>NW_028073027.1:8392585-8992585 GCF_014824575.4 Sturnira hondurensis
TGAGACCGCAGTCCCGCGGCTACGCAGAGCCGCCAAAATGGAAGTCGCGCCTGGCTTACAGACTGTTGGGTTTTTATAAGAGCAGGCAAGCAAGCTGGGGATACAGAAGCAGATGTAGCGGTTAGCTATTGGCTCGATTGAACAAAGGCAGAGGTTTTGATTGGTGGGGGCTCTTGTTGGCGGGCAAACCTGAGTGGTGAGCAACTGTCATTAACGCCTTAAGATTAAGCAGGCTCTTTATCTCCATTCCCCAGTTCCTCTAACCTTCCTTGGCGCCTTAGGTTATTAGGGCAGTCTGGCACCTCTAACCTTCCTTGGCGCCTTAGGTTATTAGGGCAGTCTGGCAGCTCTTACACAAATAGGTATCTGGAATGACTATCTGCTCTGATTCAGGCTGAAGGCTCTGAAACCCAGCTAATGTGAAAGGTTCTGGCATGCAGAGTGAAGCAGCCCCTTAGTTCTCATCAGTGGTCACCTGCCATGCCGTTGTCACAGAAAGAGAGTCTTCGAGGGGACCAAAACATAGCCAGAGAACCATATGCAGGGACGTCGTAGGAGTTCAAGGAGTACGGAGGGAGTGCATGACATCTGACAACTTAAAAAGAATGACAAGCTCAGAATCTAAAGTCCGCGGTTCAACAGAGAGAAAGAAAGCCACTTCTCGGCTGCAAAATATTTTATCAGTTGTTTCCTGGGGCTGAGGTACGTAGAAACCAGATTCAGCTTTTGATCCCGCAGTTGCCACTGTTTTGCAGTTAACTTCACAGCCTTGTCAGGTGCCTTCTGTGAAAGTTGGTGCTTTGAAAAGGAATTTAAAGACTTAGGGAGATATTAACTTGAAATGGATTGCTCACATACAACATGTACATTCACACCCCCACCCCCTGTGTTGCCAAAAGGACTCTAAAAAAGATTCCCTTCAAAAACTGTTGGTGACAGCTGCCCCATTGTTTTTGAGAAGTGCTCTGGGAAATGTTCTTTGTTGAGTTGGGATGTTGGTAGGAGAACTCCTAGTGAAATTCGATGCTTCATTTCACATGCAAAGACAGGGTCCTGGAGGGGTAGATTGTTTATAGCAGCCCTGGATGCCAGAGGCAGGAACATGGCTGGAGTAACTGGTAAAGGGATAGTTGTGTTTAGTAGAGTGGTTTGACTCACAGTCATCTGTAGTGGCAGGTAATCAGTTAATGATTCCTAGTCCTGAAGAAAATGAGAAGGCCACCAAGATCCTACTGGATTCTTATCACATACACAAAAAAATTCCTGTGAATGAAACATAACTTTGAGTCGTAGCATTTTATCTAAATCTCAAACCATAGTCTGTTTATAGGCCTAGGGCTCCTAAAATGAAGGAAGAATTTCTTGAGGAAGGACCAGGTGCAAATCTCACAAGTATGCACAGAAAACCTCTTAAGTCTCTTCTAAAATGTCATGTGACCACTGGCCTGTGAACTGGGAAGAGTGAAATGATCAGATATTTTAGGCACTGTTGGAACTGGACTCTAACAGACATAATCCCTTGGGTCCTACACCATCAATTTTGTCTCTCAGTCAGAACGGAGGCTTATATGGATCAGTAAAAGGAATTTTGACCCCTTTCAATTTCATTGGTAGCTCACTGGTGTTTCAAAACCATTATTTGGCTGTCCTCTGTGTTCTGTGTATATTATTGTTATAATACACTTAGAAAATGATAATATTTCCACAATGGCTGTCTAAATCTGTGAGTGACAGATAGTATGATAACAAGCATGCACAGCTCCTCATGCTGCTCCTTTCAGTGACATTGAAAACCAAGTGCAAATTTCCTACCAAGACATGTTGGTAAAATGCGTGCCAGGAGACTGGACATCAATTCCGTGAAATCAGAGGGGCTTGTTTTCTTATTAAAGTTTCTGAGGTCCTGCAGTCTGGGGCTTGTAGGATAATTTTTGCAAAGGTAAGGGAAAGGCTGCTCTAACTTGGGTTTAGGAGGAAATATATATATTACACTTGGGAGTGTTATGTCATTTATTGCTTTTATTTATGGTTAAATTACTAGACATTTTGTAGTGAAAGAGAAGAAGCTAGCACATAGTTCTAGACATTGGCTTGGAGGGAACTAACCAACTGGAGAGGCGTGTCTCAGAATGGGGATGGTCTGGCGGTTGAATCAAGTTCAAAGGGTGTAACAATCTAATGTGTGAGCCAGGCAAGTATTGTGAGACCCAATTTGATTGTGACAGGAAATTTACTTGGCATTGACCTTCTAGGATAAGTTTGTTAATAATTTTTTTCTTTACATCTTCTGCCATATGCAGACAGAACAAAATTTTACAAATAAAATTTCAGGAGCGGGTTGTGAGGACCAGAGAGAGCTGGAGGTTCTCTAGTGCTGGGTACTAGCTCTACCATGATTTTCCATGAATTTGCCCAATATTATTGTGTGTTTTTATATTTTTATATATTTCTATTTGTGGGGGCGACCTTCCTTGCAAGCCCTACCCCCCCCNCCCTTGCCACCCCCCCCCCCCCCCCCCCCCCCCGTGTGCCACAGATGGGAGTAAACATGACTGAGACATGATGTGATTTGCTTGGGGAGAAAAAGAGCCTGATCCCTCAAAGGGGAAGGGCCAAGAGCCCCTTTCTCAAGGGGCTTTTATTGGGTTCATTTGCACAAGAATACAGGTAAGGATCAAACAATAGATAGCATTCAAATAACTGTAAGGATTTATTCTCAGTCAGAGTCAGATAGCTAACTAACCATAACACTTTGAGGAACAAACTTCTTGCTTGGACCCTTATCATTTAAATGAGAGCATTCTAAACAAAGCGGGTTTCACAGGATTTTTACATATTCTTTCTAATGCCTGATGTACCCCCATACTTGCCCTTTCCAGCACAGAGTTGCACCGCTTTCCCCATCATAGGTATTCAGGCTTAAGGGAATTAGAACCAGAAAGCACTTCTCCCAGAGGTCATGGGGACTCAGGCTATGTCAAAGCCAGTGGGCAAGAGTCCATTGCTCTTTGTTGCAGCCCTCTGAGTCCTTCCATGATGGTCTCCCAAGTGATTGTGTCTGGCCTAGGCTGCCCCTCTCTGAGGGGTCGTACCCGCCATGGACATCAACCATGCTTTGGGGGCAGGGGAAGAAGCAGAAGCAGCGCTTGCTGCCAGAGACAAGCTTTGTCTCCTGTGGCCCACATTCTGGAGGTCACACACTTAGCCATGGGGGGCAGTTACAATTCCTGAAACCAGGCAGGGGGGTTCCCAACATTTATTAATATTATTTAATGATCTATAATATATTATATTAATATATTTATATTTCATTGATTATATCCATGCATAGGGCTCCATGGTACAAATAAACCCTGGCTACTTCTTTTCTCTCACTAACAGCTATTATCTCCCTTTTTCACTAGTACTAACAGAGCTGCAATAAATAGTTTTGAATTTGTCTCTTTGTGCACATGGGGTATTTTCTCTAGGACAGACAACAAGAGGTAGGCAGATTATGGTCCCTCAACCTTGTCCATGTCCTAATTCCAGGATTGTATAAATATACTGCCTTACCTTACAGAGGGGACTTTGTAGGTGTGATTAAATGAAAGATTCTGCAATAGGAAGTTTATCCTGAACTATCTAGGTGGGACCACTAAAATCATAAAGGCCTTTAAAAGATGGAAAAGAGGGGCAGTAGAGTGAGAGGAGATGTGAAGATGGAAGCAAATGTTAGAACCACGTGACTGCTAGCCTTGCAGATATTGTGGGACCCCAAATCAAGGAGTGTGGGCAGACTCTAAAAACTGAAGAAGACAAGTTATTTTTTATTGAATGCCAGAGACTGTACACATTAAACTTTAGAGGTCCAGGTGATATTATAGCCCTCCATCAGGATGATTTACTTCTTCTTCGGCAAGTCAGAGTTGGGGCTGAGCCCATTAATGCGGTCAGAAAGTAAGCTGACTCGAGTTGGGTTGCAGTGTGGGTAGGCTCAGTCTTCTTCTCATTCATCTCTGCCCGGGGTCATAGCCCTTTAGAGAATGCAGCTGGGAGGCTGTTATGTGCACTGGGACTCCTGTTCTTGGTTATTCCTGGACTCCAGTCCTTGCTTCTTTGGCACAATGGATTGCCAAAAATCCTTCTCTGGCTTTCTGAGCTTCTTCCTCGGCATCCTTCTAGCCTCTTCCCTTATCCAGTTTTGTAATTTGGCAAATGTCTAGAGAAGAAAACCTCCTACATTTTTTCTCTCTCCATTTTTTAGGCCACTAAAACCACTGATTGTTTTTCTATTTGTAGGTGGAATTTTCTGCTCAGGTGAAATCTAAGTTCTTAGCTTTTTGTATGATTCCCCAAATCAGCAACTGGGCCTGGGAAAAACTTGTGGCAAATAGTCATCTCATTTTTCCATGGTTCTCCCATCTCTAAAATCCCGATCTCCCCTGAATTTCACTGATCCGTAGCTCTCCAGTAATACCTACGAACACACCATTCTTGTTATTGTTCAGCTTTTCCTGTTGTCCCCATAAGGAATAGTGTTCTCCCACAGAAGACGCCAGCTTGTCTAGCAACTCAGTTGCTGTTCTAGTGCACATGATTCTACAGGATCAAATCTTATTTGTTATGTCTCCTGCCTCATTTTTCAATGTACATTACCTTTGGCTGCAAACTAAGTTTTCCCAAGACCTGCTGTATCCATTAGTCTCGTGTAGTTTGAGTCGTGAGCAGGTCTCTGCACAGGCACTTGGCGATTTCCCGCATACTCCAAAGTCATGGATTCATGGAGTGAGCAACCATTCAAGCAGTAGGGTTTTTTGGTGAGGTCTCAAGTGCTGTATGGTTCTGATACTAATTTCAGTCCCTATATCAGCATTGTAACCCACCCCGTCCCCGGATTAACAGTGCTGATGCTCTCTCCCTGGGAACCTTCAGTGTCATTTCACACCTACAACACTGGTTTTTGTAACTCTCTTGAGATTTAGAACCTGAAATTCCTTCCTTACTATTTTGTCAAGTTATGCTATATATTGAAAAATAAACTTGTATTTTATCCAGCTTTTCTAAATGTTTATACTGAAAGTTTTTTATGTGCTAGTCCACCCATTGGGTTTTCTACTAATATGAAACAATGATAAGAAAGGATCATTTGCTTAAAAAAAGTCTTTTAAATTTGGTGAACAAATTATTTTTGGCTCTTGAGAATAAGTGCTTATTGTCATAATTAGAAAACATTTTATTACTCTTATTCATTGAAAGAGGGTGTTAGGAATAGTTTTGTTGGTCGGGTTTGAGTGACTGCATATGCTTGAAAGAAAAAAAATGATGCAAGAAGCAAAACAAATATTCTATTTTTCAGATGTAGCATCCTCCAAAATTGGGACTGACATGCAAAGTTATGTTTATCCTAAGAAAATAATTGTAAAACAATTTAAATGTCAACACTTGAAGTAACTTTGTAATAATAAAAGTCACCTAGGGCTACAGTTTTCTGACGCTGTTTTCCACTAGCAATGAGCAGCACAGCAAAATCTTTGCAATCATAACAGCATTTGAGTGTATCGTCTAATCATGGAGCCTTTGTCCATTACTAAATTTAGAGCCAAGACTTTTTTGTATGGAATGAAATGCTCAGTAATATTGGAAGAAAAAGAGGCAATTAAGACAGAAATAAGGTTTTTTGATTACAGTGAGGGATTTTGAAATCTTTATCGTTGCAGAATTTAAAACCATGCCTAACCGACGACGCTGAAGTTGATGTGCCAATTTCACATGGCTTGATGAAATTTTCGGTTAATGGGCTTTCTTTCCTAAAAGTCAGAATAGAAGGCATTTCATGACCCAGGAGCCAACATCATTTGTAGAGATGGTGGCGACTTCCTGTGTTTTTCATGCATTCTGGGAAACCTCCACAACTTGGCAAAGGCTCTCTGTGGTTGCTTTAGAGTGCAGAGCCTCACTCTGTACAGTAAAAATAAAAGCGAATTTTTTGGACACAGTCTTTTTGTTGCTTTATTTAATTTTCACTTTGGCATACAGCCCTTAAAGCTTTAATAGTGCAGATGCGGTCTTGAAAGGGCTGACTAATCCAAGTTGGTTAATGGTTTGGTGGTAGAAGCCAGCTCAGCAGTTTTCTCTCAGCTCATGTATTTAGTTCCTCTTCTGCTGGATTTTCCTTCTTCTGGAAAACCTCTCTATGGTCCACCTATTGTAAGTCGACGTTTTCCTGAGTTTTGAGGTGACTGCCTTCAGGTTTCTGGGCTGCCAAGGCACAGGCAGAGTAAATGCTACTCACACTGTGCTATTGATTCCCGGAGGACCAAAGCGAGTCGTGGCTCCTTTCATAACCCACAGCGTGACTACTGAAGGTGGTTCTGTGGGACAGAAGGTTGATTGTGCAGAGTTAACACTTAGAGTCTATGTGAGTTAGATTTTTTGATCAACACAGGCATCCCTGGTGTTAGTGCAGGACCATGGAGAGAACATGGGTTCCGGGTACTGAAGAGTGTTCTACATTGCTTTGAGCCCCATTTCTGACAGTGATTTATATTAATGCCTACTTCATGGGATTTTGTGATGATTCAGTTGCAGGAAATGATGTTCCCCTAATTTTAGTTATTCACATTCCATACGATCAATTTATAACATTATATCTGGATTTTATCTGTTTTAATATTTAATAAGTAGGTCTCCCCCCTTACAAAAATCTGATACACTAGTTATATCTTTTGCTATTATACATTAAAATAAATGAAAACTCATCTCTTGCACATTTCAGTACATACAGATATTATGTTCAGATGGTACTTAAAAGGTAGCCTTAAATTGCACTATTCTGCATCTCCCAGTGGTTGGCAAGTTACATGACAGCAGGGGCTTTTATCCAATTTATTTATTCTGATATCTTTATACCTAGCATGATATCTGGCACCCAGGGGAACCTCAATTTGTCTGAAGATGACCCTGGGGCTTCTTGTTTACTTGGGAAAGGGGCCAATGGGAGAGGTGATGCGCTTGCTGGCACCCATGCTCCACTGTCCACAGCACTAGGGCGCCCTCCTCTGGCAGGAGGCACCATGCTTAACTCACATTTCCCGTAAACTCCAGGCTTTCCCAGATTACTACAAAAATCTCTAGAATTTAAGGTCCACTGGTCCTAGTATTCTTATTGTCACCACCGTCTCACTTTGGCCAAATTTTCTCTCTCTCTTTCTAACACACACCACATACACACATTGACGAGGATGTTTATACGCCTGTCTTGTAAGAGGGGAGATGAGCTCAGCGGCAAGAGCCCTCCCTGGGCACCTTCTCCTGTGTGTGTCAAACCACGCACATCTGCTAGGTGAAGAGAGGATGGGGCCTGTGCCCTTTCTCTGCGTGTAACCTTAATCTTAACTTGTACCTGGCCCTAGGTACTGTAGTCTTTACTGTAGTATGTGGAAATCTTCCTGACCATGGGCAAACAGAAGGGATGCAGCCAGCATCACAAAAGGACCATAGCACATACATGTAATTTCATGTTCAGTTAAACAAAACACCGAACTTAGAGCATATCTCTACACAGTACCCAGTTTCTGGTGCATAGTAGTTACCCAACCAATATTTGTTGACCCCCTGGTGAGTGGACAAATGAATACTTACTAACAGTGACAGAATAACTGGCTGAAAAAACTTCACAAGCAGTTGTATCATTTAACAGAGTACAATGTCATATCTCCAGACGGTAGTGAACCTGAACTTAAGTTCTCTGTCACTTTCAGAGCATGATTTCTAGATAACCAACTTTTCTGAACAAATAACACTTATTTTTCAAAGACTATATTTACTTCTTGAATAAACTGTTTAAAAAGGGTACTCTACTTTTCTGCCTTATTAAATTGGATATGTAGTATATAATTTAACATTGTCATTAACACTTATTAGTACCAACTGCACTTTAAAATCAAATAAAAGTAGATATTGAACACATACTATTGCCAGCCATCTCCTAAATGTTGTTATTTTAAAGTATATTTTATTGATTATGCTATTACAGTTGTCCCATTTCTCCCTCCTTTATCCTCCTCCACCCAGTACCCCCTCCCACCAGCATTCCCCAACCCCTTATCTCATGTCCTTGGGTCGTACGTATAAGTTCTTTGGATTCTTCATTTCCTACAATATTCCTAACCTTACCCTGTCTATTTTGTACCTACCATTTATGCTTCTTATTACCTGTACCTCTTCCTCCAGTCTCCTTCCACCATACCCCCTGCTGGTAACCCTCCATGTGATCTCCATTTTTGTGATTCTGTTCCTGTTCTAGTTATTTGCTTAGTTTGTTCTTGCTCTTGTTTTTTTTTTGGGGGGGGGGGTTAAGTTGTTGATAGATGTGAGTTTGTTTTCATTTTAGTATTCATAGTTTTGATCTTCTTTTTCTTAGATAAATCCCCTTAACATTTCATATAATAAGAGGTTGGTGATGATTAACTCCTTTAATTTGACCTTATTTGGGAAGCACTTTATCTGCCCTTCTGTTCTAATTGAAAGCTTTGCTGGATAGAACAGTCTTGGATGTAGGTCCTTGCCTTTCATGACTTTGAATACTTCTTTCCAGCCCGTTCTTGTGTGTAAGGTTTCTTTTGAGAAATCAACTGATAGTCTTATGGGAACTCCTCTGTAGGTAACTGTCTACTTTTCTTTTGCTGCCTTTGATTCTCTCTTTATCTTTAATCTTGGGTAATTTAATGATGATTTATCTAGGTGAGTTCTTCCCTGGGTCCAATTTCTTTGGGGCTCTCTGAACTTCCTGGACTTCCTAGAAGTTTATTTTCTTCGCCAAATTGGGGAAATTCTCCTTCATTATTTTTTCAAATAAGTTTTCGATTTGTTGCTTTTCCTGTTCTCCTTCTGGCACCCCTAATATTTAGATGTTGGAATGTTTGAAGTTGTCCCAAAGGATCCTAAACCTCTTTTTATTTTTTCAAATTCTTGTTTCTTCATTTTATCCTTGTTGAATGTTTATTTCTTCCTTCTGTTCCAAATCATTGATTTGAGTCCTGGTTTCCTTCCCTTCACTATTAATTCCTTGTATATTTTTCTTTATTCCACTTGGTATAGACTTCACTTCTTCCTTTATTTTGCAGCCATACTCAGTCATTCCTGTGAGCATCCTGATTACCAGTGCTTTGAAATTTGTATCTGATAGGTTGGCTATTTCCCCATCACTTAATTCTTTTTCTGGAGTTTTGATCTGTTCTTTCATTTGGGCCATGTTTCTTTGTCTTGGTGCATCTGTTACATTGTATGGGGCAGAGCCTTAGGTATCTGGCAGGGCAGAGAAGCCCACTTCACTGCATTCTAGCACTGTATGTGGGGGTGAGGTCAGAGAGGGAACAAGCTGAGGTCAGAGCTGTTTGATCAGCTCTCACCCAGATTCAGTCACTTCCCCAGCTACTCACAAGCAAATTGGGCCCTGTGCTGATTCCTGGGTGGGTGGGTTTGTGTACATTCTGGACCCTGTGGGTCTCTTCAATGAACTCTCCTATGAGACTGGGAAGTTCCTCCCACCACTACAACCCCCATAGATGTTATAGTCAGAGGTTTTGAGGCTTTAGTTTCCTGTGCTGGAACCCTGGGTTGTGTGGTCTGTTTTGCTCTCAAGTCGTTCCTCTCAGCCTATCTGCATGTGAATGTGGAATGGCTGGGTCCACCAGCTGTGGCCTTGCCCTCCAGGTCCCATCTGTTGCCTTGCCAAATATCATCTCTGCCCCGGCTGCCCATCTCTGCCCCTCCCTCCAGTCTGGATGAATGTTTCTTCTTTGATTCCTTGGTCGTCAGACTTTCATGAAGTTTGATTTTCTGGCAGTTCTGGTTGCTTTTCATTTTTAAATTGGTCACTGTCACTCTTTTGGTTGTTCAAGGAAGCAAAGTGTATTTACCTATGCCTCCATCTTGTCTAAAAGCCCCATCTTCTAAACATTTTAATTTTATATTGCAACTATATTAAGTAAGTGACACTCTCTCCATTTTAAGATGGAAATTGATGTACACTCCTAAGATCTCACTACTAAACATGATGTCCTTTTATGTAACTTGCTGTTCTCCACACCAGACCTCTATGTTTCTTTAACCCCTATGTTATCACTGGTATTAATGCATTGTTTAGAGATAATCAAGCCTAGGAATAACCAATGGGAAGTAGAGCAAAGTACCGATGGTGCCAGAAATAGCTTTAACGTCAATGCCAAATTGCACCATAACTTTAGTTAAATGGTCCTATCCCTTGGGGAATTTCTTGCTGGTGTGTCCTCCTCAGAGCCCAGCCCATGGCGTGCGTTCCCACCACACAGCTGCTTCCCCCTCGTGCAGGCTCTCCATCCCAACCTCACCTCTGTGCACTGCAGCTCACCTTCCTCATTGTAGTTTCTTCTTTTTCTTTTCTTTTTGTCATGAAGGGATTATTTTTCATGCTTAAGAGTTTTTCCCCCCAGATATTTTCTTAAATAAAGAAGTATCTGCACCACTATATGGAAATAGCTATCTATGGCTAGCATTTTGTTTGTTTGTTTTAAATATTGATATTTTTTATTCTTACTACATCTATTATCAAAACATTGAAAAGAACTTAAGTGCAGGACAGTAAGAAATTGGCAAGTAACAAAGTTTTCACTAGAAAGCTTTAATCAACTTTTAAAAGAAAAAAAGCAGATTACAAAAGATTACTAGACGTGATGTGCACTTTGATAACCCATGTTTAAAAAACAGAAGTACTCAGGACTTCTATTATAAATACCCAGCATTGTTTGCCATAGACTGTAATGAGGCAGTTCCCTCTGGCTCTATTCTGATGTGTAAGACCCTTCACTCTCACTGAAACTTTCCTAAACACTGGGTTTTCCTAATACCACCTTTGTAACAACTTGCCACCCCCAAGGACTTCCTCCGGGCCAGATACAGTTCTGTGCACCTTATAGGAATTAGCTCATTTAAACTCATTCAAAACAACTCAATCAGGCATGGGCCACTATTCTCCCCACTTTATAGCTGAGCAAATTGAGGCACAGAAAAGTTAAGTACCTTGTTCAATTCACAAAGGAATGAGTAGTAAATATAGATTTGAACCCAGAAAATCTGGTTCTGGACCCTACGCTCTTAGGTATTAAGCTTGTTCATTTAACCCCTCACCTCTCTTGTTCTCAAACATCATTTCTTCCCAAGGCGATTGGTTTTGCTTCTGTCAACCTTTGGCATTTCTAATGTGGGCACCTCTATTTATGAGGGTAGAGTGTTAACTTATTAAATTAATAATCTTAATTTTATGTACCATATTAAAACAATAGTTTCTCAGCAAAGGGATGTTTATTATAGCTCCACTGCCTATTTGGTATAGAAAAGGAGGAAGACTTTTCTCGTCATTGTTGTTTGATACAGTATAACGCTGTTTCCAATCACTGAGTGGCTAGAAGTTTGACTGTCAAGTAACTACTGTTTGTCTAGGGAAGAACTCAGAGATGAAGGCGTTGAATGGGCATCTGGTGCCTCCAGTAATAAACTTGGAAAAGCCCAGGCCTATAAATAATAGATTGTGGGTAGAATTGTTTTTCTTTTAAATTAAAAAAAATGATATTAGAGAATGGGGAGGAAGAGAAACAGAGAAGGACAGAAACATTGATTTGTTGTTCCATTTATTTATTCATTCACTGGTTGATTTTTTAAGTCTTCTCACCAGGAGTGGAACCTGCAACCTTGGCCTATGGGGATGCTCTAACCAACTGTGCTAACCTACCAGAGCCTGTTTCTCTCTCTTTTTTAAAATTTATGCCTGGAAAGTCTCTGAGGGAAGAACGATGGCAGGAGATCCCCATACAGCCTAGTGACACAGACAGCATGCTGGTCACAGGGCAGAGTGCGTTCCTCCCCGTTCTCGTCAGGAGCCCAGAAGCCCCCCTGTGCCCCAGCGTCATCCTCCGCAGCAGGAGAAGGGAGCGGCCAGCTGGCAGGAGAACAGTGGGCCTTCCAGGGCTGTGTTATGAGATTCTGTTTTCATTCTGATTAATCTCATAAATGTGTCACCACACCAATTCTCTGTAAGTACTGGAAATTCTTGCCCTGGCTGATGTGGCTCAGTTGGTTGGCGCATTGTCCCGGAAAGGCCTTCCAGAAAGATTGCGGTTTCCATTGCTAGTTGGCTGCACCCATCTCTGGTTAAGGTATGGGCGCAGGGCAGTAGATCCATGTTCCTCTCTCACACTGATGTTTCTCTCCCTCCCTTCGGTCCCTAAAAACAATGAGCAAAAAAGAAAAAAACCTCATGGACAGGGAGAGTAGTGTGGTGATTGGGTCCAGGGAGGTGAAAGAGGGTGAAAGAGGGTGTAAGGAGAAGAAATGGTAATGGAGAAAATACAATAAAAAACAAACTGCTAAAACTATGCCTCTCCAAAAAAATAAAAAATAAAATCCATGAAGTATCCTTAGGTGGGGACAAAAAAAGAAAAAGAACCGGAAATTCTTCATGTCTGCCTTCAAACACTTTAGTAATCAATCTCCCTGGAGTTTCCTGCTGAAGAATATAGGTATATGTGTATATATATATATATACGCATACATACACATACATACATACATACACATGTATGTTAATTCACAAATGCTCAAAGGACACTGCCCAAAGTGAAGGTGCTAAAAAGGGGGAAGTGGTGGTGATTCCCAGCAGACTTGATATGTTTGTTGTTTCACTGTGGTTTCCAAAACAAAATAAATGATAAGAACTAAAGAGGCTGCTTCTGCAGCCTGCGTGGAGAACAGGTTTTTCTGGCAGACCTATCTACGTTCCAAGGCTGCAAGGGGAAGGAGGCCTGTGAGGGCCTTGTGTGAGGATTGCAGAGCAAATGCCTTTGCACTGAATTTATCACCTAGTCTCTTCAGATGGTTGACAGTGCAATTTTGCTCTCTCATCTCTCAATGCTCCACCATATCCTAAATTATACAGTATTCTAAGGTAACCTTTAAGTAAATACACGTGATGAATTGCAGCATGAGACCATGACAAAAATCCCCCTTTAATAATGATATGTTTTTCTTGCCTTATAAGAATCGTCTCTGTTGGGTTGAGAGCAGCTGCCCAAGCTGGCCTTCTGACTAGTTGCCTTCATTACCACAGTGCACCAACCTAGGTCCACCCTGGCATGCAAAGGTACTATTGTAGCTTAGTTTTGACAGTTTAAGTTATGTATTGATATACATATCCTGACAAGAAGAAATGCAGTTTTTAAAATATAACTCCTGTAGGAACAAGAGAGAAGTAGCTCTTTGGACAAAAACTGTAAATTATTTTTGAGTTAATTTATTTCTTGTTGGATTGAGACCAATTTCTATGTGACAGAAAAAATGTTTTATAAGAAACAAAAGGGTACTATAAAACTGAAACTCATGGACACAGACAGCAGTGTGCTGGTCACCAGAGGGAAGGGGGTGGGCAGAAGTAAAGGGTTAAGGGGCCAAATGTATTTTGATGGAAGGTGACTTGCTTTTGGATGGTGGAGAAAAAAGAAACAAAGGGTTTTAAACAGAAAACTAATGGACGATTTTATGATATTAAGTGTCAATCCTTTAATTATGCACATATTTTTCATAAAATGTTAGTAAAAATAGACTTTGTTAACACCAACCTCGCTCATGTCAGTAAAAATTTATGCATGCTCTGCTTTCCCAAAGGAAATTACTAACTACTCTGTGTATTTATGTTTGTTTATGCTCTCAGATGACCTATAATGCCAGACAGGCTCAGAACCACGATGTGGTACCAGTATAGACTTGCAATAAACACATCGATCACCTGACACGATGAAGAAGAAGATCATCTACTTTGGAGACATCTGATCTCAAGCACAGATTTATAAAGGATACGGTAGATGGTGTTTTAAAAACGGGTTTCAGTTGGTAGGACATGAAACTATTCGGTGCATGGTTGAATCCACATTGGGCTCCCCGGAAACGTCAACGACTTTAACAACAGGTTTCATGTCCTTGGCGTATTGTATATTTTCTCCACCTCTGTGCCCATCGATCACAGGTTGCATTTCCTCATTTTATTCCTTCTCTTTAGATTATTTTTTACTTAAGCAGCACTCAAAATAACAAAAGCTTGGCCTTATGAGTGAAGTATGTATTGTTTGCTCCACAGTTTTTCAAGTCTGAACTCCCTAACACGGCTTTCCAAATAGATCAAGCTTCTGACAAATCCCAGCAAATTGAGATTTTTCTTGATAAGGCTTTCACTGTTTCTCAAAATAAAGAGATGAACCTTTAGACCCTTCCCCCAAGGCTCAGAGTGTTCTTTTGGTCTGGGATGTTCCAATACCCTTTTGGTTTTTCTCAACCCATTCTTCTTTCATGGCTAGTCCTGCCCTCAATCTTATTAATCAAATATGCTTGTGCTTTAGAGTTTATTTTGTTCTTCATGTCTATCTTTCCTATTGATTGTAAAGTCTTCAAGTGCAAGGAATTTTTCTTTACTTCTGTCTCTTTCCTGAATAGAGAGTAATAATTAATTACTCTCGGTAATTACGCTCAGTAATTATAAACGTTAAGTAAGGGACCTGAAAGGGGTGCAAGCATCTGGAGATGCAGAGTACTGTTAGCCCAGCAGGAAAGAGTCCAGTGGCTTGTTGTCTGAATGGTGCTCCATCTCCTGGGGCCTCCAGGTGTCTGGCTAATATGTCAGTGATGAGGATGAACCTGAAAGTAATTTCTCCTCTCATGTTGACTTTACTATTATACTTGTATTATTTTATTTAAGATTAATTGGAGTATATTCACCATAAAAGGTATAGCTACAATGATACTAAACAGAACAATAAAACAAGCAACAATAAAACAAATAATAAGAATTCAACTAAACAACAACATAGAAACATGAAAATTAAAATGAAACAGTAAGAACAAATGGTAACTGTAGTTGCAGTAAAAGACAACTAAAAAGCTTAGCTTGATTAAAGTGATCTCCACATTCACTGTAAGGGGACATTAAAAAAGTCTTTGTGTAAACTGTGTTTGACATAATTCAAACACTGGTTGTTAAGGCAACTTTTTGAGGGCAGGACTAGCCATGAAAGAGATAAATTAGCATATTCCATAGCATTAGTAAAATCAATTGGACTTTTCAAAATCTAGGAAACAAACATTGAGATCTTTATGTAAGTATCTCAAGTGTTTACTCATATTCTGAGCTATTGATAGAAACTCCTAATCTAGGGCCCCTGCTAATTGGATCATCTGCTCCAGGACTGAAAACATTGAATTTGGGTGGGAAAGAGGCAATAAACAATGAGTCTGTGATCCCTGGGTGCTCAGGTAATCCGTAGGTTACCACCTACAGGTATATTAAAAAATCTAGTGTTTCCATACAGTTAAGTGTGGTAAGAGGTAAAATTTATGAACCTCTTACAGAGACATCATTCATAGACAACAGGTTTCCTCAACTCTGTTCAATCCAATAGTTTATAAGGAACTAGTGGAATTTCACCAAATCAAAGGAAAGCTAGTGGATTTAGAACTGAAGGGTTCCTTCCAACTCTTCCTTGACTCTCTCTGTTTCTCTCAACCTGTCTGGTTTACATTTTAGTCACTTTGTAGATTACTTTTCTCTGCTTTTTCATGGTAGGACTATGAATACCAACATGAAACATGTTTCCCCAGTCCCATATTTCAATGACCTTAAAAATTCAGTGTCCTTAGAGGAGTGACTAGAATCCAGGAGCCTTAAAGCTCACCTCCCAGGAGGGAAAATTCTTTTAATCCACCTTGGGTCAGAATTTGCCCTAACGGAATGATTTAAGCAAATTGTGCAAGGTCCCGGAAGTTGACTGCTAGAGAAGGGTTTTAGAGAAAAGGGCAGAGCCTGGTAGATATTCCTAAAGATCTTAATAAATGTAGGATCAACCAGAGGCTTGGTAAATGAAGACTCTGTGGGATTTTTAACCATTGCAGGGAAGGATGACCAGACATTCAGGAATTGGCTCTCTTCTTCTCTTTGGTTATAGAGGGAAAAGGAGTATTTTGTACCTTAGTGAAGGTTGTGCCTTGAACACAAGCGATAGTATATAGAAGTCACTCCTGTAGAAAGCAAGAGAGGGAAGTTCAAACATACTTGTAAAATTGAGAGGCATGGATAATTGCTTCCATAATCATTTCTACACATTTATCTTGTCAAAAACAATACCTGAGGAAAAATTAATTATTTTAATAATAGTTGTCACTTCTTCCTGTGAACATTAGTCAGTATTTGGCCTTAAGCTATGACATTATACTCTCAGGCACGGCAATTACATTTTTAAAAAATCCATGTAGAGTATGATGCAAACGACATCAGTTCCCTTTGCACCATCAAAAATGACGATAGTTGTGGTGACAGTAGCAGTTGGCAGCAAGACCTTTTCCCCTCTGCTCCCACAGGGCCTCCCAGCAGGCCTCACGCTTTCCTCTGTTACCCTGGGCTCCTTGCTTTTCCTCTCCCTGTGGCACTTGTTCTGATTTTTAATGCTTCTGTAGAGCATTTAATGCTTACCGTGTGGCTCCGCAGTCATAGCCTCCTTACTCTCAGTCACGACGTGGAGCTATGCTTTATACTTGTAAAATGAAATGTAGACTTTATGGAAATGATTAGAATATAGATTGCATTTCTGAGTCAGACCAACCCACAGCAAGCACATTTTAAGAATTACTCTGCAGTGCATTTTTACTTTTTCTTCTTTTTAAGTAATTATTTCTTTATATTATACTCTGACCTTATTACTTTTTAGTTCTGATGACAGCGCTACCAAAATAACAATAGTATCTGCTCCAATAGTGAATGGAGGAAAAGTTTTTCCTCTACCCAATTTGAAGCATAATGAAAAACTGGGTGCTAAGTGGACTTCAGTGGAAGGAGAGAAAACACAGACATCAGGCATGGAAATCTCACTTCAAAGCTAGCTATTTGTTATGGAAATTAGAGAATCTAATAGTTATGTACTTTCCATTTTGTATTCCTGTTGTTATGGAAAATATAATGTACCTTCATTATCCTGTTTCTTGTTCAGTTTCCGATCTAATTTTAATTAGCTACATGACAGGAACCCTTTCATACTTCTTTCATTATTACCTCAGCTGAGCACCTAGCAGGGATTCAATAAATGGTTGTTGATGAATTGATATGAACTAATACTTATTCTTATAAAGTTTTCTTGGGTTTTCAATAATACTTATGAAAGCTCAATGTAGTATAGAAAATAGTTTTTTTTTTCCCATTTCCTACGTCCCTTTCCTTCCTCAATAATTTAAATGTGGTATAAACAGTTGTCTAGGTATTAGGAATCGGGAGCCAGAGCAGCCCCTTGTGGGCTGGCATTCAGAGCTCTAGCAGGGTGAGAAGGCCATCTACCTATGAGGGCGGCCCCGCATGGAGAACCTGAGCAGGGTGAGGGAGAACTCTGTGTGGATGAGGGGCTTGGTGTAGGGTGTCAGAATAAGAACAAGTTGAGGAGGGTGTTGTGTGTGCATTGGGGTAAGTAAGTGCTATGGAGAGTAAGAGCTCAAGTGGGGTGAGGAGGACGTGCATGTTGGCTTTTGTCTCTGGATGGGGAATGGGTGGTGGCAAAAATGGGGTATTTGCTATATTCAGAGAAATTGGTCACATAAATACATATATTAAAGATAATGGGAGTTAGTTTCTCATGGTTGGAAAAGGCAAGGGAACTTAAATGAACCTTGGATTTGACAGTATTGGTATGAACTTTGGGGTTTTAATAAAAATCAACAAAGATAACAATAAAACAGTTATATTTTTATAAACACATTGAACATTGATAACTATGCGTCTGTACAGTGTACAGTGTACACACACATCTATTTTCTAGCCATGTCCACTGGGAGGAATTTGGAATAGCTGTTCTCCATTGGATCCAGGGCTCCTTTGAAAAATGCTACTTCCGGACTGGGGGCAGAGGACATGTAATGAGCCTAAATCATCTGGTAGCAGGAAAAAAATAACTCAATACCTTGTTGGAGCGGTTCTGACAGGCCAAACCAAGTTCAACTTGAGTATCAAAATAATGAATGATTTTAATAGAATATCACTCACTGGTAGACTAGAAAACCATGAGTCCATGATGATTAAGTTAAATAAATACATAAACTAAAATCTTGATAAGAAACAGGATCTCTAGATCCTATGCTGATCAAAGTGAATATCATTATCAGTGTATCAAAGTGAAATTATGTTGCAATTCTTATATATATTGGATGAATGGTGAATAATGTAGGAAGAACTGATACAGATAAATATTAAAATATTGAAATATATGTCTTATTGAGCATAAGGCCCAAAAATACAATGTTTTTAAACATTTGCTAAGTTTGATCAGTGGGAAAATAATATAAATAATAAAGTAGTAATAAAAAAGAAGAAAAAGGACTTTAATTAGAAAAAATTTGAAGAAATGCTATTTATAGATTTGGAACAATAAATTTACAATTCTGGGAAAAATATTTATCTAAGAAAATGTAAATAAATAGCAATCACTCAAAAATAAGTAAAAGATTTAATACCATCAATAGCCATATAAGACACTAAAAATGTCAGAAATCTCTCCCAAAGAAAGAACAAGTGCCATATACTGTTAAGTTTCATAAAATTAAAGAAAGAGCTAGTTTTCATGTTTTAGAACTTCTTCTAGATGATTAAGAAAGGTAGATATCTAATTAATGTCCAAGGCTAGCTTTAGAGTGTACCAAAACAGCACAATTTTAATACAAATAGGAAGCCTATTTATAGTTTTCAAAGAACAGAAGGTATGAGTAAGTAGGGATTATCTCAGGAATTCAAATTTTTCATCAGGAAATCTAATCAGTTCTCTACAGAAACAGATTAAAGGGACAAATACCATGTAGTTATCTCAATTGATGCCCTTCAAAAACAACTAATAAAATCTAATGCCAATTAATATTAAAAGTTCTTCACTTGGAAATTAGAAACGAAGTTCCTTAAAGTGTTAATGGATGTCTATCAGCTAACTGCAGAAGGCATCGAAGAAATTGGTACTACTTTTGAAGTGTTCTTAAAGTGTAGACCAAGACAAAGATGCTAAATTTTAGTGCAACTCTTCAACACTGCGCTAGAGAACTCCACCCAAACAATAAATTTGATAAGCAAGAGATAAGGGGACAGTCACCTACAAAGGAGTTCCCATCAGACTGTCAGCTGATTTCTCAAATGAGACCTTACAGGCAAGAAGGGGCTGGAAAGAAGTATTCCAAGTCTTGAAAGGCAAGGACCTACATCCAAGATTGCTCTATCCAGCAAAACTTTCATTTAGAATGGAAGGGCAGATAAAGGGCTTCTCGGATAAGGTCAAGTTCAAGGAGTTCATCATCACCAACCTCTTATTATATGAAATGTTAAAGGGACTTATCTAAGATAAAGAAGATAAAAATATGAACAGTGAAAGGACAGCAAACTCACAGTTATTAACAACCACACCTAAAACAAAAGCAAACTAAGAGGACAGCTAGATCAGGAGCGGAACCATAGAAATGGAGATCACATGGAGGGTTAGCAACAGGGGAGTGGGAGGAGGAGAAGGGGGGAGAAGGTACAGAGAATAAGTAGCATAGATGGTAGGTAGAAAATAGACAGGGGGAGGGCAAGAATAGTATGGAAAATAAAGAATCTAAAGAACTTGAGACACGGGGACATGAACAAAAGAGGGGGAAATGTGGGTGGGAGAGAGTGTGCAGGGTGGAGGGGAATGAAGAGGGGGAATAGGACAACTGTAATGGCAAAATCAATAAAATATATTTACAAAACAAGAAAGAAGAACTACTGGAGAGGAAGAGGCAGCTGTCATCTGCGGATGACAGTAGGATCTGCACAGAAAACCACAAATCTGATAGGCAAGCATTTAAGACCAGTGAGATGTAAAGGAGCTACTGGAAAGAAAAGAGCTAGTCTTGTGAGACAGGCCACTATGACTGATGCGACTCTAGTTTCAGTCCCTTTTTTTGCCAGGTAACAAATTAAATTTGTATTAAAAGTACTTATATTAAATAACTGTACTATGTTAATTAAACTTGTTTTCATAAGAAGTTACTTTGTTATTTTTAGAAATGAAGCTTTTATAGATTTATGTCATTATTTGCAAAAAGTTTCAAAATAGAAAATAGAGTTTGGCTGGATTCCAACTGTTTTGTTGTTGCCCCCAAACGTTCATTTCCAAACATTCACTCTCCTTTCCATCTGTGAATGGAACATCATTACACCAGCAGATTCACATGTTCTAATATATACACACTTACATGCTATACTTGAAGTGTGGAGTTCCATTCTTTTTTATTTGAATGACTTTCCATATTATAGAAGATATTAATGCCATCATTGAACCCTATTTTTTTAAATCCTCACCTGAGTATATATTTGATTTTAGAAAGAGAAACACTGATGTGAGAGAGAAGTACTGATCAGTTGCCTCCCATATGCACCCTGATCAGAGACTGAACCTGCAACTTGAGTATGTTTTAGTGTACAGGACAACACTCCAACTGACTGGGCCACTCTGGCCAGGGCGAGGGTTAGCTTAACTTTAGAGAGTAAGTTTGGGTTGAAGTTACAATTTGAGTTAGTTCTAGACTTGAGCTAGTTTATAGATTAAAGAGATAGTGTTAGTATTAATTTTAAGCCTGGGGCAAGACACAGAATTACCTATGTGTTAAAATTTGTTTATTATTTGTAGGAACATTAGACTTGATGTTATACTTAGCTTTATGATTTGGCTTGTGTTGAGGTTAAGATTTAGATAAATATTTTGGTTTGTTTAAAAATGTGGCATTTACATGTGATTATGTTTTAGTCTCAGTTTTGTTTTGAATTTTGTATTAAAGTTAAATTTGCAGTAAAGTTACTGGAGACACTCAAAATTAGTGTTTTGTGTGCAGTTAGGATAATCTTAGAGTAAAGATTCGTAGGTAGTCACTTGCAAATAAACTTCAACACTGTAATATTTAATAAGTGCATGTGTGTAATGAATGGTTTTTAAAAGAGCCACTTGCAAGCTTTGTTTGCTTACTGGCTTCCCAGTAAATAGCATTATTGTATAATGATATCTTAAGGAAGCTATCAACATTTCGCACTTGGTTCAGCAAAGTATACAAATAGTAAAACAAAACATTTTCCATAACTATGATTCTGCCTCTGTTCTTGTTTGCTTAGGTTGTTTTTTAGATTCAATTGTTGATAGATATATATTTATTTTTTGATGGATGCCAGTTGTGAGGACAGTTATATGGGAATGGGTGAGGAGGTGAGGGGATTAAGAAGTCCAAATAGGTAGTTATAGAATAGCCATGGGGATGTAAAGTACAGTACAGGAAATGGAGCAGGCAATGAATCTATACATGGTCCATGGACATGGGCAATGGTTACCTGAGGGAGTCGGGGGTGCTGGGTGGAGGGAGACAACAGGAAAAATTGGGACAACTCTAATACCATAATCAATAAAATATAATTTTAAAAATAGTAAAACATATTCCAACTAAGGAAGGCATGTATAGTGTATTTCATAACCTGTAACCTGTAGGTTTCTAAACTCCACATAAAAATTGCTTCTTGAATAGTCTACTTTCAGTATTCAATTGGCTTTTTATTGTGTAAAACCCATAGTGAAGTGTTTGAGCATGCTTAAAATTCATTTGTAGCAAAAGGGGTTTTTTTGAAACTCATTTCAGCAGATGATATAATACCTGAATAAAATCATTACTAATTATGTAATAAATATTTATGACTGCAGATATAAAATAAAACCTATTATTAGAAAACACTTTTTATATTTTCATAAATTTAGTGTTATATTTGAAATTAAGATTTAGATTAAGGATTAGCTTAATTAAAAAATTAAATATGTTTACTGATTTTAGAGAGAGGAAGGAAAAGAGAGAGAAACATGGATGTGAGAGAGAAACACTGTTTGGTTGGTTGCCTTCCCTACGTGCCCAACCAGAGATTGAACCTGCAACCTAGGCACGTGCCCTAACTGGGAACCTAACCCCCAGCACTTTGGTGCTCCGAGCAACTGCCCCACCTGGTCAGGGCACCAGCAAGCACTTTCTGGGCCATTGGTGCAAATGTTCAAACAGGGGCATTGACCTAGCATGATACTTAGAATACAAAATACTAAATTTCCATTATAAAAATATGTCATAAATGGTAGAAAAATCCATTAGTAGAGGCAAAAATACATTCTGTCCACTAAAGAATAGAGAAGAATTGATCAACACACATAGTGTTGTGCCTACAGCTTTTTAGAAAGTGACAATTATACAAATAACAAGATTTCTGGGAAAATGAAATCATTTCACATCTTATGTTTCTGAAATGCTTGTTAACGCAATTGTTCCACTGCTTGTTCTTCTGAAACTCCCATGTTATGTGAGGACCATGTGACTGACCACTGAGGACCAACAGATGTCTGGAAACTTCACTTCATGAAACCTGCTCCCCACATGTGAGGGAGAGAAGCTGAGGCAACGTGTGACCCCAAATTACACAGAAGTGAAATGGCTGAGAGAGGCTACTGACCTTTACCAGGTTTTCATGCATTTATTGGAGGAGATAAAACATGATACTTTCTTTTCCATATTTGAAGGCTTTTTATTAAGTATGACAGTTTGAAAACATCTAATGATGATGCTATTAGAAGTTACTGGGGGTGGGAGAGCGGAATCTCATAGAGCTTTTTTTCAATAAGATACTCTTTAAAAACTACCTACATCTTGTGTCTGTTTTCAGAAGGAACACATTAAACTTCAGTTTAGAGCAAGTCGGCAAAAATGTTTTCCAAAAGTATTAAATCTACTTTTTTTGTTATTACAATAATCAAGAAATAAATCTTTTTGAGTACATTTAATACTTTGTGCTGTTAGACAAGGAAAGTGAATAAAAGCCTTCAAATTGCTTAAAAACATACTCAAACTCGGTGGAGTCTTTAGACATTGATAGTAGCATGCGTGGCTTTTGGTTTCTGTATGTTGAAGGGATTGGGTATAATGAAGTCAAATAAAAACTGTTTCTGTGTGAGTGGAACGAAAGAGGGAGAACTCCGTATGCCATTCCCTTTCCTAACACTATGTTTTCTTGGCTTTGAAGTGGAAATATCTGGTATTTCCAGCTTGGACTAAGTCACAGATTTCTAATGCGTTTTCTGGATATTTGCTTTGACCTGGTTCAGGTCAGCTGATTGTCTTTTCTTGCAGGCAAAAAGCAGAGGAACAGGAGGCAGGCCTTCTTTTGCTCATTAAGTGTTCAGTGAGTGATCTTAACTCGAGCATTTCTAATTAAATTGTAAAGATCATTAGTATGCACCATTAGCAGAGGTTTGTCTTTGACTTAGAACGCTCTGATGGCGGTGCCAGGTGTGCTTCTGCGCCCACTGGGGCCAAACAATTGCTGCTCTTGGCAAGGTCTCAGAGCAGGCGGGGTTTGTCTGCTACCTGAGCTGCTGGGGACAGCTGCAAGTCTGTCTGGCTCAGGAACAAGCAGGAGCCAAGGGGAGTCACAAACTGCAAAGGCAGCTTTTTTCTTTCACTGCTGCCAACCCCCAGCACTGGCCCTGCTGAGTGAATCTGAGGCAGAGGCACGCAAAGCTAAGGAGGACATGAAATAGTATTTTAAAGTTATTTACTGCCGTCTAAGTTACTATGTACATTTTTATGGTGGCAGATTTCTTTTTCCTTTTGGGTTTGGGGAATTCAAGCATGTAAGCGATCCCAATCATGCAAAACATTTTGTTTATCTTTTCCTAAGGATAGATGTTACTGTTAATACATTTTAAATTGAGATATCAGCTGAAACAGATTATTAATTGTAACAACTAAGTTATTTAATTTTGAATATGAACATTATTATTTTTATTTGCTTCTTTATACAATCATCTAAATTTCTGACCCATTTCAATGAAGTTACAATATAATCAGTGTTTCTATTTGAGTATTTGGAGCTAATAGAAGTTATTTCTTCCAAAATTAAGACTACTATATTGCCTGGGGCAGACCTTTTGGGGCTACGATTTCAAGTTTAGTTAGTCTCAATGGCAAACACTTATAATTTACATTTTTATACCTTTTATCTTACTGGTTAACCTTTGAGCGATTTGCTGAAGAAATATGAACTTTGACTTTATACTATGGCTTTATGTAAAATTCCTCCACAGTTTAGAAAGTTGGAGACTTTGGCAGCTGACACTGTGCTGTGGTAGGAGGAAGAAGACTGTCCCCAACACGCTTGCTATGAAGAGGGTGCTGGGTTTGAACCCGTAGCATAATTACATGCTCCATGAATTACATTCACTCCATAATTACATTCACTCCATGAATGGCGGCCAGTAAGTTAAGGGTATCAAGAAAGATAATCATCTACCTACTACGACAGAGAGAAGAAGTGGTAGAAATAGAGTTGAAGTCAAGAAAGAAACATATTACAAATCACTTTTTTTTTATAAGGAGGAGAGTTACTGTTCAGTTTTTCAGTTAACTACGGCTTTTGATATATTTGGAAATAGGCCCAATTACTGCATACTTTTTTAATAAAGATGATTTTCAACTAAAAAGGAATGGATTTGATTGTCATACTTTTATAATACTTCAAATTTAAACACTTATAAATGTTAAAAAGTTAGATTATGTATATCACTGTCATCATAATGGCAAATAACTTCCCACTTAAAAATGCGTGTGTTTCTATAATGACCAAGAGATTCCTCTCAGTTATTGGGTAAACCCAATAAGCCAAGGCTGCAAAATGTAAAAGTCCTGTGAAAGAAGACCTTGGAAACACAGATAGCCAATTTACCACAAGCTGAGCTTATCGGAGCCTACAAAACCATAACCAATAGAACATTGGTTCTCAAACTGGAGTGGGCATCAGAATCACATGGACGCCTCATTCACTCTCTGGGGCCGGGCCTCAGCTACCAGTTTCTGAGTTCCAAGGTGAGGTTGATGCTACTATTTGGGAATCACATTTTAAGAAGCACTGCATTTACAAGATGCCTCTGCAATTTTAAGAAAACATTATTTTTGGTTTTATTTCAGTTTATACTTGGGCTAGAATTTTTGAAATCTGTACCTCATCAGAAAAAAAAATGACCTTAACATTTGTAACATCAGTATAAAATGCTGTCAGCATTTATTTTCACACTAGGTTCCACATACCAACAAACACATGTAACACATATAAAACACATCATGTTTTTGTGAACATAAAATACCTATTGTCTAGCTCTATTATCTGACAAGATGTTATGCTGGATTGGTTTAAGTTCTGTGAAACTTCTAAATATTTAGTGATTTTGAATGTGAAGCTAGAGATAGTAATTAGAAAAGTTTGAGAAGTTGGAGGAAAATTTCTGAGGCTTTAATAACACAGTTTCTCAGGCTGGTCTTAGTGACCTACTAGCAACTTTTATAAGGAATTGTTGAGAAAACTATAAGATATTGTAAAAGCACCAGATTTCTTGAATAATTTTGTCTTTTTATGAAAGTATTTCTGCATTGTGATGTCTACTATCTGAGACTGATGGTATTTTAAACATATAAAGCAGGCTATGTATGAAGAGTTACTTTGGATTGACTCATCTACGGTTTTGGTTTCCTTTTCCCTAAACTATGCACTTTTTAGGTCAGTCCTCCCCAGTCCAAGCGGAGCTTCACATTTATAGTCACTAGCACGACTGTGACGTCTATAAAACCCTGCCTGGTGACTGGGTTGGTGGGGGCAGATGTTGTGTGAATTGCTTTGGAACATCTGTTTGAGGTGCCTGCTGCTCCCTGCTGTGAGCTGCTGGGGTGTACACAAGGGTTCACACTCTTTCTCCTTCTCTGGCTCCCACTTGCCCATGCTTGATTAGAGATTTAAATATCAAGGACCATGAAAAGGTCTACACTTTCTAGCAAAGGAGATTCCCCTGGCCCTCCCAGGAGATGGTCTGCCCTCCATGGGTGGACAATGCCATGACTGCAGGCATGCCTTGGTGCATTTGCTCTACATCTGGAGACGGGCTACACAAACAGTTCAGACTCCAAGTATTTGTTGGAAGATAGCCTCTGATTTTTTTCCCCCAACATGGTTTTGGTATTTGGGATGTGGCAAACTTGCATGTACTTCTGAAAGCTCAGCACTTTATAACCCCTGCAAAGCATTTTTAATTCTTTATTTGATCAGAAATGACAAGGGTGTGTTGGTGATGGAATTGTAGGTGTATATAAAGATGTGGAATGAACTCAAGAGGCGGAGATCATATTCGCAGGGAGGCCAGGAATGTTTCAACAAGGAAGGTGATGCATGAGCAGATTGAAGCACACATGTGCAATTTTAACAGCTATCCGTTAACTTGTTAAACACCCAAACAAAGTAGTTTTGTATTTTCCATATAAACATATAGTGCATATTGTTCTGAAACATTCTCTTTTTTTAACCTAAAAATATATGGTGGGCTTTTGTCCAATGTGGTAAATGTGGATGTACCTTGTTCATTTTAATAGTGGTCCAATTTTTTTGTTGTGTGGTTGAATTAAATTGACTTAACCAATCTTCATTGGTGACTTTTGCTGTTTTCATTTTGTTGCTATAGCAAATGATATTGCAATGACCATGTGTGTGTGACTTTGCATACATGTAGGAGTATTTCCATAAGGCAGATTCATCAAAACTAAAATTTCTGGGTTAACATTTATGCATATTTGGAATTTTGAGTTACTGTTTAATTGCCCTCTAAAATTCTTACAACAATTTAGAATTTCATCCATAATATTTTATAGTAACTTTCACTTCCTTGCTTACTAATAAGACAATATGATGATTGATAAGTAATATAATTAGATATTTTGATTGACATTTATATAATGATTATTGAAATTGTCATCTTCTTATGTTTAGTATTTTTTATTTAGTGCATTTTATTTATTTATTTTTTAATTGTTGTTCAAGTGCAGTTTTCTGCCTTTTCCCCAGCCGTTCCCCACCTCCTTCCCCTGTTTCCACTCCCCCTTGTTATTGTCCATGTGTTTTTTATAATTGTTCCTGTAAACATAAGTCGTGACACCATAAAAGTCCTAGAGGAGAACATAGACATGAAAATCTCAGATATTTCACGCAGCAACATTTTTACTGATATGTCCCCTAGAGCAAGGGACATAAAGGAAAGAATAAACAAATGAGATCTTGTCAAAATAAAAAGCTTTTACACGGCTAAAGAAAACAGCATTAAAATGAAAAAAGAACCAACTGTATGGAAAACATATTTGCCAATGATACCCCAAACAAGGGTTTGATCTAGAAAATATACAAAGAACTTACATGACTCAACTCTAAGAAGACAAGCAACCCAATTAAAAAATGGGCAAAGGACTTGAACAGATACTTCTCCAAAGAGGACATACAGAGGATCCAGAGACACATGAAAAGATGCTCAGTATCAGTAGCCATCAGAGAGATGTAAATTAAATCCACAGTGAGATACCACTTCACACCAGTCAGAATGGCCATCATAAACAAATCAACCAACAAGTGTTGGAGAGGATGCCGAGAAAAGGAAACCCTAGTGCACTGTCGGTGGAAAGGCAGACTGGTGCAGCCACTATGGAAAACAGTATGGAATTTTCTAAGAAAACTAAAAATGGATCTGCCTTTTGACCCAGCAATTCCACTGCTAGGATTGTATCCTAAAAATCCTAAAACCCCAATCCAAAAGAACCTATCCACCCCAATGTTCGTAGCAGCACAATTTACAATAGTCAAGAGTTGGAAGCAACCTAGATGCCCATCAGTAAATAAATGGATCAAAAAACTATGGTACATTGACACAATGGAATTATTCAGCAGAAAGAAAGAAGGAGCTCCTACCCTTTGCAACAGTAGGGATGGAACTGGAGAGCATTATGCTAAGTAAAATAAGCCAGGTGGCGAAAGACAAATACCCTATGATCTCCCCTTTAACTGGAACCTAATCAACAAAATGAACAAGCAAGCAAAATATAACCAAAGACACTGAAATGGAGAACAGGCTGACAGGGACCAGAGAGTAGAGGGGAGGGAATAATGCAGGATAAAGGTGAAGGGTTTTTAGTATTTGTTTTTTATAAAATTACTCATTGCACATGATTATTATAAAATTATTGTTTTATTACTATTTTAATACTTGCACACTAGTTTTTGTTTTTCATATTCATACCACTAAACCTTTAAAATCTACTTTTGCATAAAGCTAAGGCAGAGTCTAAGTTTATTTATTTAACAAATAATTAACAAATGTTTCCAATACTAGTAATAAAGTAAACAATCAACCCAGTGGTTTAAATTACTAAGTGCTGGTAGTAATACAAATTACTATCTTTGTATTATAAGAAACTTATCTTGTACTTAGGTCAGTATCTGGATTCTCTCCCATTTCACCTGAACAAGAACTTCACTCCTGGCCAGTCTTCTGACTGGCAGGCATTGTAAAGAGCGCAAATTTTCCACAGAACAAGCAGCATGTGAAAAGACCCAGGGCCATGGGCAGTGTATTTTGTGAAATGCAAACGTTTTAGAGGGTTAGAACTTTAAGTTTAGGGCAAAAAGATTGCAAGCATCTTTGTAATGTTTTAATCTGTAACAAAATCAATGAAGAAAATTAGTACCAAAAATAAAACACCACTCTTCAACAGAAGTGTAGTACTTAGATGCTCTGATTTGCTTTGGGTTATTGTACTTGGACTTATTTTAACCTGTGCTATTTTTTTTTAAAGGCCAACATGTTTCAATGTGGTGTTGTAAGAGGACTTCACCTTTAACTCATTATTGTCAGGTTTTCAAAGTATATTTCTGTAGTTTTCATCTTTTTTTCCTTGGGGAAAAATGCTAGAAAAGAAAGTTCTGGTGTTACAGTATTTGCATGTATCTTTCCTGAATTTCATTTTCAATTTTCTGTTGAGGAAACTCCTCAATTTTTAAAATCTCTTTGTTTGGTGGTAGGGGCAGGACCAAAACCTAGATCCTGAGACAGTGGGAGATAGGGCATTCACATGGACAGAAAGGATGTTGCTCTCTTTAGCATTACTTTTTTGCCCTTAATCTTGACTTTTGCAAAGCAAATGTACTGCCCTGCGTGCTGAAGTACATCATGAAATTCTCAACCCCAATTCAAACAAATAAACAAAACTCTCTAAAACCAACACCCACTTTTTCTTCCTGGTTAGGAAATCACTTTTTACTCTTTCTTTCTCCGTTTCTTTTCTGTTAGGGATCTAGATCATTGCAGGCAAGAAAAAAAACCCTTCAGAAGTCATTTTGACTTAAATCAGCATCACTTCAAAAATTTAATCATTGAAATGTGGTTGAAGTCTAATACTGCTTATTTTTGAATTGCTGATTCAAAATCACATATCACAATGTAAGCTGTGTTTCTATAACACCATGCCTCCCTAGACCAAACAAAAAATCCAACAATTAGTTGATTTAGTAATAAAATCAACATACTGTTCTATGCCTCTAAAATATTCACTGAAAGGAATTGAAGATTTTTGTTGAAAGATTAGGGTTTTTTCTAGTATCACTAGTGTGGTATGCAGATTACTGGGAAAACAGGTTGAGGGATGCAAGAGAACGCTGTTACTGATTGGTAGCTTCAAAACCCTATGTTTGGGCACCATGTAAATGTGCCAAATTGATTGTTGCAGAAATAGAGAACTCGTGGCACTTTGGACAATTTTCCACATCCGGTGGTGCCGGACCCTGGAGGCCTTGGGCAGGCGGATGCAGGAGCAGGTAAACAGGCCAACAGAAAAAACTGGTCACCGAAGAGACTGAGCTCTGGACAATGGCATCTCTTGGCACCTCCTAAAAGGGTCCACTTGGGTTTGGCAAATGTTTCATTTCTTCCTGTGACTCAGCCTCGGGTGCCGATCAAAGTGCTTTGTTGTCGGTATCTGGAAATTCAGCTTCTGAGATGGTGCCGAAGGTTTTGCAGCCATGATGTCTGGTGCCTGGGGAATCTTACTTAGCATTGCTGGCTTGAGAAGCCCCAGTATTGTTATGAAGTGGAGAATCTGCTTCCCTACCATCCTCTCCCGGTTCTGGGGAATAAGAAATATGTGACTAGTTTCTTTCAAGAAATGTTTTTTCTTTTTTTGTCTGTTTGCTCGTGGACTTGGGAAGGCATCAGAGATCAGTCCTCCCAGTAGCGAGGTGACTGGGAACCCAGGGGAGAAAATAACACAGTTGAAACTAGAAAATGTAAAAGGACTTCATGAAGACCATTGATGTGAACCCCAAACAATAGAGCTGCAGCTGAGGTTGAAGGTTTGCAGGTGTTTGGTACTTGGTTTTCGTCTTTCTATTTATTAAAGGTAGGCGAATAAGCGGCAGTGTTTCTTTTGTTCTGGAAAAGTACTGGAACCTTGTTAATTATGGTAGAGTAACCATGGCAGAAAAAGGAAAAATAACATTTTAAGTATAATGGTGCATGCTGGAAACACATGTTGGCAAGCACATGGGATTCTGGCATCTGGACAGAAGCCTTTGTAACCATCTGCCTCTCAGAGATTATTTTGACAATTTTCGAGACCATTCCAGTGATTCACAGGTCTGGGGTAAGAAGTGTTAGCAAGCAGCCAAAGGAGATGCAGGTACACAGAGGCAGCTTCTGTGTCTTCTGTCCATACACTAGTTCCATCATTGTGGGTGTTAATCACCTTAGGATTGTCCACGTGCCAGGATTTCATCACGACGCTAGTTGATGTTCTTGCAACTGATACATTTTTTTCCAGTTTTATTTACCACTGCACTCATTTCCCCTCTTTGATTAGTTATTCCTCCCTGGCTATGAGCCGTGGGACATGCATGAAGGAACTCACACTTTCCTGTGCTCTTCTGCGGGTCCTCCTTGGTAACCTCCAGCTCTTCTTCACTTTCTCATGTTACCTAGTGTTTCCTGAGAATTTTGAGAGTTACCATGTGCTTTTTAATAATTAATGTGGTGTCACATGATGTTCTAATGGGAACTCATATGCATAGAAAGTCAGAAGATACGGCTGTCATAAAGCAATTATTAACATGTGGTTAATCAAAAAGAAATGTATTGACTAGCAGGATGAATTTTCTTTTGTCTCCCAGAAGCTATAGTGGACCTGCCAGGCCTTGACAGACTGCAACACAACACAACATAGGCATATTTTTATAAAAATATATATTTAAAAAATGCAAAAATAAAGAAGATGTGTGTTGTAGGCAGAATGTGTGTGTCTCCCCAAATCTGTGTTGAAGCCCCTATCTCCAAGGTGGTGTTGTTTGGAGGTGAGACCTTTGGGAGGTAATTAGATTTAGATGAGATCCAGAGGATGGTCGTGATGGGATTATTGTCCTTATAAGGAGAGAAGGGAAGGAACGACAAGTGTTGCAGTGTGAGAGGAGGTTTTGGCTTAACCAGGTCTTTATAAAGATACACGTCTCTTGCCCTGGCTGGTGTAGCTCAGTGGATTGAGCACGGGCCTGCAAACCATATGATCGCAGTTCGATGCCCAGTCAGGGCACATGCCTAGGTTGCAGGCCAGTTCCCAGCAGGGGACTCACAAGAAGCAACCATACATTGATATTTCTCTCCTTCTCTCCTTCCCTTCCTTCTCTCCTTCCCTTCCTCTCTAAAGATAAATAAATAAAATCTTTAACAAAATATACACTTCTCTTGTATAGGGAAGAGCCCCCATGTTATCTGCTGCCTTACTCTGGTGAGCATCATAAGACCTGTCCAATTTTACAAGATGCTATGAACCAGATGTGCGCCTCCACTTGCTTGCTCCAGCTCTCAGAGATCTTTAACAACTGTAGGGGGGTTCTGGCAGTGGTTTGGAAAAGCCTTTAAGAAACACACAAATGAGATCCCACTTTTATAAGTAATTTCTATTGGTAACAAATTATGAAAGCTAGAAAGAAATACTCAGCAAAATGCCCTGTTCTCAGGGATTTACAGATAGTGAAAGTGGTGGTGGAAGGTGGAAGGTGCAAGCAAAAGGAATTTAAACATATTTACTAAAGTAAGTCTTAAAAGGTTTATAGTTATTAATAAACTACAAAGAAAAAGTCTATGTCATATAAACAGATATATTTATTTTTCTAGTTTTTTAACTCTATTGTGAAAAACTTAAGCATGTCCAAGATACAGAGAGAACAGTGCACTGACTCTGCAGGTACCCATCACCCAACGTGACAACACTCGGCCGTTAGTTCCCACGGGGGCTGCAGTTTTGTTCTGTAGCATTGTGAAGAAAATCCCAGGCATAATATGACATTAGCCATAAATAGTTGTGTACGAAAAGGACATTGAAACAAAGATAAACCGGATGGTATGTCTTCCTATTTTTATGTTTTCCCTAATTTTTGGAATTTTCTAAAGAAAATCCTAGATATAATATCACTTTAGCCATCACTACTTTCAATAAAAAGGACACTGAAATAAAAAAATAAGCCAAATATCATGTCTACATACATTTTATATGTTGTTCCTAACTTAAAGTGAGTTATGTAGGGTTGTCACTGCAATCATTGATAAAATAAACTGAGAAGAATAATTTGCAAAACAGTAGATGTTAAAGATCTTTGAAAAGCAAAATCGTAGTCTACAAAAAGAAGTGCTTCTTTTGTAAACTATTGTTTGCTTTGCAAAAATCAAGACAGGATCCTGACCTAAGACATACAAAATTTTCTCACATGATATTACTATCCATTAGTCAGAAAAGAAGAGCAAGAAAAGCAATTTTGAATATTTGCTCATACTGTCAGTAGTTCAAAAGAATATGGAGTCATCTATAAGGCAATTCAATTATTTATTTAGTTAGTTAATTTTTGGGGTTTTGAGATACATTTGACACAATATTTATATTATTTTCAGATGCGCAATATAATCATTTGATATTTGTATGTATTGCAGATTCACCACAACAAAGCGTTTGAAATTAATCACCTCATATAGTTACAGTGTTTTTCTTGGGAGGAGAACTGTTTATTTATTTCATTTTATTTATTTAATTTTGGAGAAAGGGGAAGGGAGGGCGAAAGAGAGGGACAGAAACATCAGTGTGAGAGAGAGACATCTATTGGTTGCCTCTCTTATGTCCCCAGCTGGGGACCTGGCCTGCAACCCAGGCATGTGCCCTGACTGGGAATCAAACCAGCAAAGCTTCAGTTTGCAGGACAGTGCCCAGCCCACTGAGTCCCACCAGTCAGGGCACGATGAGAACTTTCTAAGATCTCTCTAAACAACTTTTGAATATATAATAGAGTATTCCTAATTGTGGGTGGTATGCTGTACCTCATATACCCATGACTTACTTATTTTATAACTGAGAGTTTGTTTCTTTTGACTCACTTTGCCAATTTTGACCCCTGCCTCTGGCAGTCTGCTTTCTATACCTATGAGTTTGATATGTTTGTTTTAGATTCCACATGTAAGTGAATTATACAATATTTTTCTTTCTCTGTCTGACTTACGTCACTTAGCATAATACCCTCAAAGTCCATCTATGTTGTCACAAATGGCAATACCTCCTTTTTATGGTTGAATAATATTCCATTGTATATATGTGTGCTGTGTATACATTTATATATATACATTTTCTTTATGCATTTGTCCAAAGATGGACACTCACATTTTTCCATGTCTTGGTTGTTGTAAGTGATGCTGAAGTTAACATGAGAGCGCAGATATCTTTTGGAGTTAGTGTTTTCATTTCCTCCAGAAGTAGAATTGCCAGGCTATAAGATAGTTCTCTTTTTAATTTTTTGAGGAACCTCCTTTTCCTAGTGGCTGCATCAACTTTTGATTTTTTTTGTAATTCTCTTAACCAGCAAAGCAAAATCCTCAAATATATGAACAGCATTTACTGGGTTTCTTTCACTTACTTGTCGTTCTTATCACTGCAGACTAACAATAAAGTTAGGCCTGCAAATTGTTTCAGAGTAGGTGCTGATTGTTGGGTTTATTTCTCGTTTGGTTTGCTGGTTCAGTTCAGGGAAGCTTGACAGACTCCTCAGCCCACTTGCAGATAGTGGTGCCTCTTGCTTTTTTTCACAGTTAAATACCATGGCTGGTTTCAAAGCCTCAGGTCTGCAGAGATGACCTTGAACACCAGGATATGAATAAAACTGCTCTATTCCCCATGATTAGACTGGAAAACCCTGTGAGAAACTGTTTCCATCTCAATATTTCATGGATCACTGTAGGGTTAAAATTCACTATTGCCTCCTCTTGCTGTACTTTCAAGTATCTGTCAAGCTTTCAACTTCGAGGCATTCTGTCACTTTTGTGCCGAATATTGTCCCACATTGGTGACCCCCCCAGACTGTTCTACCTTCCCAAGGCCTGTCCTCACATGACTGCATGAGCAACCGGCTCTTGCTGAGCTTTGGGAGTAATTCAAAAATAATTGTTTCATCACTGTCCTAATTGCCTCTTGCACATCCCTGTCCTCTGCTCACCCCACTGGCTTTGCTGACAGCGGGCCATGGAATCCAGTCATCTTGTTGGGTATTTTCTTTTCTTTTTTCCCTCTACATGCTCATCATCTCCCTGCCTTTGAAGCTTAAATGTTTCCTTATACACTTTGTTAAATCATTCCATTTTTCTTGTGTGACTTATCTGGCGATGGACCATGCCTGAGTGCTTCACTTTTTATATTTAGAAAGGAGCATCTCTAACCACACAGTGCTCCAAAAGAGGGTGATTACCCATTGGAGATGAGGGCTCTAGTCATGTGCAGATTTAAATGGCCTTTTTGCACCCTCTTGGCTACCTATGCTCTCTCTTCTCCTCCCCCATTCCATATTCCCCTCCCCTTCCCTTCCCCCACACTCCCTCGTCCCTTTTCCTCCTCTCCCCTCTCTCTCCCCACCCCCTCCTTCTGTCTCTAATTATCAACCAACTCATCCACCTACACAGTGTTACAAATGTGTGAGGAAGGGCCAGCTCACATACACATACGCTCAAACATTATCTTGGCTATTGCTGAACTCACTTTACCAACAGGCACATAATATCAAGTGGGCAAGATAAGTGCTCTTGTAAATGTGGTAAATTTCTCATAAAAATTGCTTCTCACATATGCCCCTCTTAATCATAAAGTAGAGGGATTCTCTGAAGGTTATTTTACTGATGGGAAGTGGAAATTATTAAAAGTCTTCACAGGTTGATAGAATTTGGGGGGGGAGAGAACCCCAAACAGACATCCCCTGACAACATGGCCACTCTACCCCCTCCAGGAATGTATGCCTCATTGTCTTGTGGGAGGGCCAATTTACTTACTTAATTTTAACAATTTTTTAAGTGTTCTTCAAGTATAGTTCATTTTTAAATTTTATTTTTCAATTATAGTTTTACATTCAATATTTTTGTATTAATTTCAGGTGTCCAATACATTGGTTAGACAATCATGTACTTTACACAGCATTCCCATCTGGCATCATACGTAGTTATTAGAATTGTATTGATTATATTCTCTGTGCCTGCTTTACATGTCATGATTTTTTAACTACCGGTTTGTGCTTCACCTTTCTACCCATTCCCTCAACCCCTACCCTCTGTAAACTGTCAGTCTATTTTCTGTATCTATGGCTCTGTTTCTATTTTGATTATTTATTTATTTTGTTTTTTAGATTCCACATGTAAGTGATAAGCAAATAAGACTACATCAAACTAAAAAGTTTTTGCACAAAAAAGAAACCATCAATGATACAGAAAGGCAATCCACTGAATGGAAGAACATATTCACCAATGATGTATCTAATAAGGGGTTAATATTCAAGATTTATAAAGAACTTAAACAACTTGACACCAAAAACACAAATAATCCAGTTGAAAAATGGGCAGGGTGCCTGAATGAATAAACATTTTCCCATAGGACATACATATGGCCAATAGACATTTGCAAAGATACTCAAAGGCATTAGCCATCAGACAGATATAAATTAAAACCACAATGAGACATCACCTCACACCAGTCAGAATGACAATCACCAATGAATCAACAAACAAGTGTTGGTGAGGATGCGGAGAAAGGGGAGCCCTTGTGCACTGTTGATGAGAATGCGGATTGGGGCAGCCACTATGGAAAACAGTATGGATGTTCCTGAGAAAATTAGAAATGGAACTGCCTTATGACCCAGTGATTCCACTTTTGGCCATATATTTGAAGAAAAACAAAACACCACTTTCAAAAGAACATGAACACCCCTATGTTCACTGCGGCAGCATTGACAATCGCCAAGATCTGGAAACAGCCCAGGAGCCCTTCAGTGGATGAGCGGATGAAAGAGTAGTGGTACATTTACACATGGGAATGTTACTCAGCTATAAATAAAGAATACAATTTTACCATTTGTGACCAAATAAGCATATCTAGAGGGTATCATGCTTAGTGAAATCAGTCAGTCAGAGAAGGACAAACAGCCATTTACTTTTTTCAGTGGACTGAATTGTAAATGTTTCTTTCGCATTGTATCAGAATTTGAATCTTACTTGATAGCATTATTATCAATTATAATATTATCTTTGCATTGGCCTTCAACTGATTCTCTGGAGTCCCACAAAGTTTCCTTATTCTTTCAAAGAACTAGAATTTCAAATATTTGAGAATAGTTCTCTTTAGTCTCCTCATCGGGTTGTCCCTTCTCAGACTAAAGACCTCTTTCATGTTGCAGCTTCCGGACTCTCACCTTGCTGACCGCAGTGGTTCAGTCATTTCCTTTTTTCATTTTGCACACTCAGTTACACAGAGAAGACGTTTAAATACTGACAGAATTTAATTTAGCTGAGCAGCACACTGCATCCAGTGCCGAGTCCAGAGAAACTAACCCCGCCTTTCATCTGGGCATTACATTTTCGTTAATACAATATAAGATTGCATTAGCTTTATTATACATCGCACAGGCTTATAATAATATAACATCTCCTGACCTTTTTCTCATAACCTCATTTCTTCAACTGAATTTGGTCATCTGATTTCCTGAGTATAAGGGCAGAATTTTACATTTATCTTCATAATTTTATTTTGTTGATTTCATTCCATATTTTTGCCTTTTTGAAATCTTTTTTCCTTACTTCTGTGCTATTTTTTAAAGATTTTATTTATTTATCTTTAGGGGGGAAGGGAAGGAGAGAGGGAGAGAAATATCAGTGTATGGTTGCCTCTCATGTGACCCCTGCTGGGACCTGGCCAGCAACCCAGGCATGTGCCCTGACTGGGAATCAAACTGCGATCTTTTGGTTCGCAGGCCTGTGCTCAATCCACTGAGCTACACAAGCCAGGGCCTGAAATCTCGAATCTCTATCCCATCATCAAAGACATCAGCTTTTCTGCCACTGTTTGGGTTACTTATAAATGCATTAAGTTTATCTGTCGACTTTGTTCATGGCTTTGATTATTTCTGTAAACATCCATTGCAGTCACAACTTATAACTTGTATTTCTTTGCTTCTGGCTCTGTCTGGATCATGGGGAGATTACAGGATATGTGTATCACACCTGGTTATGCACAAGAATGTGTCATCTGTGGAGTTGAGTTGTCTTCTCTCTTTCTACTTCCTATGGCTCTAACGAACATCTGCATACCTGGATTCCCAGTGCTACTGTCACTCAGCACTTGTGAGAGCATGACCACTTCTCCCTGTTTCCAGACACCACGAGCTGGAGATTGCTGCGATGGAGGACTCTAAGTTTCCCAGACACTGTGTTCTCTCCCACAGCTTCCTGCCTTTGCTATTGACCTGGATCACTCAAGATCCCACAGCTCGGAGTGTTCATTAAGAAAACAGGAGGCGAATACCTCCTTCTGACTCCAGTGTTTTACATGCCCTACTATCCCTGTGGTTTTACAGAAACTTCAACAATTTTGTTTTTTACTTGACAGTGCTGTCCAAAAAACGCCATCAAAGTATGTGTGGCTTTCAATGATCCGATTTTGTTTTTACTTGTGGGTTCATGGATTGGCAATGGCTAGGCTGGCTCAGAGGATCCACTGAGCTTGTGGGCTGCGGCTGTGTCCAGATCACGCCAGGTATTTTCTCCTTTGGGTCCAGCAGTTCTTTGGGGAATGTCCTTCTCATGGGAATGGCAGAAGCTTAAAAAAACTGACTGGAAACAAAAGACACCTCTTAAGACCTCAGAAAACAACATAACTTCTGTCCACATCCTATTGGCCCAAGAAAGTCACATCTCCATACAATGTATGCATTAATCATAATGAGCCATGGCAAGGACAGGAAGGACAGGCATTGTTGGGGACAAATCTTTCATTGTTTACACAGCCTTCCCCCTCATTCTCTACTTATATACTACATGAGGCCAGAGAAGCGAGCAGAAAAATCTTTTTGACAAATACCCTATTAGAATCACCTCTTCACCCTGAAGCATAGAGCTTTGTTGTTGAGTCAAGCCTATTTTTCCTCTTCTTTTAAGATATTTCATCTTTCTTAGAGTGTCCTAGCAAAGAGATGTCAGGGAAACCTGTCCCCTGCAAAACCTGTCCCCCCAGGTCACCAGGGGTGCCCAAGCCCATCTGAAACTAGCAGTCCACACGTTGATGTTTAAGCTGAGAACTTTGATTTCTTTGATGCATCTAAATCATCGTACCTGTGGGAAGATGTGACTTCATAGGGTACAACTGTAAGGCAACTTTATTTTCCTCCATCTGTCTCTTTTAACCTGCTCAGGGCACTACTTTCCCTGCCACTTTCAGATAATAGAATGTCCTCCAGTCATTATTGCACATTAGATTAACTTCATTTTGGTAATTAGCATGTTCAGTCCAGTAAAAATTCAAATTCCAAACTTCATTCTATTTTTCCAGCTTGGGTTACCTGTGGCTGCAAACCTGCTGCACAGTGGCCCCTTAGTCAACTTCTCTGTTTCCCTGTCCAGAGCCCAACCTTCCTTTCCCTCGCTAGGCTGCCCTGGCCCTCCAAGGCTGGAAGCAGGTAGGAAAGAAAGGTAATGGGCAAAGGTGGCACCAAGGAAATCTAACATATGTTACTCTAAAAAAACAGAGACAGACGATGAGAAGTGATGTTATAGGAAAGCAGAGGGGACAGCAGGCTGAACATACTCACTGTTTTCTTGATGGACAAGAAAGAGAATGTAACTTTGTCAGCGGGGAGAACTTTCCTTCTTATTTCACACAAGAGGGTCCAACCCGCATAACTGTGGGGGTGACTTTCCTTGCAAGTGCCATGGACAAGAGTAAATTTGACTGAGACATGATGTGATCTGCTTAGGGAGGAGAAGTGGCCATTTTACTAGAGGAAAAAGGCCGTGAGCAGTGGCCAGTTTCTCAGGGGAAAAAGGCCTCCAGCTCCCTCCTCCAGGGCCTTTTATTGGGTTCTAATGCACAGGAATACAGGACGGCAAGGATCAAATAGTAGATAACATTTCAAAGAAATCTGAGGGCTTTCTATGAATCAGAGTCTGTCAGGAACAGAGTTTTAGGGTTTCCTGCTCGAACCCTTAACATATGAATGAAAGCACTCTTAGCAGAGCAGATTTCACAGGTTTATCAGGAAATCTTTGTGATGCCAGATTTTTCCCCAGGATACGCTCTAGCAAGGCAAGGAGCTGCACCTCTCCCCATCAGGTATTCAGGCTTAAGCGGATTAGAGCCAGGAAGCGCTTCTCCCAGAGAACATGGGGACTCAGGCTATGTCAAAGTCGGGGGATGAGAGTCCATTGCTCTTTGTTGCAGCCCCCTGAGTCCTTTCATGATGGCCTCCCAAGTGATCGAGTCTGGCTTGGGTTGCCCCCCACTTTGAGGACTCTTACCTGTCATTGACTTCTGATCAAGCTTTGAGGGCAGGGAGAGGAAACTGAGGCACCATTTGCTACCAGAGGCAAGCTTCGTCTCCTGCAGCTGGCATTCCAAAGGTTGTCCCTCACCCTCAGTCACAAGGGGCTGAGATACAATTCCTAGAACCAGGCAGAGTGGTCTACAACATATAACCCAGTCAGCGTTGGAACATTAACAAAATGGCTATGAGTGCATTCAGTGAGACATCTGAAAATGAAGCAAATTCTATTCTTCTCTTTACCAAAAGAGAAGAAGAAAATTTCCTTATTAAATTGAATTTAAAAAGTTCTGACACTAAGAGAGAAACCAAGGATTGGATCTAAAATTGAAGGAAGTTATTTTAAACCATTGGAAGTAGTGGAGAAGTTAAATTTTTTTAAAAAAATTTTTAATAATTAAAATATATTAAAGCTATTTATATGCCAAAATAATTTTTTTACTTGCCTTTTATATACTGTATGTGTTTGTGTGTGTGCATCATGTATGTGTTGGAGGATGTGGACGTGTGTGCAGTTGTGTGGATGTGTTTAGGGGGTTGTCTTGGAGAGGCAAAGCAAGATGAATATCTGCTACTTTATAATCCTATGAAAATAAAAAATGATGAGTTATTCTATATTGAGGCCTAGTTATATTGTTATAGAACTGCAGATATCATCTAAATGAATATGCCTTACCAAATATGGAAACGATCAACTCAAAATCTGGACTATGAGGTGACTTCAACTGCAAAAATGGTGTCAGACTTTCAATGGCCCATTAGGGTGACTGGGGTAACCCCTATGGTGGCAGCCTCTGAAATGAAGTCTCCAGAGTTCACTGGATCGTTATGGAAAAGGTTCAGATTGCGTAGCCCTTGAGACATCCTACTCACCATAGCACAGATTAGGTAATTGTATCTGCAGTACACCAACCCTTCATTTGTTGAAAGTTCCATCACACAAAGGGTGGAGTTCCTGCTGCAGCGACTAATGTTTAGTCAGTGGAGCGACAAGTGTAGACTATATTTTCAGTAGTGATCATGCTGATTAACTGCTGATCCATTGTCAAACATAGGTCAGAGTAGTAGTATGATCCAGGATAAAATAAGGTTGTTGCAGAAATTCATCCCTGGGATAAGCAATTCAAATAGCAAAGGGACAGCACTATGAGAATGGGGCTAGAAAAATCCAGTTCTCCCCAAGAGCAGTGTTTTTTTCCACCACAGAAAAGATCCAGAACAACAGTCAAAAGAACTCTAAAGGTTAGAAAGGAGAGGGAAAAGGGCAGCTTAGCAGACAAGGATTACAATTGATCTAATAATGTTTAAAGGGGCCTGTAGCTATTAAAAAGACACCTCATTCAGAAGCCAATATAGATCCAGACTTGAAGGCAGGAAACTGCAAAGCTGTGATAAAGCTTTCACTACCGATAATTGCTCTGTGTTAGCCAGGAGGCTCAGAGTGCATCAACATTTCAATTATTGGGCTAAATTGGTTAATATGCTTCCCAAATAAGATGGCTTTTGAAGAAGCCAGAACAATCTACAACTTTCTTTCTTATAATACCTAGCTTCAACCAATTTCAGATACAGGAAATTGAAGTAATGACCTCCATTAAATTTTTCTTATTATCATGACGTAGGCCATTCTATTGATTTGCACACTTGTTATAGAAAACAAATGTGTTTGCCATTGATCTCTTCTAGTAAGGGGCAGATGCATCCAAAGTAGACAATACTTTAGTTCCTGTAGAAGTATGTTCACATTCAAAGTGATTAAATATCAATTAGAGTCTTATATACCATGAGTTGCCAGAGGGAAAATAATGTTAAATGGTATTCTTAAATTCTATCATGATGTCATTTGTCAAAGAAATCAGTGGCATCAAAGAACTGCATATTAAAATGGTGTTTGTACATAAAGGAGAAAAAACGCTGTTTTAAAAGTTTTGTTGGGAAAAGGGAACCCTAGTACTTTCTTGGTGAAAACACAGACTGTTGCAGCCACTGTGGAAAACAGTATGGAACTTCCTCAAAAGACTAAAAATGGAACTGGCTTTTGACCTGGCAATTCTACTGCTGGGATTATAGCTTAAGAATCCTGAAACACCCAAAAGAACCTATGCACCCCAATGTTCATAGCAGCACAATTTACAATAGTCAAGAATTGGAAGCAACCTGAGTACCCATCAGTAAATGAGTGGATCAAAACACTGTGGAACATTTACACAATGGAATATTACATAGAAGAAAGGGAGAAGGAGCTCCTACCCTTTGGGACATCAGGGATGAAACTGGAGAGCATTGTGCTAAGTGAAATTAAGCAGGTGGTGAAAGACAAATACCATAGGTCTCACTGATAAGTGGAACCTAATCAACAAAACAAACAAGCAAGCAAAATATAACCAGAGACACTGAAATTAAGAATAAACTGACAGTAACCAGAGAAGTGAGGGAAGGGTGATAATGGGAGAAAGAAGGAGAAAGGTCATCAAGGAAGATGTATACAGGACTCATGGACAAAGCCAAAGGGGAGTAGGATTGAGGGTGGGGGATGGGGGTGAGTGGGGAGGGGGAAAGTGCGGCTGGAAAGTGGAGACAACTGTACTTGAACAACAATTAAAAAATGCAAAACCAAATAAATGAAAGTTTTGTAAATATTTTAATTTTGTTAAAAATTCTTCAAGCCCTCAAGGAAAAAGAAGTTATAAAAATAGTACTTTTGATATACATAGTTCATTTAAAATCTTATTAAAGTATACTTGCTAAGTAATAAAATATAAAAGTGTTAATTTTGATTAAGAGCATGATGTTTGATACACTTGGTAGCCTTTTTTTTTGGCTGTACACAATGCATTTGAGAATGAAGAATTTTTTACCACAATATATTTCTATCACTGAGACATAAATGGATGTTTTCCAGGTTTGAATTGAAAACATGTTAATTCTTCAGTCTCTCAGATACCGGGAAAGATACGCTTGTCAAGAGAAGAACAAAGACATTATGAAATTTTCTATATTCTGGAAACCTCAAGGCTGCTTAATTCTTGTTCTGTCCTTCAGATAAAGCCAGGAAGTCCGTATCCTCTCATAAAATGTTTTCAAAGATGGAGGATCAGTTTTTGCAGAGATTTACCAGATGTAGTGTTTTATAATACTATATGGCTAAGCTAACAAAGGGAATTAAGGTCAGATGTAAAGTTTCTCATTATTTTTTAAAACTTGGATTCAGTGTATACTTCTTTGAATTTTGAACCATAAAAAATGATTCACAATGTCCTAGTATATCAAGATTATTGTGCATTTGAAACATGTCTCCCTAATTTGAAAGGCATAGGCTGTGCGACAATGACATCAAATTTAAAGAGCTTCTTGACTTTGATTTATTCTTGTTTTGTACTAAATAATGGGTGAACTAATACTTGGAAGACTAAGGCTGTGCTTTGTTATCATCAGAAACACACTTCAAGGTGGAGAGTTACGCACAGGAAGTTTAAAGGGGAGTCAGCCCCACAGCAGCACCTGCGTGGGAAGAAGGGGGTAGGGTTATCTGCATGAAGATGGAAATATTCCAGGAATCTAAGTAGTATTCTCCATTTCTCTCTGCTCTGTACGTTTTCTCTAGTCTCGGGCCTTTTTCACTCTTCCTTCCCAAAATCTGGTTGAGGTACTTCTCTGTGCACACGGCAAGAGGAAGGTGACCAGTCCACTTCTCCACAGTTGACATCACTTCCACACCAAAGGTTGGGGAGGAGAACATTTGATTGGCTTAAACTGGACCAGCTGCCTATTGTGTTCTAGTCACCTGTGGCCAGAGTCGCAGGGTTACATGTGATAAACACAACTATGTAACTGCCTAAGATAACGTCACAGATGACCTTCCACTCACAAAATTCATTTCTTATCGAAGGAGTAGAGAAAGCAAATGCCACAAGGAGAAGAGATCCTGCCGCTCATCCACTGTTCGTTTTATTCCAATTGTCGCCTGAGAAATGAGTCCAATTGCAGGGCTGAGCAAGTGCTGATTTTTCTTCCTGGAAAACAGGCTTCCGCTTTTACGCTTATGCTGCATCACTGAAATTTTAAAGTGGAACTAAACGGTTCTGGGAAGATGGAAACAGGGCCTGTTAGAATCCCACTTTGAGACTCGACTTATTCAGGCAGTATCCCACTGTGCACAGGTGACAGCAAATCGTTTGTTTCTGTGAGAGTTTGCAGGGCTACATCACTCCCTTTATCCCAAGTTTCTAGACTTCCGCTTAGCTGAGTTTTCACACACCAAAGTATAGGCTTCTTTTGTTTTTTCCACTTTGTATATAACTATTTTGTGAATTATTTCTAGTTCTATTCTTTTTGTGTCTTTTTGTATTTTTTGTTTTCATTCACTGGTTTTATTTTTTGTTGAAATACTTGAATATAATGTGGATTTTGTGAAATTTCGGTAACTTACACCAGGACTTTTGCTGTGTACTTTCTCCTACTTCTCTGTTTTATTCAATCTGCCTTTTTTTTATTAGTTCCTAAATTTGATTATTTGTATTCTTTTTAATGCTTTCCTTAACTTACAAACAGTAACATTTCCTGTTGTAATTGAAACCAACATAATCCCCACCACGTATGAACTATGGGAATGGATTTCACCCTTACCTGGTAAACAAACGGTCCTGAGAGTGCTTTGTAGCTGTTCCATAGTGATTTTTCCTAAGGATATTAATTGATGATACTTTATTATTAGTATTTGTCGACATTTTCTTATTTTTTAAACTATAGCTTCTTTCAGATTGCTCCTGAGAGTATGTTATATATTTTATAAGTGTAGAAACTGAGACATATTTCTAATTGGCGAGGATTCTCAAGTTTTTCAATTGCAAAAATAGCATGACTTCTCTGAACCCATTGTACTGTGGCCAAAATGATCTGCTTACTTCAGGAGACTACACTGAGTAGCTCCAACTTGTGGTATTGCTTTTAATCAGTTACCTTTGTGAACAAGATTGGCCTTGTTTGCCATTCTTATAGTATAATTTAAAAAATATATTATATTATTAATTTAAATATATATCTCTAATTTACTATATTAGAAGCAGTTCAGAATTTAAAAAATATTTTCAGTAATCTCTCAGTTTTAATTTATTGAGCATTTAAGATCTCATGTATCTGCAGCTAACCTATGCATCTGTGAGACAAGATACACCACACACAAAGTTTAGCTTTCCCACATACCCCTCGCACCTCTCTGACCAGTCTCCGTAGGTTTGGTTATTGTCTTGCAAACAGAGGTTTCCAAAGAAATGATCACCTGTGATCCTTCTGGATGAAACCACAGGAGCCAAGCAACATGAACTGTTGAAGAACAGACACCCTTCCGCATGTCTTAGCTGTGAATCCCATCCATCCCTTCTTCTTCCTGCTGAATGAAAATCAGTGAAGCTACTGCTAGATCATTCTGGGAGGGCATACACTTCCAGGTTTCTGGCTCCTACAATTCAGAAGCCCTATAAAGCAAAACCGTTTCCTCCAGGGAGGCCCAGAGACAGGGACCCAGTCAAGAGACTTAGTACAAAAAGCTGGATCCCGGGTTGCTGATTGCCAGGTTGCCTCCGTGCATTGGTCCTGTACTACTACCCACTGGCCTCAGTGGAAACTTTCCCAACTGGATTTTGATAAGATCTAACCACTTCCAAAGCTGCTGTGGCGGAAAGGAGTACAGAGCAGTTCCGCTGGGAGCATCTGTGGCTGTAAATTGTACCTGTCTTAGCAGTGGTGTCATCATGTTTTTATTCCATTTCTGCTTTTGCCAGAGAACCTGGTTTCTCTCTAAGTGGCTTGTTTTAATATAAATCTGTTGTTGCTCTGCAGGATTTTGGTTTGCGGCAATACTCTCTTTTGGTAAAGAAAAAACACAGCAAAGAAAATGCTGTGTTCTGTGAGAAAGGTGTTGGGAAAGATAGCATGTGGGTGTGTGTATTTGTGCATGTGTGCTCTACCTGGAAAAGTCATTCAAATATTGGATTTTGAGAAGAACTTTTTTCACTTCCACATCCTCTAAGACTATGAAAGGTGTATTTTAAGGTTTTTATGTTTTATTTTCTTCAGTATTTTAAGGTGAGGTTTCTGGTTTTGAGGGGAACAGCATTGAATCATTAGCAATGATTAAAAACTTCAAGAAGTAAATAAAATTTTGTCAATTTTTTTCTAACACTAGAATATAGTTTCCTTTAAGGATATCTAAAAGAGGGTTCTGTATATCTTTACTAGATTGAGCTTGTTTGTTTGTTAATCAAAATCTTACTATTTTTGTTTATCTACATAATTTCTTAATTTCTAAAAAATGTATAGATTTCTAAGGAAGGTAAAGTTTTTCCTTAATTAATGTTGACTTGTAAGTTTTTAATGTTCTTCGAAATTTTAAGATAATATTTTGGTAGTATAGGACAGTTTATTAGTCTGCTTCTTATTTGATGGGCTGCTTTAAACTAAAGACATACTACTCTAGGGATTTGAAATAATTTTTAAAATTTCTTGATTATTTCTTATATTTACCCTTTCTGATACCTTATTTTATCCTTCATGTCTTTTAACCTTTCTTTTATAGTTGCTTTATTCTCTAATTCCATGATTTTGTTCCATTATGCCATTTAAAGTTTTTGATCATTTTATTTTTGATAGTCATATTTTAAATATTTATAATCTCTAGTAGCTTTCTTTTCTTAAATGCATTATCTTTTAATCACTCCATGAATAGGGCAGTTGTCCTTACTTTAACATTTCTTCTGTTTGTTATGGCATCTCTATTTTTAACTTGTTTTGTTGTTATTTGTGCTTATTTTCCATGGTGTTATTTTTTTCTGAACCACATGGTGATTCTCAATCACCTATCCATCCTTGCACCTTAGTAGATTATTTCTACTGTGCTGTTGCTGGAGGCTATTCTGATCAGCAGAGCTTGTCTGCAGGGCATGTGAGGGGTGTGTGTAAGACAGTTGCAGTGTATGGCTTTTCCCATAGCTTGCCTTCTGGTAGTTAGTTTAGAACAAGGAGGGGCCCTCCCCTCCTAACTGCTGTCATTTATGGACTGACTCATGCTTTAGCTTCCAGGTGTTCAACCCAAACACAAAACTCATTTCTATTAATTGCCCCAGGGCCTCTCATGAATCTCCCAAAACAGCACCTCACAGTCTAGGTGCCCTGGAGCCACCCTCAGCTCTGCAGCAGTCTCTGCCAGCATTATTTGATCTGTTGTGGCCTCTCTGACTGTTGCTGGTAGAAATTGTTATTCCAGGGGATCACAAGAAAGCATTTCACAGATCCACACATGGGAGGATGTGGTGTGGCGAGATTTATTCAGGGAGAAATCTGCCTCTGGGTTTCCCGTGTCCCACTTCCATCAACCCTACCATGGAAAAACTCCAACTGTGTCTCAGCAAGGCCAAAACAAAGGCCAATGCCCAGAGTTTCTGTTTTAGGCGAAGACTTAGTCCTTTGCAGCCCATGTGGTATACTGCAGCCCCATGGGGCTGCAGACCTACATGGTCATGTGTTCCCAAGCAAGAGAGAGCACATGAACAAAGCAGGTGAGTGTGGGTCATGGAATGAAAGACAACTCCTCATTGTTTTCCTGGGGTTATATCCTCTCAGCTTGTGAAAAACCAGGAGTCTTTTTTAGAATAACCAATAAACTTCCAAGCTTTCTCAGGCTTCTGAGGGGTTCACCTCCTAGCCAATGATCCCTTTCCAGGTTAGACTGACAGCCTCTAGGGTCAAGCACCTCCCCCCTGCCCCATTTTGACTCCTATTTTGCATGTCCTTACTTCTTCCCCCTTTGTCTTGTTTTTCTCTCAGTGATCTATGGGGAATACATGGGTGGTTCCGTAGGTCGTTCCCTGTGTTCCCTGGGGGGAGAGTGAGGCTGCAGCTTCCTGGTTAAACAAACAGGCTCAGTGTCTGATTCCCTTTGCTCTATTTCCTTTTTTAATATCTAGCTAACTATGGTAACACACCCTAACTTTGATTTCCATTTTTCACAGATTCATCCAAATTTTTGGTTCACTATTGACAATATTTCTTACTTAGCAATAATGTTTTGAATATATTTCATGGATGAAAATGTTGCCACAAACTATGCCCGACACCTTACAAACTCAGGGACTAAAAGTAACCGCATAGGGTGGTCTGAAATAAAAACTACCTAACTAAAAACTAGTCATAGCGGGTAGGTCCTCGGCCAGTATTTTCCTTGACAAAGGTCAATCTTTACCTTCACAGAGCCTGCTTATTTTGTTTTTGCACCTAAGATAATATGCCTTTGGAATGTCAGAGTAATCTTCTTTTCCAGACCCCTCAGGGCACAGTCTTCCTTCCATCAGAGTAGAGACCACAGGACCCCTCCTTGTTGTCTTGTTGCCCACATATCATTTCTATGTGCTGTAAGTGTTACCTGTCTTGTACCTGTTAATGTAAAAGAAGTATCTCTCTTCTCATTTTACTCTTTACCCAATGCCAGGGATTCCCCTCTTTGCTTTCTCCCAACTCCCTCATCTACCACCAATGATTTCATGTAACTCTCCTTCCATCTCCTCTTTTGGTTGTAATGTATAAAATAAGCTGCAAAACTGCCATTCTCTGGAGCATTTTCTCAATCTGTTGAGATTTTGCTTCTCAGCAATCATTGTCCTTTTGGCTCAAATAAACTCAAAAGTTCTTCACAGATTTGGATGTCTCTTATGTTGACCATTTTAACATGAATTTATTTAAATATCTAGTTAGTTATATTGGCTGACAAATTTGAATGGGTTCAGGTAGCCATATTAATCTAGTTTTTTTCTCTGTAATATATCTCTGTTGTTCAAAGAAATAGAAGATTGTAGTTATAAATAGCATCTCTTTTGCTTATGATTTCTTTTTTTAAATTTTATTTATTTATTTTTAGAGAAAGGGGAAGGAAAAGAGAGAGAAAGGGAAAGAAATGTCTGTGTGAGAGAGAAACCAGCAGTTGCCTCTTGCACATCCTCAACTGGAGACTGGACTCACAACCCAGGCATGTGCCCTGACAGGATACAATGGCCAACTCACTGAGCCACACCAGTCATGGCACTTATGTTTTTTATTTTAAGCAGTAGGATCTATTTTGATTAATACTCATATTAAATTTTTTATTGCTATACTAATGGAAATGTATTTCAATACAAAGAATTACTGTTGAACAAAAACAAAGCTGCTCTTCACTCAAAAACAGGGTAATTTCTAATTTTAGTATTTAAAAAATAATTCACACCCTCAAGGAACATCGTATAATGCAAAACAAGTATAAGATTTAAGAAATGAAATCTTTTCTTTATTAGAAATCAATGTGCCCAGAATTACTACCTATGGGGAAAAATATGACAGCCTGCAGTAACTTCTTAGATAAGCCAAGACTATCTGTGATAACTGGTTTTCTTTTTTAGGAGTTGAGTGATGAGACAGCTGTGCCTTTTTATCTTATCCTGATGAAACAGAGTGACATGAGATTCAGTGAAACCAGTTTTAAGTTGTACTGCTAAGGAAGGCTGGCAGACTGGCTGCTAAAATGATTCTAGTAGCTAGCCTCGTGAGAGATTAAAAGAACACACCCCTAAAAACACTGAACATGTTAATGCTGTCAGTTTCTCTAATGCTGTGTTCAGGTATTCAGTTTCTTCCAGAGCCAAAATATTTAATTAAGAGATAAGATATTTTTGGATTTTTTAATGAATATTCACAAATCCAGTTCAGGTGGAAATACTTAGAAATAAAGTAGGGAAATGTATCAGCTTAAAAATCTTTCTGTTTCTTGCCAGAAATAATTTACTAATGCAAAAGAAAAGATGATGAAGCTTAAAGAATGCCTCTGAGTAGATTTCTTCATTGAAGCTGTAGTGATTATTAACTACATTATCTATTTCTGAGGTGCTGGAGCATGTTGTGTTCTTCAGTTCCAAGAGTAACATTAAGATGATTAGTTGTATTAACTGCTTCTTTCTTGACTGAAAACAACTTCAGGAGAAGGGAAATTAGACAGGAGAAAAATAGGTCTTGGATGCTGAAGGGACCACTCAGTCATTGTGAGTCCAAGTCAGCACAAGCAGGCCTTCACTGGGGAAATCTGATGGGACTCTGGCCACAGGGAGCAGAATCAGAAGAGAAGCTCTCAGCATGGCCTGAAGTGTGGCCAGTTTTCCCTAATAGAAAAAGACGGGTCTTTGCTGTAAAGGAAAGGAAAAGGAAATATGCTGTCATGGTAGAAGAAGCTGAATTCAGAGACTTGAAGACTATGGTAAATGAGGATCACTCATATATGAAAACCAAAAGGGCTATGTAACCCTGAAGAGATGGGAGCGGGTCCCTTTCAGCTGTAAAATTCTACTTACAAAGTAAGATCAGTCATAAAATTACTACTTCTGTCTTTTATTTTCTTGAAACCAAAAAGAGTTAGAAAAATAATATCCAATATTTTATTTATTTATTTACTTATTTGATTTTTGCTCTACGTGTCCTTTGGCTGAATTCGAAGCGAGGGTCTAGGAACTAGGGTGCTCTGGATTGGGAAATTAGGTTGACTTTGAGTGGATTCTCTGTCTCCTGCTCTTTCTCCCTTTCTTCCTCCTTTCCATATATCTTTATTAGTTGTCTCCTGTGTGCTGATACTCCCTTGGTAACAGAGCTATAATAGAAATAAAGGGATTAAACAAAGTGAAAGAAGAAGGAGATACTGAAGGCATACAGTGACAGGGAGAACATAGAAAGGAAAAGAAGTGGAAAGGTGAAGAAGGAGCCTATTGGAGGCAAGAGCGGGGCTAATTTCAGTTAGTGACAAACAGATTTGGTTGTAAAGAAATTAAGTATCAGGCAAAAGGTAGAACATACAGTTTCTCCAAGTATAAAGGAACACAGGGAAGAATTGAGGTGAGACGCGGGGGCTACACCTATTTAAATCTGTTCTCCAAAGCCTTGCCAGTTTCAGAATATTCCTGCAATCTACTGCAGAGTTCACATTTCTATGCCACTTCTCTGAGTCTGCATGCTTTGTGTGTATATGTATCTTATAATAATACATACATATTATATACATACATATAATAGATGGGAAATTAGGAAAAACTGATATTCTCTACCTGCATGTTTGAAACTTAAGACCTGAAATTTCATTTCTAATCCGTAGTCAAATTGACCAGCAAGGGAAGGGATAGAAATGGGAGAGTGGGGAGGAGGAAAAAGTCCCAATAACATTTCAGTGTCTAAATGAAGGTCTCAAACCTTTTCGGGTATGTGGATGGTTGAAATGTACAGTAATACAAACATGTGAAGTGACGCAGAGTAAGTTGTTTGAGATTCAATATCCATTCACCCTTTCACCAGAAGAGATCATATCTTCTCATCTCAGAGGCTCCTAGCAGTTGTTTGGAAGAGATGCACATGAGTTACCCCAGACTGATGATCAGCATGTAAGAGGCATTACATCTTTACCCTGTGCTCCGAGATGGTTACTGATTAGGCACAGTCCTCAGAAATAAGAATGAAAGGAAGCTTTTAATATAGGCACTTGAAGACAAGTAGATGAGCAGATCTTTGCTTGGATATCAACCATCTAGGCCGTAAAGACTATGGCTTAACTCAGCAGTTATTTAGTGCTTTCTTCTTTCTTTGGCATGGTGATGATGGCCAGGGTCATGCTTTTCATTTTTCTCCAGAGTAATGATGCAGCTTCTAATCATCTCATTGCTAAAATTACTTTCAGTATTAGCTAGAGAGAGGCAGAAAGTAAAAAGTAAAATGGTTAAAAAGTAAAATAATAATAATAATAAAGGAGGGAGAGGCAGAAATGCGGGAAAAAAGGGCCATTTCCAATAGTGGAGTAAAAATGAATAGATGGTTAAAAGGAGATTTTGATTTTCTTTAAGGGAACCACAGATATTGCTGTTTCTAAAACAGCAGTATGTGTTTGTTTTGCTTTTTTTACTTTGTTTTGGGGCCACCATAATTTGGTTAGTTCCAGGAATCTTTTGCTTTCCATAATTATAAAAATAAAGCAACATCTCCACAATGTACTGTAAGTAGAATGTGGGGAGCGAAGAGACTAAGTCTTGAGTGTTCGTGGGTTAAGAGAGGGAACTGGATTTAGCTGCCGGAATAAGAAAGCACACAGGACTCTGGGGTCAGTGTAGGTATGAGTGTGTGCGTACAGTGTGAGGGCGTTTTTGCACTCAGCTTCCACGGGGCTTACTCTTACAGTGATTCAGAATATGACTTGGAGCCAAACATTGACCCTGGCTTATCCGAAATGTGTGAGAACATTCCCTTCATCACTATTACATAGGTTTTCTCTTAAGTTAACTTAGTTTCGTGACAGAAGGTCATTGAATTCTGAAATACATGTACAGCATGATTGGAAAGATTTGCTGCTAAATTTGTTTTAGGTCTAAAAATTATTGGAATGATCATACTTGTTCTGAATAACAACACAGCTCATAAAGAGGCAGACATAGTATGTAACACCTCCTTTGTATGAAGTTAAGTGACACATTCTACCTCTCAGAAAATGGTCAAGAAGCTAAAAGTAAAGATTAGAAAGGCTTCTGAGAAGCCAAAATATTATGATTTTTGCAAACAAAAATATCCCTCACCTAGCATTACTTTTTCTTAGTATAAGTTTAAAAAATACTGTGTTTTTTATATTACTGTATAGTCCCCTTTTACCCCCTTCTGCCCCACCCCCATTACCACAATATCATCCATGAACATGAGTGCTTTTTCCTTCTTGCTTAATCTCTCCACAAGCTTGTTTCTCTGGTTTTTGAGAATGCAGCCGATCAGAGTAACTGATTAGAAAGGAAATCTTATTAGACCCTTAGAGAATCTGTTAGATGCTTGTATAGCAAGAGAGAGATGATAACTTGGCCAAAATGTGATGAAAAGCTATTAGAAATAGTCGAGAGTCCTTAAAACAGCAGCATTACATCTGTGAATATGTAACACTCTTAAATAACCTCCAAACGTATCATTTTAGGACAATTAATGCCACGGATCTTGAGAAAAACAAAATAAAACAAAATAAATTCAATGTGTTAAAGGGCAGGAAAGGGTTTAGATTTTTTAAATGACTATATTAAAAAACCAACTTCGATCATGGGAAACTTGACGTTACCTATGAATCCCATGTAAACACGATTTGCTATGATATGTCCTGCTTGCTAAGTGTCTCTCCCGGAGAGAAGCTATATATATTTTATGTTAAATTCACTCCCTTTCCAACAATTTTCCACTTTCTGGAGCTAAAAACTTTGGCGGTAATCTTTCTGGGTCATATTCTTGGTGAGGGAAACAGTGTTTTCAAGTGGAGACGATTTTGCCTGTATATGTAGGTCTGTGGTTTCTAAGTTACAAGCCACGAGGTTCCAAGCCAAAACGGTGAAGCTTTTCTCTTTGCCTTTTCTCTTGACTCCCTTACTCGTGCAATTTCTCTTCCAAATATGGACCTCAGTGGCATGTTCCAAATTCTTCTCAAGGCAATAAATGATTAAACTTTGGCTAATGACAAGGGAAAAATAAAGTTAAAGTAATAAAGCAAAGATAATGCCAGTCAGGCTTGAAAAGAATTCATTTAGCTATAAAATTGTTCCAGAATAGAATTAGTTTCTGGCCATCTCAGAACACAAATCCCTTCATGCCAGGCGAGTATGATTCTGTTATACCTGGTTCGGTCCTTTTTGAAACAACAGTATTTTTCCTGAGACATTGGAATGTTTCCCATTATTCTTGCCACGAGCATATTTATTAGTATTGCTTTTAGTTGTTCGTGTTTCAGTTTAGGAGCACACTTCAAAAAAAGATCAAGCCCTTTTCTTCTTAAAAGAGTAGTGATTTTTCTTCAAATTTCTCTTTGTAAGTGAAAAATGGAACTTTGCTGTGTGTGTAGGGATGAGTGCCATGGCTGTGCTGTGATTTCCTGAGGTCCTCAACCTGCCCCAGCCTAATTAAATACCTTTGTATGGGAAGCACCATTGAAAGGTTCTTCAACGGGAGAAAGTCAGATTAGGATGGACAGCTTGACATTCTTTCAACTGAACACTACATGCAGTGAGCAAACATCCTCACAATGTAAAAGGAGAAAGGAGGTGCAGCCTGAACTAGTGGTGTGGATGTCTCTTTTAAGCTGTAAATAATTTCTCAGTTACAACTTGTTATCCATTATAGATCACATGCTCTACAAGTTGATTTGAAGAAACTCGGCTATGCTTATTTTTTATTCATTTTGAAAGAACTTTGTGGATAAGTGGCCTCTTAAAGTATAGATGTGTTGCCCTAGCTGGTGTGGCTCAGTGGACTGAGCACCAGCCTGTGAACCAGAGTCGCTGGTTCCATTCCCAGTGAGGGCACATGCCAGGGTTGGGGGCCAGATCCTCAGTAGACGACGTGTGAGAGGCAACCACACATTGATGTTTCTCTCCCTCTCTTTCTCCCTCCTCTTCTCTAAAATAAATAAATAAATAAATAAATAAAATCTTTAAAAAATAGATGTGAAAATGGTGTCACCATTTTTGCCTGTGTGTGCAGTGCACGTATTACACTTTTGTAATGGGGCCTAGCCAGATTGCTGAGGAGAGTGGAGGGATCCCCAATTGATGTGAAAGGTTGTACTCTGCAAATTGAGGTAGGGGTTGCTGGAAACTCCAAGGGGGCAAATAGAAGTCTCCTCCAGGGCATGACAACTGGAGGAATCTTGCACAGAGTATGGGTGGGCTGAAAAAGTACAACACCCATGTATGGTGGAGGCAAAGACGGTGAAGGCCCCCTGCCCTGCCCAGAGTTGCTGTGCCCCTTGCACACAGTTAGAAGACCCTCCTCCTCATTTCCCAGTGATCAACTATGGCAGCAGGAGGAGCGGGCACAGATGCTGTGCAGGCTGCTGTTGTGCGATGGACTTTAGACTAAATTGGCTGGCAACCTGGGTACTCCCACAACATGTTGGATTTGGGGGCGGAATATTTAAATCGAGGGCTCACAGGAACTTGCTCTTTCTTCCACCTTGTTAGCTTGGTCCGTGGACAGGGACCAAGCATTTCTGTGCCAGCAGACCCTGGAGACCATGTGGCCAGGCAATGGGCCCATGCTCCTGCTTGCACAAGAGGCAAGAGCAGCACTGGCTATTTATTGGTGCTGCACAGGGTGGTCTGCCTGGCCAGGCACATGGATGCACCCTGAGAACCGTCCACAGGAGGGATGGCATGTTGGGACAGCAGGCAGTGGCTTAAGGAAAGGTAGGGTGCTTTGAAGAGGCTGCCAGCATGCACAGAGCTGAGAGAGATGCTTGGAGCCGGACTGAGACCAAGAACCAGCTAAACTGCCTGGATAATCATGCTATAGCCACTTGCGTATCCCAAAGGATGGTCATTGTTAAGTGGAAGAACAATTTCAGGCACAGTCTTAAACTGAGCTGGCAAAAGGTGAAGGGATTATTTTCCTCTGGGTATTTTAAAGGGAATGGGCTTTGAGGCAGAAGCCCATTATTCTTCCAAAATTGTGTAGCTTTTAAATAAAAGACTCCTGTCCTTTTGCAGCAAATCTCTGCCTCTGGAATTTATGGGCTGCAGGCAGCAGAGCCCCATATGAGTGTATGGTAACACTTCAACACGGTGGAAAAGAAATTATATTGTGGATGCAACGTTGGTTAGTGAGTATACCTGATACACAGCAATCCAGCCTATGAAAGTTTACTTTCAGCTTTTGACTGTTCTGAAGGCTGTTCCCAATCCTTTGGAAGTCCTCTTCCCAATCCATTGGTGTCATAGTGAGGTCAGTGATATGAAGCCCTTGCCTGCATGACCTGCAGTGCTCTCTCATCAGCAAGTAGGGAATCATCTTAGAGACAGTGATCCCCAGAATTTATCTACATAACTAACACTCAAAAGGGTAGAACTGAAAATACACTAGGGCCATCAGTAGATAGGAATAAATTAGCCTCTTTGACTAGAAGCCATGCCATTATACATTTTTATTTTTTAATCTTCTATCTGTAAATGATGACTGTGTTACTCAGGCTAAGGCATAGATTTCAGCCTTTAATAAGAAAAGAATATCTGCCCTGGCTGGCATAGCTCAGCGGATTGAGTGTGGGCTGTGAACCAAAGTGTCGCTGGTTCAATTCCCAGTCAGGGCACATGCCTTGGTTGCAGGCCAAGTCCCCACTTGGGAGCACACAAGAGGCAACCACACATTGATGTTTCTCTCCTTCCCTTCCTCTCTCCCTAAATATAAATAAAAATAAAATCTTTAAAAAAAGAAAAAAAGAAAAGAATATCTGAGAAGGATATTACAGTACCTAATAAATAATTCCATAATTAAAGTTAAACCATGTGAATTCTGGTGGTACATTGGTAACTATTCATGCATATGCTCCCATGATAACAGAACTAAATTTCAATGACAACTTTATTATTTAAGCTTAGCCTTCCTCACAAATAACCTGTATTAGTGAATTCTTACTGAATTTTATGACTATAACCGGAGCCCAGTGAGACTCAAGTGGATCCTGGTTTATCAACTGCAGTCATCGAGGAAGGATTGCTCTGGAAAGAAAACATTTTCATAAAGGGATAGTAGTAATAGTGTATTTCATCTTTCTTTAGGGGTCCTGGTGAAAACAGCAGACAGATAATATAATCCTGGGAAATGATAGGCTGTTGCTGAACAGAGTACAATTACTTTGGAAAGCATTACTATAGAATGTTTCCAATATTTGGTTATTTTTTATTCTAAGGCATTTTCTAGCTATTCTAGAAGAGTTTACCTGAGGTTTTAGCTTTTATTTATTGGCTCCTTTGGGGAAAACTTTTGTGGTAAAAGCAGTTGGAATACATATTCAACTAAGAAGAAGAAATGAAGGATGTTGTGTTTGAATATACAATTCCATCATCTCTTCCATCATTTCCCTTGCTGCCTGTAGCTACTTCAAAAGAGGGGGGGGGGAGAGCCAGATGGGGGGCGGGGAGAAAGAGAAAGAGAAAGCTGCAAAAATTTGAGTCTATTGCATGTTGTTGCCCGTGTCCTTAAACAGACATCTGGTTTACACTTTACTGTCTGCCTCACAATTTAACTGGCTCTTAAAAACATGATAGGAAAAGTAAACCATGAATTTAAAAAAATAAGCTGTTTGAGAATTAGACTGAGGAGGAAGAATGACGTTGCAACATGAACAGTAAGTAGAATGACCCATGTCCTTCAGAGGAGATAAAGGAACCTAAATCCCCTCGGCAAAGGCGCACGAGTCTCTGTGACTGTGTTCTTTGGGAGCTGGTGCCTGCCCATTCGCTTCTCTCTTGTATCAGAATAAAACTCTTAGGACAAGTACCTTCAGTTCGGTTTACGCTCTCCTGTTCAGGTATGTTGCCTCTTTGCTGCCTTCTTTACTTGAGTAAGGAGAAAAGAGGATAATCTGGAAAATCCTGAGGCGTATTCAAACTGGGCAAAATAAAAAAAAATAAGAACAAAAAATGCAATGCTTACATTCTTATTTAGATTTGTAACTTACTTCCCACTTTAAGCTGTCATAAATCTAGTTAACAATGTTGTGATTTCAGGAAGTGGTACTAAGTAATTTTCAACTTAGAAAGCATAGCTCTGAAAAACAAACAAACAAACAAACAAACAAATGAACAAGCAAAATCCAAAATGAGACCAAGGCAGATAGTACTTTAGGGAAAAAAGTCTGCTGACCCTGAGTGAGGGCGAGAAGAATCGCACCATGACCAAGGGAAGACAGGCAGCGCCTGTTGTGTCTGGACTTAAATCTATGTTTGCAAAGAGCTGACAACGTTCTGAACTGCATTAATGAATCATTGATCTTATTAGTGTATCCCAAATCTTACGCAGTACACAATTCAATAAAATGTCAATACGGAGATACTTATTTATTCTCTTTCAAGAAGCACCTTTATTCAGAAATGCATTCAAGTTCCCAGAGCTTAGTGACATTTAGCTTAGCAAAATCTGCATCGTTCCCTCCCCAGAACTAACAGGTCATTTTGTGCACTTTCCTCCAGGAATTTGGATGTAGGCATAACAGCTTGTCTAATGTTTTTTTTGTTAATTATTATGCCTTATTTTGTTCTGTTTTCATACCTGAGAATATATGACTGGTCCAGAAAAATAGGTTTTGTCCATTAGAGATTTTAATGATTTGCCCAGGCTGAGCCATAAATTGGTGGAGGCAGAGAGATGGAATAACTCTGGTTAGGGAATGTGGTGTTTGAAATGGCTCATTCTGAGGTCTTGAGCTTCAGGAGGTCTGATTTTCTTCCTTAGGAGACTCATGAATAGTGTTTCAGAAACTTCTTGCTCAGTGCTTCTAGTTCCACTTTGGATCCCATTAATTTAATTTCCTTTACATTTTAATAGGAACATTAACAAATACAAAACATATTCATATTTTCTTGCCCAAGTTCACACTCTCAGGGTTGCCCATTCTGCATTCAAAAACTTCCTTTCTCTTTGTTTTTCTTTCTTTCTTTTTCTGTGTCCCCTTTCCTTCCTCCCTCTCTTCCTCCCTCCTTTCCTTCCTTTCTTCCCTCCTTTCTTCTTTTCTTCCTGGGTTCAAATTGATATTCTACTACTTCTTGTGTGATCTTAGGCAAAGAGGTACTTCTAATTTCTAATTTGTACAAAGGGACTGGTAATGGCATCTTGTCTTAGAGGGGCATTGTGGTATTACATGATTTACCACACTTAAAGGGTTTTAGATGCTGTTCGGCCCATTGTAAACAGGTTAGTTGTAGGTGGGAATGGGGAGGTAGAAGGCATTGGTGTAGTTTTGAGACAGTGGGGTTAAATGACAGGGCTGTATTGATTGTGTTTGCACAATGCTCGAATCTTATTCATGAGAAAATATTTAGGTGCTATTATTACTCTCTTTAAGGCTTCTTTTGCAGCAGCACAGAAAGCAAGATGCTTCTATGGCCAGGAAAAATCTATCAGCAGCCAAATGAATAAATAACGTACAATAACAATAAAAAGGGATAGTGATGTGCTCACGAGTTGAGAACTGGCAAGTTATTTAGTACAACCTTTCCTGAGGTCAATTTGGCAATGCACATCAAAAGACTTGACATTTGCCTGCTTTTTTGACATAGAAATTTCATTTTGAGGAATTATTCTTGAGGACATAACCTGGGAACGTGGAAAAGAGTGAGCACCAAGAGTGAACTGGAGCAGTCTTTGAAAGAGCAAAAGTTGGGAATCACCTACCACTCAGTTAAGCAAATTATAGTTCTTTGAAACAATAGACTCCTATACTATAAAAAAGTATTTATGAACAGAAAGATGATCATACTATAGTGGTAAGTGAACGCAGAAGCTTCAACAGCATCAGGGCTCACTTTGCACATGCTGCCGCAGAAAGGGGGGTTAGGGGACCAGGTCCCAATATGCTATAGTGGTCCTCTTGGGGTTAAATGGGGTGTGGCTTTAATGTTTGTTTTCTTTTTCTGTAAATTCTGATTTCCAATAGTACACATGAACTACTTTTTAGTTTTAACTGAACTGTTAAATAAAAAATGAAATTCTCTTAGGGCCCAACTCTTCCATTTGGCTGTTAAAAATTCTGAAAACATTCTCTGTGAGTACACATTGTGTAAGGATCTGTGCTTCTAGAAAGCTAGCAAACAAGACTATACTACCATGAGCAGTCAGGTCTTCACTTTCTCCTCTGTGGTCACAGGGAATACCTCCATGGGTCAGATAGAATCGTAAATGTGAAGGTGCTCAGAAGCTGTACCTGGGCATTCAGAAGATCTTCATCTAGAAGAGTAACTCACTCACTTAGTCCTGATAGAGAGAGGGATGAATTATGACTGAAGAGCCAAAAGTGAGGATTCTTTCTATCCCAGTTTGTGCAGAACTATTGCTTCACAACATGACAAGAGCTGGTCACCTTGTGAGGTAAGTACTCAGGAACCTGACTGCTTAAGAACTGTGCGTGTTGGCTCACAATAGAGTTCAGATTTTGTGATACAAAAATACTCAAAGTAAAAGGATAGTCAAAAAAATTTCTAGGCATAGATTTAGCCTCTCATTCATAGTAGCAAATAAGCATCTCATAGGAGAATGCTCTGTTACTAGAAACCTCTTAGGTGCCTTGCTATGGAACTATGTGACATGAAGGGTCATGACTTGCTAATGTCAGAACAAACTCTCTGCCGGTATTAGACATGAGAGATAATTCATTCAAAAAACTCTAAAACTTACGTGTTTCGCGTTAGGTAAAAAGTGTGGCTTAAAAGTAATAGCTAAAACATATTTATGCTTACTATTTCACAAGAATTGTGCTAAATACTTTTTTGCATTGTTTTATTTTTTACTCTGTTATTTATTTCTAGTAAAAGTAAATGCTCAAAATTCAAAAGTTACCAAAAGAGTAAAGTGAAAATTAAATTTTCCCTAATATATAGGCCTATAGTTACCTGTTTTTCCTACAAATGGGCAAACACAGTTGTCACATTAAAAAATTATGCTGCTACAATTGTTTTTGTTTTTTCTTCCTTTCCCCACCTCCACCCAGCCCCACCTTTGCTCTTCCCCAAGCCAATCCCCATATTATTGTCCATGTCCACATGCTGTGCATAAATACTTTTTGGTTAATCCCTTCACCATCTTTCATACTGTTATTTTATTTAGAGGTTCCCAAAGTCATATTTCTAGGCTGGCAGCATTAGCAGCAATTGATAATTTTTTTTAAAGGATATAAACCTTTAGGCTTTATCACAAATTTTTTGCATCAAACACTCTAGAAAATTGTGGTCCAGAAAATTGTGATTCAACAATCCATCCAGGTGATCCACATGAATGATCCATTTGAAAACTGATCTGAAATACCTCTCACTAGACTGGTCAATGCTACTGGCACTCTCCTTGTGCGATAGCTGAGGAAACTAAAGCTTAGACATTTGAAGCACGTTGTCCAAGGGCACAGAGTAAGTACTGAATTCAGGGCATGAAATCATGCCTCCCTATTTGCTAAGTGAGTGAACACTACCACTATTTAACATAAAGATTTGTTTCTCCTCTTTTCTTCTTTTATCTCCAGCATACACGGCAGCATAAGTAGTGATGAGATGGAGAGACTCCAAAAGGGCTGGGGCCCAGGACTGCAAACATTTTATTGCCTTAACTGCCACTAGGCTTCTTCCACAAGTAATTTCTGAGTGAGAAACATGCCCAGGTGTGTGGGCCAGGCAAGGAATGGTGGCTTTGGCTCCAATCCCCAGCATCAATCTTTAGCTCTTATGCACTAGACTAAATTATATAGAACAGAGCTAGACTAATTTATCAGCCTGATGGCCACCTCATTATCACAACTGAAACTGGGGGTGACTCCCTTGGTGACTTGGATGTATTTTGATACACTCATCATTTACTGACAAATGTTAGCTTATGAAATAAGCTAAATACTGATCATTTAAATGAGGATCCAAATTTTAAATCTACCATAAGATCAACCACAAGAAATATCTAGTCTATGTTTTGGTCTACAAATAACTAGATTATGTTAAATGAATCCTGCCCCATTGATTTCCTTTACAGAACCACAATTTAATATTACCTTCAACATTCACAAATCTCAACATAGTCGGAGCTAGAAATACACTTTGCGCAAATTTCCTCTCCAAGATTTTCCAGGGTTCTTTAGGAGATGCAAATGTGTCTTTATAATTCAATGACCTTGTTGCCTACTGGAGCACACAGACAGCCAGGTTCCCATCCCCACCACCATCTCGGTGACAGAGCTGCCACCAGGGCTGTGCTGAAGCTTAGTTCTCACCAACTAAGCTACTCTTGGTTCTACTGAGTGTCATGTGGCCCATTACTCTTCTGAAGCTATACAATACTCTAGCAGTTGGGGCAACTTTCATAAGTGTGGAGGGGAAACTTTCTCCCTCTATGTTATGCTGCTGAGGTTTGCCACACAGGAGGTTTTGGCCACAGGCATGGAGTTCAGTGAGAGAGTCTTTTCAGCTCCTTTGTACAATGTTCCTCTTGAAGGCCCTAGAGTTTTGGCACAGGACAGGATTTTGTGGCAAGAAATCCCCACTTCCCTTGGACAGATGTGCCTTGGTTGGGGACTGGGAGCCAGATTGCTTTCTCCTTTACAGTAAGTTCTCTTTCAAGGCTTTCATGGGCCTTGTCCACATCCGGGCTTGGCTTCATGGCCTTCTGGCCCATTAGACTGGCTAGTATGTCTGCACAGCACTGCTGTTAGTAGAAGGCTTTTTTTCCTTTTCAAAAGTTTTCTAACCCTCAGAGCACATAAGTAGATGTAACTGGATAAATGTAGGATGGGTGTAAAAAGGCCACAGTATCACATTTGTAGAATGAGGATATCATCTGTCCATTATGCTGTTTGAATTCCCATGTATAAAAATGTCCATGGGAATTTTTCCTTAAGACTAGTGTTTACCAAATACTCATTTGTCAGGTTCTAAGGTACACATACAGAGTCTGGCAGAAGTAATGTCTGCTTGAGTGTGGTTGGTAGGGTAATAATATGGGTGTAACAATTTATAGGTTTAATTTGAACATTTCACCAAAAATGTCATATGGTGTGCTTGAGTATGATACTGTTATGTTACAGAATTACATGGTTATAATTTTGTAATAAAAGATTTTGTAATAAAAAGGGGGGCATTATTTGTTTCTGACCCTGTGTGTGTGTGTGTATAGATGTGTGTGTGTGTTGGTGATGTAGAGATAGACAAGACATGGTCCTTCCCTTCAGAAAGTCCAGACGTCGTGAGAGACAATTGGAGTGCCATCTGAGAAATGCTGTGATAGGGCATTCAAGCTTGTTTTTACTATTGTCTGGACACTCACTCTGCCACTGCCTATTTTTTTAGAAAGCTCCTTCCTACAGGTCAGAGCTCAGCTCAGCTGTCCTTTCCTGAGCAGAGTTCTAAGTGAAGCAAGTCACCACTATGCCTCTCCTTCCCTGCTCTCCTCCCGTGTTATCAATCGTTGGTTATACCTTTGTGTCTTATTTTTCTCATAGCAACAGTGTCTGAAATGATTCTGTCTATGTGTAATACAAAGTCTGTGAGGGCAGAAGCTGTCTGTCATGTGCATTGCTAAATCTTCAGTGCTTACAAATGTGTTTTGGATAAAACCATGAATAAAATGACACAGGTACTCTCTTGTCTTACTGAGAGGCTGGAGACAGCCTGAGCTGAGTTTTGGAACGCTGAAACAGGAAGGGAAGAGTCTGGGAGGGTGTGTAGGTAGACAGAGAGCAGCCCGGAGAGGTTGTCTGAGAGCTGCGGGAGGGCCCAGCACTGGAAAGGGAACCTGGCTGAGCATCCAGGAGCCACATCAACATGGAGTAAAAGCTTTTGCAGGGGTTGAAAGCCACTACATTTACAGTCAGGAAAATCAAAAGTTATTTATCCAGCTGGCATTTGCAGCACACAGCTTCCTGGGTTTCTCAACCTTAAGAACCTGGAATTGTGGCCTGGGCTTGTCTGCGATGGGGTGCACGAGGCTGGGCTCTGAGGCGCATTGCTGGGCTGTGGCAGGCTGGTGTCCACAGAGGCGTTCATAACAGCACACTGCACACTAGCTTGCCTTTTCCATCCTTCCCTTTCTTGTGCTTTGGATCCACTCAGAACCTGGGAGCCAGGGGTGACCACTGTCATAGCATGGCATCGTCACAAGGCCACACTGTGGCTTGTTCACATCTTGGGAGCTGGGAATGGGGACTAAGATGAGGAGGAATTCCTGTTTCTTCAGAAGCTGAGAACTACAGCAGCAATTATCATCATTCCCTGCCTTGGTTCTTTTGTACTTTAATTATGTTCCCATCTATCCACTGAGGTGAGACTGCAGGAGTCATGTCATGTTCACCTTTGTCTCCCCAACATCTAACAGGGTTCTGAGAACCCGAGCTCAACACCGAAGTGCAAATACATATTGTGATCAGAGTTAAGTTTTGCTTTAGACTATATTCTTCCAGGTCCTGGGCCGAGGTGTTGGATTTTGTTTGTGATCTGTGTAAACTGCTTCATCTTTAAAGTTAAATCTTAGGAAAAAGTGTTGAGTGACATTTCTTTGACTTTGGAAAAATTCTCCCAGGTTGTCTGTCAGGCAGTGGAAGTAACATAGCTTGCAAAACAGCCAGACCTGCTACTGAGTCAGGGTTCTAACATGAACCAGGGATAACGCCTGGTAAAAAGTTACATGACAATGAGCCTTAATTTCCTGCTCTATAAAATGGAGACAATTAAGCTGTTCAGTACATAGGGTTGTTGTTAACATTAAAAGGAGCTAATAGAGGAAGAAAGCTTTTCATTCTGCCGTATAAGCACCCATGATTGCCAATCTCCAAATTTTACTTTCTCCCCTGAAAATTCAGAAACATCCCCTGTAAAGTAGTGTGTCATGTGAAAAAGCTTATCCTACGGTAACTCTAATGTGTGAATTTCTTGAGTAGTTTTAATAGATACTCCTCAAAGCTACCCTGATTACTTGGTTGCCTCAACACTGGTGAAATTGGAACATACACAATGTGACTGCTGGCAAGAACAGTGCTTACAGAGAGAGCTCTGCTCCCAAGCACTGAATGAGCTGTGAGCTCCCCCTGGTAATTCTATATTGCACATGAGCATCAGGAGAAAAACAAGCATTTTGCTTAAAACTGCAGAAGCTTCAATGTTTGTTTAATGATTACTGCAGCTTGCCTTGTAATTATGATTGCATGGACCATCCTGCCCAAGCTAGGAAAATTTCGGAATGTACCGACAGTAATTTACATCAATGTGGTTTTGTCTGGATGCTTAGGTCTTTGTCTGTGGCCTGCCGGCATGCTCCATTGCCTGCCTGATGGACCCACTCCCCATCTGCACTATTCATCCCCTTCTGGATGGCACGCCGCGGAATGAATATTGAGATTGTGTGAAAGACAAAGGAAAAAGAATGTGTTTTGGAAAAGAGAAACTGAAATCAGCAAAAAAATTTTTTCACTGTGTTTTTAGCTTTTAAATCCATGAAAACAAATCACTACTTTTTCTTTTAAGACAATGAAATATAAAATTAATACAAATTTGGCACCTTGATGGATAGCTAAAGTTTTAACAGAACTTGAAAAATTCATGTAGACTTCAGGTAAACTTCTGTGAATGTTTCCTTTTAACTGTGTGTTTTTAGATAATTGGAAACTAATTTAAGTAACTTTCCATGGCTTATGGTTCCTTGTGAGCATGTTTTATTCATGATGACAAACTTTCTTCAAAAAAATAAAAGCACTATGACTGAGTCATATTTAGATCTTGGGGGAATGATAAAGTTAAGGGAAAACAGTAATTGAGTATCTAGTTCCTGTCTATTGCTTTTGAAAACGTGCCACATCCTGAAAGGAAATTCTGCTTATGTGTGCCATAGTCGCCAAAGGAATATGAAGATGTCAGTTAAGTTCTTCAATAAGCCAGTCCCAAAGACTTTCCTCTGAATTTGTTTTATATGCTTCTTCACTGAAAAACTTTAAGTTATAACTCTGCTTTTCCCTTTGAAAATAAATTCAGCTCATTAATTGTATTTATGGGAGAAAGTAGTAAATGTCCCAGAATGAATACGCAGCCATAATTTACTTGTAGGGAACTGCTACTGCCTGTAAATTTCTCCCACTGGCCTCTCCTGGTTTATGACATCAGCCAGCCTCACAATGAATCACTGCATTGTGCACCATCAGGTCCCTCTCTATGTAAATTTCCACTGAATGCTTATCCAGTAAGATTATTACTTATTGAATAGTTTCTTTGCTAATTTCCCAGGAGATTAAAGATAATTCATATTTTAGAGGAAGGGCCTCAGTTTATCTGAGCTGCATATCCATTTGGATTTAGAAAGAATTGGGTACCACTGGTGGAATATGGGGTGGATGCCAGAAGACTCTTGGCATCAGGAATTGAGATGCCTATAAGAAAACCTCATTCTGTGGAGGAGAGACTTGGATGCATGGGCTTGGTCTAATATGTGGCCATCCTTTGAACTTAGATAGATGAAGCAACTCTCATGCATTATAGTGTGAGTAACACTAGTTCGATTTATCCACACTTGAGTTCTAGGAAGATAATAGAACATGAGTAAAACAAAACAACTATCTTTATACACAAAATCTTTATACATGTTAGGATCAAAGATAGCTTTTCTTTGGTGTCAGGCTAATAGACATAGCTGTAAAGGTGGTGGCAAGCAAACTCCACTTCTTTGAGGGGCATCTGGCATGGGTGAAATGAAGCTCAAGATAACCAGGTGAAGAACAGTGAGAATTCCAAGGCCACAGTGGTGGAAGAGGCCATGTCATACCACTACTGAGAAGAGATCTGGGGCTTGAAGGAATTGGAGAGTCACAGTCTTCAGCATGACCTCATTGCCTACATTCTTTCTGTAGAGCAGATGAGGCTTCTTCATGTAATGCTGGGAATAGCTGAAGCCTATGGACTCAGTGGCTGCCCACCTGCGCTGGTCCTTGGAGACTTGGCAACAGGTGTGAGGTGACTATAAGGGCATGAGGCACGTGATATACTCACATGCCTGGGGAAGCCAGAATAATGCTGTTAATTACTAATCCTGATACTTAATTTCTGCCTTCAGGCTTGTGTAGCCTAAATAAATGGGGATAATTTATCTATACTCAAAGTAATTTGTCCTTTATTCAGCTTATACTTGTTGTTGATATCAATACTATATTGGTGGGTTAAAAAGCCACAAATCCAGTTTACAGCCACTTTCTATCCCATTTTTGGAGAAGTATTTGGCTGTAACTTACCATGTGTTATCCAATTTGCAAATGGTTTTCCAAAGAAACATCACGCAGTCTAGAAAATTGCATACGATCTCCTAAACTTGTGTCCGTCTGTCTCTTATGTCAAAATATCCTCTTTTCTAGTGGCTCCTGTGCTTCCAGACTCAGAAGTTATAGTGAGAAATAAGATTATGTGGGTTTCACATCCAGAGATGAGATAACAAACACATTAAAAACTAAAATCCTATTAATGTTTATTTGAAAAGGATGAAGGTTGACACCAACATATGACACCAACATACTTAAAACACATTTTAGACTTTTTCTCTGATTTCTCAGTGGTTAGGCTCTTTGATTTCCCATGAGGTCATCTTAGTTCTTTGGACATAGTTTGCATTTCAAGTTTTGTTTTTATCTTCTACCCATTATTTGAATCTGATGACTTTATTTTTAAATAAATGGGATATTGTCACAAATGTTCCAACAGATTCCAAAAAATATCAATAATTGAAATAAAAAAGCAAAAGCCGTGTAAACTATCTCACAAAATTAGACTAAAAAACATAAGCGAAGAAGTACACAGACGCAGCCATGCCACCTCCTGGCAGTACTAGCAAGCCCTTGTCTCATGAAAGCATCTCTCTGGTAACTTAAAAGTAAATGGTGAAGGAAGCCTCAAACCTGTGAGAAGTCGTCAAGGAGAAACAACAGAGAGTTTAGAACCTTTGATACACGTGTTATGAAGATGAATGACATATGCTAAACTGAGGAAGTTACAACAGCAAAATAAAGGTAAAGAAAGTAGAAATAAATTACTAAATACAAAAGTTGAAATTAAAGAGATAGAAAACTTTCAAAAGAAAAAAATACTAAAACCCAGAACTTGGTGTCTAGAAAATAGTTATTAAAAGACATTCTTTTGACAAGTTTGATAGGCAAATTAGAGAACATGGGCAATAAAAATGTAACTGCAGAAATGAAAACAATTAAAAATTATTTTAAAAATTCAATGAGAAGCTTAATGTAGGCAATTTAAAACCTATGTCAAATAATTTTTTTTTAGTTAACATTAACCCAAGAAGAGCCAAACACAGGATAGACCAATGTTATTGAAAAGCTTAGAATGGTGGTTGAAATTTGTTTCTGTTTTGGTGTTAGTGCAAATTAAATTTCATGGAAAGATATAAAAATCTATAAGGACCAGAAGATTTTCATATTAGATAATTTTTTCATAAATAAAAAGATGAAACTTTCAAACTCAGTGAATGAGCTGAGAGTTTTCTGAAACTACAAAAAAAACCATCACTTGGAACAACCTATGATCTAGCTGAACAGAAATCGTACAACTTAGGATATAAAGAAGCCACATTAAGACTGGTAGGAGGGGTGGAGGTGAAGAATGGGCTGGCCCCACACTCACATCTGGCAGATAAAAATCAGGAGAGATATTTCAAGAGAAGTGAAAGGGTCAGAGCCCCACAACAGGCCTCCCAGCCCAAAATTCCCGTGGTAGAAAGAGATGTTCCCATAACTTCTGGCTATAAAAACCAATGTGGATTGTGGTAGCTAACTAAGAGAAATGGCATCTGGAATCCCAGGAATTTCCTCTTAAAGGGCCCACACACCGACTTACCTAGATTCACTCCCTCTGAACTCTAGTATTGGGACAGCAACTTGAAAGGCACCAGGGACACATGAGGAGAAACTGAAGTGTCTGGCATCAAGATGAGAGGTGGAAGGGTAGTTTTTTTTCCTAGACCAAAGTGCTGGCAGAGGCCATTGTTCCTTTGATGAGCCCTTCTCCTACAGAGCTGGCAGGCTAGTGCTATATCTAAGACTCCATCAATTTGGCTCACACTCTTCACCCACCCTGGTGATTCCCTGAGACACTATGACACCAAATTTTGGGCCCACCCGAGCAGTTTCCAGTGGCTTTTCCATACAAATGACCTGTTTGGCTCATGCTTCAGACTTACCAAAAATCTCTCAAACAAGCAGCATCTGGCCTAGGCATGTTCCTTACCTCTTGCTACATAGCCCTAGTGACAGCCAGCCTTGGTTCATAACTTGGCTTTCTTTGGCATCTCCAAGCCCCCAAAATATAGCAGCCATCTGCAGATTGCTTCATAGCTCATGTTGAGTGGCTCCAGGAAGAACCAAGGTCAGCTGCTCATGGGTGGCTCCAGAGTTAGCACACCCAGGGGAGAGCTTCAGACCACATCAAAGTATCACCAACCACCTCCACAAGTGAACTCTCAAGGGGCACACTCAGTGGGCACCAGAGCCCCACCTGAGTAAGTCCTGCTCTGTGGGGAGGGTGTACATAGCCCACCCAGTGTTCGGGGGAGTGGGACCCACCTTCGGTGAACAAACAGTCTGTGCAATGAACTCTGCAGGACACCTACTACACAAGGACACTCTACCAAGCCTGGGAGATGTAGCAGCTCTACCTAGTACATAAAAATAAACACAGTGAGGGTGCCAAAATGAGGAGATAAAGAAACATGTCCCAAGTTAAAGAATAGAACAAAACTCACGAAAAAGAACTGAACAAAATGGAAACAAGCAATCTACTAGATGCAATTTAAAACACTTGTTATAAGGATGCTCAGTGAACTTGGTAGAAGAGCAGATGAACTTAGAACTTAACAGCATAAAAATAACAAAAACTATGAAAAAGAACCAATCAGAAATGAAGAATACAGCAACACAAAGGAAGAATAACTTACATGGAATCAACAGCAGAGTAGATGAAGCAGAGGATCAAATCAATTATTTGTAATATAAGAAATCAGAGCAGCTAAAAGAAAAAAGAATCCAAAAAAATGAGGATAGTGTAAGGAGCCTCTAGAGCACCTGCAAGTGCACCAACACTTGCTCTAGGGGAGTGCTGGAAGGATAAGAGAGAGATCAAGAAAGTGAAAACCTGGTGAAGGAAATAGACATACAAGTCCAGGATGTGCAAAGTCCCAAACAAGATGAACCAAAGAAACCCACACCAAGACACATCATAACTAAAATGTAAAAGTTTAAAGACAAAAAGGAAGAAGTAAAAAGTAACAAGTTAAAAGTAACAAGAGGAAATGATTTAGTTCCCTCAAGGGAGCTCCCATAAAAGTGATTTCTCAAAAGAAATTTTGAAGGCCAAAAGGGATGGGTAAGTAGTATTTAAAGTGGTGAAAAGCAAGGACCTACAACCAAGATTATTCTTCCCAGCAATGTTATTAGTTAGAACTGATAAAGAACAGATAGTTTCCCAGATAAATAAGAGCTGAGAGTTCATCACCACCGAACTACTATGACATGTTAAAGGGTCTTCTTTGAGAAGAAGAAAAAAAAAAGCTAAAAATGTGAACAATATAATGGTAATGAATAAACATCAACAGTCGAATCTGAAAAACAAAATAAATAAACAAGCAGAGAAATAGACTCCAAGATACAGGGAACATTCTGATAGTTGCCAGAGGGGATGGGGATAGGTTCGGTTGGAAACATGAAGGGATTAAGAAGGATAAATTGGTAGTAACAAAATAGTCATAGGGATGTAAATTATAACATAGGGAATATGTAATCATATTCTAATAACTATGTATAGTTTCAAAGGTGTATGAGATTTATCAGGATGATCACTTAATAAGTTATATAATGTCTAATCACTGAGATGCACACCAGAAACTAACATAATATTGTATGTCAACTGTAATTGAAACATTAAAAAATGATTTAAAATACTAGGATAAAACTATAGCCAAAACCACATAAGGGATTATTGATATGCTAATAAAATTACTCTGGGAGCTATAAACAAAGAGTAAATGAGTAGAAAATTCAAAAGAATCAAATCTTAAAAATGTGTAAGTTTTTCAGATTAATTGTATAAATCATTTATTTTTCTATACACTAGCAATAATAATTTAAATCCATAATCAAGTAAATGATGCTGTTAAAAGGAACATAATAACAGAGATTAAAATTCTAAAACCAAGAAATAAATCTTATGAATTTTAAATATTTTATTAAAATATGACATTTTACTGAAAGATAAAGAAAATATTAATTAATAAGTAAACTATACCTAGAAAAATTAAAATAGCATTATAAAACTTAAAAGGATATAAAGCTAGACAGAGAGTCTCCCACATCCTAACAAGACCAGTAAATACACAAAATTATTATGTTACTTGCTATAACGAAGTTTAAGAATGAGACCCAGATGAGGTATCAGGGCAACCAATCAGCCAGAAATGTAAGTAAAAAAAGACATCTTCAAAGAATGTCACGAATCCGGCACTATTTCACTTATAGGACAGAAATAAAACAGATTCACATGAAAAAGAAAAAGAGAAAAAAATAGTGTTTTCAACAAATGGTGCTAGAATAATTAGATATTCATATGTAAAAAATAAATTTTGATTCATTTTATGGACTGAATTGTGTCCCCCAAATCCATGTTGAAGCACTAATCTCTAGCAGCTCAGGGCGTGACTGCATTTGAAGATGGGCCCTGCAAAGTGATCATTAATTAAAATGAGGCCTTTATTGTGGGGCCTCCTTTAACCTGACTGATGTCTTTACAAGAAGAGGAGATGAGGACAAGCAGAGAGAAATCAGGGATATATGACCACAGAGAAAGGGCTGTGTCAGGGCACAGTGAGAAGGCAGCCATCTGTGAACCAAGGAGAAAGATTCCAGAAGAAACAACCCTGCCGATGTTTTGATTTTCAACTTCTAGACTTTAGAATTATGAGGACATACATCTCCGTTCTTTAATCTATGTGGTCTGTGGGACTCTGTTATGGCAGCATGAGCAGATTAATACAATTGATAACTAACAATCGACCATAGACAAATATAAAACCTACACTATAAAATTTACCAAACAAAATATGAGAAAATTTTTATGACTGAGGGTTAGGCAAAGATTTTTTTAAATAAGACATTAAAAATATAATCTATAAAAGAACAAACTGATCATCTGGATCTCATGAAAATTGAGAATTTGCACTCTTTGAAAGCTAGTATTTTGAGAGTGCAAAGATAAGCCACAGAATGGGAGAAAACAATTGATAAAGAACTTGTGCTTAGACTATATAGCTGAAAACACAATGATACCAATACAGCTCAATTAAAAATGGGCACAAATTTGAACATATGCTTTATCTGAGAAGATATATGAATGGCAAACAGATGAAAAGATCCTTAACATCATTAGTCTTAAGGGAAATGTAAGTTTGTGGGGGTGACTTTCCTCACAAGTCCCCCCAGCTGCCACGGATGAGAGTAATCATGACCTGATGTGATCTGCCTGGGGAGGAGAGGTGGCCATTTTCCCAGAGGAAAAAGGCCATGAGCAGTGGCCAGTTTCTCAGAGGGAAAAGGCCAGCAGCAGCCAGTTTCTCCGAGGAGAAAAAGGCCTCAAACCCCCTCATCCAGGGCCTTTTATTGGGTTCTAATACACAGGAATACAGGGCAGCAAGGATCAAACAGTAGATAACATTTCAAAGAAATTTGAGGGTTTAGTATGAGTTGGAGTCTGTCAGGAACAGAGTTTTAGAGTTTCTTGCTTAAACCCTCAACATATGAATGAAAGCACTCTTAGCAGAGCAGATTTCACAGGTTTACCAGGAAATCCTTTTGATGCCAGATTTTTCCCCAGGACAGGCTCTAGCAAGGCAAGGAGCTGCACCTCTCCCCATCAGGAATGCTGGTTTAGGGGATTAGAGCCAGGAAGCGCTTCTCCCAGAGAACATGGGGATTTGGGTTATGTCAAAGCCAGAAGATGAGAGTCCATTGCTCCTTGTTGCAGCCCCGTGTCCTTCCATGAAGGCCTCCCAAGTGATCGAGTCTGGCTTAGGTTGCCCCCCGCTGTGAGGGATCTTACCTGTCATTGACTTCTGACCAAGCTTTGGGGGCAGAAAGAGGACACCGAGGCAGTGTTTGCTACCAGAGACAAGCTTTGTCTCCTGCAGCTGGCATTCCAAAGGTGGTCCTTCGCCCTTAGCCACAGGGGTCGAGATACAATTTCTAGAACCAGGCAGAGCGGTCTGCAACACAAGTTAAAACACTGGGTGTTACATTCTAAACACTTAGAATGGCTAAAGACACAAAACGATTGAAAATCCCAAAACCAGGTGCTGAGGAGGCTGCAGAGCAACTGGAAATTTCACTGGCTGCTGGTGAGAATGCAGACTGGCACAGTCCCTTTGGAAAAGTTTAGCAATTTCTCCTTTAAAGTTAAACATGTATTTGCCACTCTTCACTATTTCCCTAATATAAATAAAAATTTGTGTTTATCAAAAAATCTTACATTGAATATTTGTAGTGTTTTTTTATCACCCAAACTGGAGACTACTTAAATATTTTCAACTGGTCAATACTAAAATATGTGTTTCATCTATACATAAAATTACATAAAATGCTACTCGGCAATAGAAATAGAGCATGCCCTGATACATTGAATTACATGAGATAAATCTGTACTAAGTGAAAAATGCTAGACTCAAAAGGCTGCATAGGACATGAGTTCATTTATATGACTTTATTCAAGGTGCAAATCTATAGGAACAGAAAAAGGATCAGTAGTTGCCAGGTTCTGGGTTGACAAAAGGTACCGGAGAGAATGTTTTGAGAAATGAATTGTTCTGTGTCCTGACTGTAGTAGTGGTAACAGGACTTCCTGCATTTGCCAAAATTGTGCACTAAAAATAAAATGAATTTTATTTTCTGTAAATACCTCAATAAACCTCACTTTAAAAGACAGAACTCTAAGAAAGAATAGGATAGTAATTGGATTAATTAAGGGAGGGGTAACTCTAAGCAAGACACAAAGGCTACAGATTGAGTACATGAATATTTAAACTTCTGTATGAGAAAATGCACTAAATATAAAGTCAAAACCTTGTATTATGCTGGAAGAATATTTATAACATATTTATCAGACAAGAATTGGTATCCAGAATATTAAAACTATTTGTACAAGTTAATGACAAAAATACAAATTACTCAGTTGAAAAACATGTCTCCAAAGATGAATGCTAGTTCTCTGAAGTCCAATGCAGTGAAAACATGCCAACTTATACTGCTAATCAAGAAAAATACATGGACAAATGAGGGGATGTGCACATGTTAGGCACATGTGGCTGGGCGGAAGGGCCGCAGGCCCTCTCACTCTGGTGGGAGTGTGGCAAGGGCAACTGCAGAGTAGGCACTTTCATAGTGTCTGTCAGGTGTTTACATCAGCATACCATTGACCAGCCAGTCTACTGCTAAAATTCTACATTAAAGATATATTTTTTAAAGATATCACCACATCTTCAAAAACAAAAATTTGGAATTGGCCCTGCCTGGTGTGGCTTGGTTGCACACCATCCTGCAAAGCTAAGGGTCTCTGGTTCAATTCCTGGTCAGGGCACATGCCTGGGTTGTAGGTTTGGTCCCAGGTCAGGGGGAGTATATTGATGTTTCTCTCTTATGTCAATGATTTTCTCCCTTTCTTTCTCCCTCCTTTCCCCTCTCTCTAAAATTAAAGAAAATAAACTTTAAACAATCTGAAAGTGGAAAATTGTTTAAATGTGTCCTATGTGTTTCTATGTCTGAATTATTGTATTGAAAAATATTTACTAATTATTTAATTTGAACAAAAGGAACAGAAAACAAAGAACATAAATTACATAATTTATAGTGTGCTGCATAATGCATGTGTTTTGAAATGTTTTGTTTAAAAAATTTATAATTGTTCCAATATTTTGATCTGGTAGCGTTTGAGCTGCAATCACTTAAAGCATCACAAGTTATTCCAAGTGTCTGCTTCCAGGATGTCATGGCTTGTCTCTAGAGAAATGACTTCTACACTCTTCTCATGAACCTCTTCACTAGGCAATGCAAAGGTTCATACTGGGATACGTGAACATTTTAATATTATGTAGCTAGTTCCTGATAATGCCTATATTACTACAGGGAAAATTCAGAGCCAGATTTAAACCTGTGGGTTTTCCTTTCCCACCAGTGTGAAACAGAGGGGAATATGACATATACCTGTGCCATAACTCTTTGCAATACAGTCCGTCCATCACATAGGATTTGAAGCACTTTGCATGCGTTTTCCTTCTTTAGTGTAAACCACAAGCAGTTCAGGCTTCCACGGGATGGGAAGATTTCACTATTAATCTCAACCACTTTCTTACTCTGCTCGAAACTGTGCTACTGTCAGTCAGTCATTACCTTTCCTTATTTTCTTGAAGGATGGTGTCATTAAACAACTCGCCTCAGGCCACAGAAGGCAACAGCAGTAGAGACTAAAAAGGAATACCAGTTCCTGGTTCAGTACTTGTATCAGCAAGTCTTCATGCTTTAAAGGAACCTTTTTCTTGTGCAGATCTAAACTCAGATTTGCTACAGAAAGCATGAGACATCTTGCAACTCCAGAGGAAGTTTTACCTGCCTGTTTCATAAGGACCATTGAGGTTAAAGGATTCTTTCCAGCCACGTAGTCAAAGGAACTTGGTACTGAATTCTGAATGTGGATTTCAAGGGAGGTAGCTCTCAGGGCTGTTCACAAATATTCCAGCTCTCTCTCCCCTTTCAAGCATGTGGAAGTGTTGCATGGCTACCCCCAATTGTAGTTACTTGTAGTTAAGTGATTGGTTTTGGCCTTTGACATGAGAAGGAAGTTGTGTGTGTCTTTCCAGGGGACAGCTTTAAGAGCCCCTGTGTGCCTTGCTACATCTTCCCCCATTCGAGTGAGGGGCGCTATTCCGGATAGTGACTGCTCCATCAGCCTAGGTCCTAGACAGAACACATTAGGCAGAGCCACATGTGTGACAAGAAGTGACAGAGGTTAGGAAAAAAAGCTCATGAACCTATGCTGTAAGCCACTGGAGTTTGGGGGTTACTTATAACTGCACCATACACTACACCATTGTGACTAGTGATATTTTCCTAATAACACAATTTTTGCCAAGTCCAAACTCTCAAAAGAGTTTATAATGGGTATTATAAGTTTAAAAACATATGTCACTTCCCTGCAAATTTTTTGGCTTATGTATCAGTATGAGAATGTGTTGGTGTTTTTAAAATGTGTTCTTATACTTTTCTATTTAAGGTAACATTTGTAACATATAACATTTGATTTTCCTGACTACATTTGAGTTCTAAAACAAGGAATTTTTATATATAAGAAATAAAATTTGTCTTTATTTTATTAGGATATTTTTAAAGAATAAACTTGTGACCTTTTATTTTTATTCAGTCCTAGGAAAAGATGACTGGTAATTACTATACATATCTTCATTATTTCTTAACTGTGAATTCTAATTGTTTTATGATATTGAGTTTGCTGCTACTAATGGTAATACCTCTCATTAATTAAAGTCTGTGTTCCAAGCTTAATGTTTGATATGTCTCTCTATACAGATCTGGATCTATATAACTATTTATATTTATATGTAATTTTATTGAGTCCTTATAATAACTATACAAGGTAAATGACAGACTGAGGCTCAACAAAATTAGGTAACTAGAGTGTTTCAGAGATGTTACTTAAAAACTCCCATCTAAACCCCTGTGCAGTTGGTGGGAATAAACATTAGTGCAGCCACTATGGAAAACAGTATAGCAGTTCTTAAAAAAATTAAAAATAGATCTATCTATGACCCACAATTTCATTTCTGGGTATATATTCAAAGGCCCAAAACACTAATCAGAGAAGACATATTCACCCCTATGTTCATTGTATTGTTATTTACAAGTGAAATGAAAGTGACTTAAGTGCCCACCAGCAGATAAAGAAGAGGTGGGACATATATATGTTGAAATATTTCTCAGACAACAAAGAATGAAAACTTAACATTTGTGACAACATGAATGGAACTAGAAATATCATGCTAAACGAAGTAAGTCAGATAAAGACAAATAGCATGGAAATTCACTTATATAGGGGCTCTGAAGAACAAAAAAAATAAATAAACAAACAAAACACACTCATCAAAACAGAGAATAAATTGATGGTTATCAGATAAGATGGGTATTAAAGGGCTGAATTTAAAAGTGAAAGGTTAAGAAGTACAGATTGGTAGTTACAAAATTGGTAGTCATTGGTATATAAAGTACAGCTTAGGAAATATAGTCAACAATATTATAATAACTGTGTTTGGTGCCAGGTGGGTACTGGACTTTTAAAAAAAGATTTTATTTTATTTTTTTAGACAGGGAAAGGGAGGGAGAGAGTTAGGGAAACGTCAATGTGTGTTTGCCTCCTACATGGCTCCCACTGGGGACCTGGCCCGCAACCCAGGCATGTGCCCTGACTGGGAATCGAACTGGTGAACCTTTGGCTCGCAGCCTGGGCTCAATCCACTGAGCTACCCCAGCCAGGGCTGAAATTATTTAATTATCTAATCACTATGTTGTACATGTAAAACTAATACAAAATAACATTGATTTTCAATTCTAATTGAAAAATAAAATTTATACAAATCAAGAGACAAAGAGTGAAAAAATAAAACCAAAACACTCCCAGCTAAAAAACTGAGAAGGTGTATTGAAATAAGAAAACCCAAGAAAACTGTGTCCTGGAATCAAATTGAAGCAAGTCATTTTAAGAAGAAATGTTCACCTGTGCACAATGTTGCTAATAGTTCAAATAAGATAAGGACTAAAAATTGGCCATTACATTTGGCAACATACGGGCCAATGTGGCCTTGACAAGAGAAGCCCTTTGGGTGGTGGTAGCATTGCTGGTGGCAAGGAAAACATTCCAAGGACTCATGTATGGGAAACCGTGATGTGGCAAAGAGGCTTATTAGTGTGGAAGGTTGCACCCGTGTCTCCTCTTTATCTGTCTCACCACGGAAAAAGTCTAGCCATGTCTTTCACAAGGCCAAAACAAAACACAGAGTCCAGAGATTCGCTTCATATTAAAGCTCAGTCTTTTAGAGCCCACAGTCTTTCCTGAGCCCCAGTAGCTGCTAGACCCACATGGCTGTGTGCTCCCAGGTGAGAGACAACTCACAAATGTGCACAACACATGCATTACAGAGAGAGAGAGAAGAGAGAGAGAGATTGAGAAAGAGTAAGCTTCTTTGTTTCCCTTCATTTATCTTAGCTTGAGTTTGGGACAGGCCAGGTGCTTTTCCAAAGTATACGCTCAACTTCCCAAGCTTTTGCAGGATTTGATGGGTTCACCTCCCACCCAGTCCCTTCTTTCTCCAGGCTAGACTGACAGACCTCTTTGGTCAGGCACCTCCCGAAGCATGCCCCAACAATTTGGCACTGGGAAGGGAGGATTGAGGAGTGTTCATCTTCTTGGTAGAGCAACGCTGTGATCACCTGTTTGCTTCACCTGTTTGCTTCACCTGTAGCTTCCTGGTGAAGCAAACAGGCACATGCTTCCCTATTTATTAAGCTCAATGTCTAATTCCCTTTGCTCCCCCTTTTATTAGTAACTAGTTAACTAAACATGGTAACAGTAGAACACGTCTACTTGGAATGGGCAGAGCAGGGATGAAGGAAGAATAATTAGAAATGGCAAATATAGACAACTTTTTCAATGATTTTTTCTAAGTGGAAATAGAGAAATAGGTCAGTGGCTAGAGACAGAAGTGATGTGGGTGAGTTTTTTTAAACAATTAGCTTTGAATCAATAATGGCATGAGTGTATATTGAGGAATTATCCCAAAAGAGGGGAAGAGAATTAATCAATGCAGGTTGTAGAAAGAGAGATTTGCTAGAGCAATTATCTTGCCGATTTAGGAAGAGGTGGCATCTAGTGCACGTTGGAGCACCTGACCTCTGACACCAGCTTGGAGAGCTCATCCACTTCACGGCTTGTAAGGCCAAATGTGTGCTCCTAAGTGCTGGGTAGATATGGAAAAGGTGAGGAAGTTCTAGTTTTGTTTTCTCAGCAAAGTAGAATGCAGGGCCCATTTGAGAGAAAATGGAGAAGAGGTTGGAGAGAAGGTGTTACCCATCATCTCTTAGAGCGAGACAGGCATGGACAGAGACAACTGCCATGAGCAGTCATGAACTATGATGAACTGTCATAGCCAGGGATTCGGAAATTTTGGATTTCAGAGAAATGGAAGAGAATGTACTGGGGCCAGCAAACAGTGCCAGAGAAAACCCCTCCATCACAGGTGGCAAACACAAGGCCCGTGGGCTGAATCTGGCCCTCCACCTTGTTCTATCCAGCCCAGCACCTTGTTCCTACCTGGCCGCAGTGCCGACCTCTCACTTAAGTGTTAAGGAGTAGTTACAGTTAAGTAGTTACAGTCCTAATATTACATTCAGCCCTTTGAAGGTCACCACCAGGCTGATGTGACCCCTGGTGAGAATGAGTTTGACACCCTGCCCTACACCTGCTTCAACACTGCATAGGATTCAAGGATTAGGGAGAAGTAAGTCTTCACTTATGAGAGCTGCAGGGGTTGTAAATGTGTTCTGAAAGGATCCAGGATTCAAATACAGCTAAAATGTGAGGGACGTGTTGAGAGATGAGCTTTGGAATAAAGACAATGAGGGCTAAAGGAAGGTCTGTGCAATTCTGAATACGCTGGTCTTCTGAACAAGAAGATTCAAATTTCTGAATCTCTTGGTCTCAGACTTGGAAGGTAGGAGGCAGGTCTTGGCAGGCATGTTCTCAGTGTGTGAGACTCACTCAGGATCTCAAATGACTAACCCAAATGCCTAACTACACACACACACACAAAAACGTTCAACTTCACAGTAACCTCAACATTCAGAAAAATTAAATCATAACAATGAATTTATTTTTATCCCATTATATCTGCAAAAATCAGAAGTTGGATAATATCACATGTTTGAGAAAATGGGAAGGAATGAGACATTTCCTGCTCCAGTGGTAAGATGGCAAATTGTTGTCATCATTCTAAAGAGCAGTCTATTGGTAACTGGACAAATTAATATGCTTAACTACATGTTCTCAATGCTCTCCCAAGAAATATCTGTCAGGAAACCCTTTTGCTAGTCCATGCGGGGACATGTAGGAAAATGTTCACTGTAGCCTTTCTTACAGGAGCAAAGGTTGAAGGCAACTTATACACACTCATCAGGGGTATAGATAAGAAAAATGTAGTGTAGGTACGTGGACCTTGATGTGAGTGTATTGGAGGAAATCATCACAAATTAGATACAATGCATGGATATGCTCCAAAGTTTAGTACTGAGTGTTAAAAAAGAAGTATAAGAACTTGCAGCACAATTTAACTCATGTAAATTAAATGTCGCACAAGAATATTATATATTTCAGGGGATGAGTATACAATAAGGACATGAATTAAATATGTTACAGTGGATGACTAACGAGGATGATGGGGTTAGAGATGGGGTCAAAAGGGAAAGAAAGACATTAGAACAAAGTAAGAGAGGGGTCTGCAAAGATGACTGCAGGCCAGAACAAAATGAGGCTAGTCAACTCAATCTGCATGCTTTGAGTTTTAAAAAATGAAAAAATGAAGATGAATAAATCCTTCATGATCCACTTTTGGTTAAACTAGATTTGGTATTTTATTAGCCTTTCTGTGGAGATAAAAATCTTTAATGCTGCGTGGACTTCAGACACTGTATACATGTTAACCTAACAGATTTAAATAAAGAGCAAAGGAGAAAGTGGAGCTGGTTGAACCAAAGCATCCTTATTACCTCCTTACTCCCCTCTAAGATATTTTTGTATTAAGCATTTATATCAACCTCAAAAATGTGTAAGCAGTTACTTTCTATAAGATGGTAAGCAACTCAAGAATGAGGACAATGTTATTATTTAGTGTTAAAACATTGCTAATCGAAGTCAATGATAAATCCTTGCTGAACAAAAGTGGATTTTGCGTATTGAGAAAATAATAGTCAACAGTAATATTTTCAAATGCCAGAGAATGAAGTTCTTCACGTGATGATACACATTTTGTGAAAAGCTGCCCGGGCTGCAGGAGCCAGTCACTGAGTCATAGGGTTACTGGTTTCTCGTGCAGTGAGAGTGTGCCTGCTGGGCTCATTGTTGTAGTCAGTGCTGCACAGTCCTACATGTGCGTAAGAACTGCAGAACTTGAGTAGGTTCTGTCTGGTAATTTAGTATTAAATCAATGAGTCATGATCAATGAAATGTTGGTCCAGTTGCCAAATGCTTGCCTGGACTATAAAGCTTGAAAATGGTTACATAGTACAATTTAGGCATGGAGCTATATCATCAACCCAATTACTTCTTGATTTCTTTTTATAAATAGAACTCTGCCATATGTAGAGTAATATTTTACAATTTAAATACATTATACTTAGTATTCCTGTCTTCTATTGTTGGACTTGAAATTATTTCCATTATAAATAGTCCTACCATGTATTATATTTATTATTTATTATTTTTGTTTAAAAAATTTTTAATCCTCACCTAAGGACGTGCTTATTGATTTTAGAGAGAAAAGCGGGGGAGAGAGAGAGGAACATTTATCGGTTGCCTCCCATAGGTACCCTGACCAGGACTGAACCTACAACCTAGGTATGTGCCCTCACCAGGAATCAAGCCACAGGCTTTGGGTGTACAGGACAATGCTCTAACCAACTGAGGTACCTGGCCAGGGCAATTATTTCTAGCTTACATTTTCTTTTGACCTCTTAAAACTTCTTTAAGGTAGATTTCTGCGAGTGGAACTACTCTTTTTAATGGTAAGAAACATGATTTTATGTGAATATTGCCAGAATATTATTTTTATATCACAGTTTATGTGTTCATAGTAGCATATAAGACAATTGTTCATAATTATATAATAACTTGTGGTTCTGTGGACTTTTGTTAATCTGACAAAATGTTGACTACTTTTGATTTATATTTTTGAAATAAGTACAGTAAACTCTTTTTATATGCTCTAGGAATACATGTATATTTTTAAATTACTTTCTTTGCTTGTAATGTTTGCATTCTTTCTAATAGAATTTGGCTATTTCCTGGTGGTATGTTTGTAATTTTATCGTTATTTGTACTATTAATACTTTTAGATAACCAATATATTATTTGGTAAATATGTGTGTCATTATTTTTCTTCTATTTTATTTATACTAGTTCTGTAAATTAATTTATTTATTGAGTTTTTAAATTACAAAAGCAATATATGTGCTTATAACTAGTCAAATAATACACAGATTTCAGCCCCTGGCCTACATATTCACATGCCACCAACCCAAAAACATAATCCATATTAACAGCTTAATATATACTCTTCTATATATTCTTGGTTTATACAAACATGCACACATATGTAGGTCTTGTTTTTTATCCTTCTCATCTTAAATAAAATATAATCATATCATAAAAATAAAAGTAATCCATGCTTACCTTAGAAAACTGAGTAAGGTAAAAGTACTGTACTACTCAAAAATCCTTATTAAAGTTGCTGTATTTTATTTCATTTATCATTAACTTTCTATGTTCTAGAGATGTCTTACAATTGTCAATAACACAGATGATGGTACCTGTTTAAGTTGAATACAGTGAGCCATGAAAAAGTCATGCAGGTACTTCCTTTTAAATTATCTCCAACATAATTTCAATGATTATTTTACACATACACACATTTCTATTTTTAAACAATCCCCTATTGTTAGACTTTTTATTGATCCTAGAATAATAAGTAACACAGGTATAATCGGAACTTTTGTATCTTGTTACTGATTTTAATGGAGAGACTGGGAGTCTTCAGTGACATTGAGAATAATAACCCCATTATTTGGTATGCTGCTTACTGGAAGCTTCAGATATTCTTTATTGTGCTTCATAGTTATTTCCTCTTTCATTTTTCCTGAGTTCTTGATGTCTAATTTGTGAAAACAGAAGGCTTAGTGAATGATTTTAAAAATGTTTCTGTACCTGTTGAACTGATTAGTTGCTTTACTTTAAAAAGATCTATTATTTCTAATAGGTTTTCTAATTTAAACCTACTTGTTGAAAGTCTAAGTTCAAAATCTTTTACCATAGCACATCATCTGAAGAAATTCAAGTCCCACAAGATCCCAGTAAAAGTTAAAATGCAACTGCTGAGATAAATGTGAATACAGATATTAGAACTCATATTTACCATGAACAGGTGAGACCTTACTGTGCTTTGGCATCGTACACACAAGTCAAAAAGCTTCTTACAGTTTTTGAATGATCAGTTTACTGTCTTTAATCTGGAAGAATCTTAAGGTATAGACTATTAAGGAACATGTTGGCATCAATGAAATAGAAATTGAAATAATCTGTGGGACTCTCACCACTATTTAAATAGCCAAGAATAGTTTGGGTGAATTGTTCGGCTCACAATGATGGGGTCTTTGGCGTAGTGGTATTCTTAATATTTAATCTTTAAGAAACATTACACTAAGGTTCTTCCATGGATGAGAATAAGCCATCACAAAAGAAAAGAAACTAATCATTTAGGCTTTAAAAAGAAACTTTCATAGGGAAAGTCCTTTCCTCCAGGTAGAAAATGCAGACCGTTTTTGCTAAGAATGTCTCCAAGGCCATTTATAAGGAAACAGTCATTCTTAGGCTCACATCTCTACTGCAGGGGACAACTTTGTTGGTGGTTGATAAAAGTGATGAGTCTTGACTAAAAGTAAAGCAAGGAGATTTCATTCTGACTGACAAGTCAGAATATTTGTTCTGCAGCTTTGTGGCTTTAGTCATGACCTAACAAAACCTAGCCACATTACCTAGTCAGAATTACCTAGGAAATCTGGTATTTGAGAGAATCTAATAGCTATGTTCACTCATTCACTATTTTGTACAATCTCCCAGCTTAATTTCAATCTTGAGAATGTGAGGCTCTGGACCACCTTGTCTGACATTCCCTCCCAAATGCTTTCATTAAATTTTACCTTGGCTTTATGCTTGCTGCTTTTACAAAGGGTGGCCTGAATGGGGTTTTTATAATCATATAACTTTATAATCCTATAACTGAGGTTTCCCTGGTGTGCCTTCTACAAGGTGTTATGGCATAAACCTCTGCATCAGTTTTGTTCCCAAAGTAGCACAAACTACAGAGACAAATGTGTGTGCTTTTGATTGTCAGAGGATGATGCAAATGCAGTTCAACCTGTTCCCCATTGTGGTTCAACTGGCAGAACACGTGCAGCTCCATTCAGTGCCCAGCTTAAACTGCCACTCTCTTCCTATAAAGGACGATACCTACTTGTCTTCAGTTCAAGCATAAGTAGAGTTAAAACTATATTTTATTCCTTGTTGCTCCATTTGATATCATGTTTACTTTGTAAGACAGTTTAAATGCTTTTAAAAGAATATGGAGTACAGAGCTAAATTAAAAAGCGAATATAAGAAAAGAGAGGTATTTGGAATGGGTAGTCTGAATTGATGACAAGCTAACAAGAGAAAATGATGAGAGAGAGAAGGTAATTTCAGAAATAATGGCACACTCAGATGTATTCCGTTTAGTAAAAACTTTGAAGCAATTAAGAACTGAACAGAAACATTGGGACTGGGCCACTTTACTCAATCAGTGGATCGATGGAAAGGTAGCCAGATTTCAGAGATTTGAGAAATTAGATGTTAAGAAATAAAGCTCAGAAAAATAAATTGTCTACTTAATCTAAAACATAAAATGGGCAAGAAACAAGACATGTAAAACACCATAGCTGAGTCATCTGCAAGCCAGAGCTCTAATTTAGATCAAAAGAAAAACTTCAAAAATTTGTATTTTATTTCAGTTTCTCATCATTGTGTGCTAAATATGCTGCGTGCTGTGTCCTGAAAGCACTTGTGCTCTCTTAACTGATTTTTTCAAAGTCATAATGTTTGATTTATTAAGAGTTCATTTTCACATGCTTTGCTATAATTAAGTAACTTTCCATAAAAAAAACAACTTGCTGGTGTTCCCAGTCTTTTCATGTACGTGACTAGTTCTTGTTGTATCAGTGCATTTTTTTTAACCCTTGAGTAGATCTTGGAGAGCAGCACGGAAAAATCACCAAATGGTTTGCATAGTGACAGGCCCTTGAGGGCAGAGACTCTGACGGGTTTGCTCCAGTATCTATTGTGACATCTGGCTCAACAGACACTTGCTGAATAAGTCAGACAATGTCCACGTGAGTGGGTAACTCTAGGCCAGTAATCTGTGGCCCAGAGAACAACTGCTGCTGAAGGACCTAAGCACCTACAGGGGATAAGCAGCATTATTTCTTCAATGACACAACTTCAAGAGCATTGGTTTCGTGATCTTTCTACTGTTTGGACTGGTGAACGAGGCATTTGTGCTCCTTGCACTGGGCACAGGCTCTCATTAGAGACATGATGCCCTGGGGGGTGGGGGGAGGGCAGGAGAGCATCATCTTCTTTACCTTTCTGTAGGTGAGCTTGGAACCTCCCCTCGGTGGCTCACATTTGGGAAGCACAGATAGCTTAGCATCTGTCCTGATTTCTACCAGGAGCTGGCCTCTCAGTATATGCTCCTTATGAAATATGCAAATGTCTGGTGCACTGTATGACCATCAGGAAACCAGAGATCTAGGCTGAGATCTGCTCCTTCTCAGCTGAGTACCAGTTTCATAGTGCTCAGTTCCACTCTTGGCTGAGCGCAGGTCATGGCAGCTGTCTGAGCTTTCAATATATTCTTCTACCAAACCAGGAGGTTGCTTTTCTAACATCTTACCTAGCTCCAAAATTTTATGATTCTCTTTTAGAAACCAGGTAACAGTATTTCAAATACTCACCTGTACAGCATCCACTTATTCCTTGTTGAACTGAGATTAGGCACTTTTTAGAGAATTAAGCCAAATCAGGCTCCTGTTTGTCCTTTGTCCTTGTTCTAGAGTACAGGTCTCAGAAGGTTTCTTGTGCTTTAGGTGTAAGAGCTAAACCTTTTATTCAGAGCCAAATAGTTTTAGTGAGTTCATAACAAGCGATGCACAGCGGAATCGTCACATACTTTTTGAGATCACTGTGTTGCCAGATGGGTGCAGAATAAAGTGAGAAAGATGACATTTCACCACCTCTGCAAAACAAAGTACTTTTACTGTTTTAAAACGTTTCCATGTTCTGGTATGCAATTGTAAGTCAGAGAGAAATTTTATCAATAACCAGCAGGGGTAGGCAAAGGTAGGTTTCCAGGTGTTTGTATGGAAAATAATACCATAATTATTCAATAATACAAGAACAAACTGTTCAGCATACTCCGAATTGTAAACCTACCTTTGCCCACCACTTTATACGTGGGTTTAAAAATAAAAAAAGAGTAATTCTTCTGTTCTTCTTGATGATTTCCAATAAAGTGTTAGATAATTTGGGAAGAATGAAGCTCTTTTGTTTGCTTGCTTTGTTTTTATTGGCTTGGAATTACTTTGTTTTTGAGATATTCATTAGAATGCAAGAACAGATTTCAATGGAAAGAACAGACTTCTGCACCAACTTGGATTATTTTCATTCTCTGTCTCCAGAGCCAAAGAGGTTAATTCACTTAGCAAAGTAAATTTAAAATAGATGACAGATTGAAAACTCAAAGTCATATGCATTCTGTCCTCGTTTTTAAGTGACTCTTTAAAACAAAGGCAGTGGGATTTTCTGAGCAGGCAAAGGTTTTTCTCTGAGAAACTGATATTAGAGTGTCATCAAAAGAAACTGTGTCTGAAAAAAATGTCTAGAAGTTTCAATAGTAATGTATCATGACCTTTCACCTGCCTCTTCCAAAATGAGTACTGGCCGCCCTACAGTCAACACACATGAAACAAACACAGGCTTTGATAGGATCTGGGAGCCACATAAACCTTAGGGACACTGGGGTTTGGGATTCTACTTCCTATCAAATAAACCACTTTCATTTGATGCTGTGGTTCCTGTGGTTACTGTTCAGATAGGGGTCAAGAGAGTTTACAAGCAAAGCAACTGAACTCTTTTCTGTTCTAGCCTGGTCGGTGGCCAGATGGCTTCACTCAGTTCTCTTTTCCCCTCTAGACAATTCCCTCACAGCCTTCTTATTCCTCTTCCACTCAGCGTCAAATCTGCCCAGCTCCAGCGCTGAACACTTAGCTCCCTTAGCTCCAAGCTTTCTGCCTGTCCACACTTTGCTCCGATTGTCCTAGAGATACTGGGAACTCCTGTACCAGGTAATCTCCACCTTGATTAAGAAGCTAACGTGCTCCTTATAAACAAAGAGGTCCTGCAATTCCTTATTTCCACCCTGAGAAGAATCCTGTAACCTCCCTTTGTTGTGTGTGGCCTTGCCCACCAGGCCTGTGCAATAGATTGTCCAATCATTGCCATAATACAGTTTTTAAAAAGCTGCTTAAAGCAACTTTTCAAAAGTGTTTTCCCAAATGTTTTCCTTTGGTTTTTAGTTCTCTGCTGTACGTTTTGGTTGGGCCACCATCATAATCACCATAAGTGTTTTTTCATTTCAAATCACTTTATTCTATTACCTACACTTTAATGCTTTGAAGATGCCATGAAAATTTCATAGACTAATTTTTTAAAGTGCCACAAAAGTGAATGAAAGGCAATTTATCTTATAATGCCAGAATGCAAGAGTGTGACTTCATATTTTCAGATCTTTTGGCTCTGATGAACCCATGGGGCTTTATGGAACACATAGCAAATGTAGCCTGGTTTGAAATTTTTGGTGTTCATGCTGGCATTTCTTATTAGTACCTTATCAAGGGTTTTAGTAGCTATATGAAATGGGAGACTCACTAATGTATGAAATAAGTTAAAATTGCCTATTTTCAACTGATAAGATGAAAGTAATCTTAGCACCAGAACATCTGAAGGAGCGTGCTGTCGGTTAAGGTGAATAAAGGCAGGCGTCCTACCACTGAAAGGCACGGTACAGAACGTGCCAGCTAGGACACGAGTGAGACAAAGTGAGCAGGAAATTCTTACGGACACTCTTTCAGTAGCGGGTGTCTTTTCTTCCAAGATACATTCCCAGTCTTTTATTTGCTTTTTTTTTTTATTACTCTGCTACCAGATTTTTCTTCTAATGTGGTCTTTTGCTATAATCAGGCCTGTGGAAAAACTTAAGCAGTCTTTATACAGCATGGTACTGTTTGCATAGGATCAACTGTGTTTCAGCACATAATGTCCTTGAGTGATGTGGGCAAGAAATGACGTTTTTATAAGGACATCTCATTCCCAGTTCGTTGTGCAACCCATAAGCACCATTTCTTCTCCATTTAACAAATATTTTTTTCTTTATATTGGCCTTATCTGATTACTCATTCTACTGGCCTGATATAAGTATATTGCATGTGAAAGTCATACATGACATGAGTGTTTGGCCATGATTAAAAATTGTTAACTTTTATTTTTACTATAAATTAGTATATGATGATAAATTAGTATATAATCTAGTATTTGCAAATTATTTACATAGATCTGCTTCTAACATTTGCCCCTTTCTCCCTTTCTGGTTCTGATAGGAATATAAGAAGGCATTGTAAATTGGAATAAAGGTAAGAAGGACAGTGAGAACTTTCCTCTAAAATAGTTCCCCTTAGGTTTGTATTAGTTTTGAGTGTGGGATGAACCAGGCGCTTTCTCAGAATGACCAATTAGCTTTTTAAATTTTTGCAGGCTTCGGGTGGGTCCACCTCCCAGCCAATCCCTGCTAGCTCTGGCTAGACTGACAGGCCTCTTTGGCTAGCACCTTCCCCTGCTGCAGTTCAGCTCCTATTGCGCATGTGCCTGCCTTACTGTGGGCGGACCCTCAATCTGGTAACAGAGCGGGTGAGGGGGGCTTTTCCCTCATATCCAGTTTTCTTTCTAGACTTGCAATGCCTAGTGTAAGCCCTTCCCCAGAGGCGGGAGATCCTGTGTTCATTTACCAGGGAAAGACAGCCCCACCCATGGGACCAGCACTGCCTCATCATGGCCCCAGGTGGTTTGAGATCTTTCCTGCAGGCCACTCCTATTCCTTGCCTTCAGCCAGCTCTCAGCTGTCTGGACAGGCTTTACAGTCATGTTATTGTTACCACTATTTTACACATGTGGAAAATAGGACTAAGAAAGGCTAAAGGAATTTTCCCAGAGTTCTATGTTGCTTTCTAACACTATCCAAGTTTCACAAATGTCCTTGCCTTTAATTTCCTCATTTATACATTAAGGTAGTTATATGATAGGTGATTTTTATGCTACTAGCTCCAACATTCTCTGATGTGAAATAGAGGCAATCTTATACATTTTGTTCATAATTTCAAATTTTTGCTTTCATTTTTAGATGGGCAGAAAATGAGAGACATTCTCCTTATTACCCTCTGTCAGATCTGCAGGGTCACTGGATTCTCATAGGAGCACCAACCCTTCTGTGAACTGCTCATGCTAGGGGGTGTCTGTTGCGCGCTCCTTATGAGAACCTACTGCCTGATGATCTGAGGTGGAGCTGAGGCAGTGATGCTACTGCTGGGGAGCAGGTCATCATGAGCAAAGAAAGGTGACTGCACAGAGGCCATAATAAATCAACTGCTTGCAGACTCATCAAGGCCCTATCAGTGAGTGACAAGTGACCATTAAGCTGCATCTGGTGGCAGGCTTCAGAGTGGCAAACGAGTTGATGCACTTCAACTGTACAGCTGCCTTTGGTGGTGGGAGGTCAGAATCCAACTTCTTTTAGTCTGCACATGGCCCACCCATTATTGTAGTTACCACTTCCCTCTGCACCTCTTTTCCCTACGGCACTCTTGTCTCAGTCAGAGTTTTGGTGAGCCCGCAAGCTAACCCTAGGCAAAAGGAGTACAAAACAAATGTTCCTGGAGGGCTCCTTTGAAAAGAGAGAAAGACCCAATGATGAGACAGCAGAAGATCCTAAGACTGACAACAGAAAGGAAGCTGCATTTAAAAGAAAATACCAGGAGTTCCGCTTAAATTGTAGGTTCAGTGCAATGGGCAATTCACATTCCCCAAGCCGGCTTTGTATAATATGTGATGTTCAACTATCCAACAGAACCTCCAAAACTGCTTCACCCCATGGAGAACAAGCACCCTGCATTAAACCACAAACCTTTGGAGTTTTTCAAAAGAAATAGACATAAACACAAAGAAGAGAAGCAATTATTGAAGGCCACCACTTCATCAAATGTGTCTGCACTGAGATCATCATTCTTAGTGGCTGACCACATTGCTAAAGCTAAGAATCCCTTTACTATTGGTTGATAGTTGATCCTGCCTGTTGCTAGGGACATTTGTTGTGAATTTTTAGGAGAGGCTGCAGTTCAAAAGGTGGCATGTGTTCCCTTTTTGGCTAGCACCATAGACAAATTGATGAAATAGCAGAGGATAATGAGTCACAATTGTTAGAAAGGACTAATGAGTCACTGTGGTGTGCAATCCAGGTTGAGCGTCTACTGATATTGACAATAAAGAAACAGTGATGGTTTCTGTGCAATATATTTTTCAAGAGGATGTGCATGAGGATGTTATGTGCACTTTTGTTGCCAACCCAAACCACAGCTGCAGAATTATTCACGTCTCTGAATGATTACATACCAGGAAAACAGAACTGGTCATTTTGTGTCAGTATCTGCATGGATGGAGCAGCTGCCGTGACAGGACAACTTTCTGGTTTCACTGTTAGGGTCAAGGGGTTGCTTCTGAATGTGAGTCTATTTACTGTGTCATCCATAGAGAAATGATGGTTAACTGTAAAATGTCACTCGAACCTACCAACATTTTGCAGCATATAATTAAAATTATCAACCATATGAAAGTACAGGCCCTTAACTCACATCTGTTCACACAGCTCTTTGAGGAGATGGATGCACAGCACTCACGTCTTCTCTTCCACAAAGAAGTGAGCGGCTTTCTAAATGTAGACCGCTGGTCAGAGTCTTTGAGTTACAAGTGCTGCTCCAGATATTTCTTTGAGAAAAACAGTCACCAGTGGCAGCACATTTCAGTGACACAGAATGGGTCACAAGACTTGCTTACTTGTGTGACCCATTCAAACTGCTCAATTAACTCAATCTGTCACTTCAGGGGAGAATGAAAACTGTGCTTGATTCAGCAGATAAAGTGGCTGCACTCAAAGCCAAACTGGATTGAAGGGGGGGGGGGTGATGAGTGAACATTGAGATGTTTGACATCTTTCAAACATTAGCAGAGATTTTGAAAGAGACTGAGGCAAGACCTTCTTTCTCCAGGCTGGTGCATGATCACCTATCTCAGCTTTCAAAAGAGTTTGAGCATTACTTCCCAACCACAAAAGACCCCCGGACTTGGAAAGAATGGTTACATGACCCATCTGTAAGTAAGGCAGGTGAATTGACATGATCAGTTCTGGGAGAGGATCAGTTGCTTGAGATCGTAAATGACGGTGGCCTTAAAAATATGTTTGAGACAACTTCAAATCTTCATGCATTCTGGATTAAAGTCAAGGTGGAATATCCTGAGATTCCCATAAAAACACTGAGGAGCCTGCTTCCACCTGCAACATCCCATCTTTGTGAAGTAGGGTTGTCTTCAGGGACAGCAACCAAAATGAGATTACAGAATAGGCTGGACGTAAGCAACACACTTTGGGTGTCACTGTCTGCCATCACCCCCAGATGGGACTGTCTAGTTGAAGGGAAATAAGCTCAGGGCTCCCAATGATTCTGCATTATGATGAGTTGTATAATTATTTCACTATATATTCCAATGTAATACTAATAGAAATAAAGTGCACAATAAATGTGCTTGAATCATCCCCAAACTATCCCCTATCCCCATCCATGAAAATTGTTTTCCACAAAGCAGGTCCTTGGTGCCAAAAAGGTCGGGGACTGCTGCTGTACATTTTTTATTAAGAAAATAAGGATGCTTATAAAAAACAAATAGTACAAATTTCTAAAATGTAAAATCCACCTTTCGAACCCTATTCTCATTCTTCCCTTCCCATACTCAGAAGAAATAATTCCTAAATTGGAACAAATAAAAAAATAAATTTTGCATAACAAAATCAATTTCCAAACTTTCTTTCCCATAGATGTCCAGAGTTCCTTACAGCAAAGGGGTTAGTAAAATGGAAAAAACACTCCAGATTTGGGGTATACATGTGTGTTTTTTGGCTGTGTGTTTTTATATTGGAAAGAAAATGTAAAGAATAAAACCTGATCAAGTTTGGTCACTGGGAACATATTGAAACTGACCAAAAATGGCTTCAGTATCTCCTACCAGTTTTATGGGTGTGCTCAGAGCCTCCTCCGAGTGAGACGGTGGACGCACCTTATCAGTCTGGGCGCCCAGCTCCACCCAGTGGGGCCGGTGAAAGCAGCAGTCACGGTGGCCAAGGGCATAGACCCAGAGCTAGGCCATCAGGATTTGAACCCCAGTGCTGACTCTTACTACCTGTGAGTTTGCTTTTGGGAAGATTTCTGCTTTTTGCCTCAGTTCCTCTATTTGTAAGGTTGTTTTAAGTATTAAGTAAGTTAATATTTGCTAAGATTTTCAAATAGCTGTCTATGTCTAGCACATGGTCAGCATTATATGAGTCTATTAAGTAAAATAATGCAGAATTCCCTCCTATAGTCATTTCTGATACACAGTTTTGTTCACGCTTGTTTTTGAATGCCTATCATGGGGCTTGGCAAATTTTGGTCACTCAATTAATATTTTGAATGAATAGTACTTAAATATTTTTTGTTAGGGACAATATCCCATGAATAAGCTCATTTCCTAGATGGATAGCTCTAGATAATAGAAAATATTTTTCTTGAGTAAGTTCAAAGCTGTGCTTCATCTTACTTCTAACCTTTATTCTTAGTTCCAAATTCTGCAGCATCTTACTGTGATACTACCCCACTGAAATGATGGCATCTCTTCATACACTTTGAGGATTGTGTGCACGCTCTTTTCCTTTTCTGGGCCAAGCATTCCTCAAGGATTATTCTGTAGTCTGTCATCTAGATACCTCATCACTTTTGGCCCACTTTTTCCTTGTAGAAGTTTCCCTTCTCTGGCCTTAGTCTACTCAAAAATTTTTGGACTATTTATCAATCCCTAATGTGGCATCACACCTGACTAGTGATATATTTTTTTAAGATTTTATTTATTTATTTATCTTTAGAGGGGAAGGGGAGAGGGAGAGAAACATCAATGTGTGGTTGCCTTTTGTGCACCCCCTGCTGGGAGTTGGCCTGCAGGGAACCGGCCTGCAACCCAGGCTTGTGCCCTGACTGGGAATTGAACCACGATCCTCTGGTTCGCAGGCCCGCGTTCAATCCACTGAGCTACATCAGCCAGGGCCTAACTAGTGATATTTTTAACCTCAGTAAAGTCCTATTTGACTATGATCCATTCTAAAAGGCTCATTTCTATGATAATTAATAAATTAATTCAAGTCAAACTGTTTATGTTTCATTAAGGCTTTTATTTGGTATCAACGGGTAGACTGAATGAATAATTAAAAAAATTACATCAGGGTTTTGGTAGATTTGGTTTTTATTTTCCTTGTTCTGTAAATTGGTAAGCAAGACACAAGGTAAAATGTTGTGGACTATGGGGCCCAGCAGACTTAAATTTTCATCCTCGGCTGTGTTATCGCGGACAGTGAGCTGTTTGAGCTTCATAAGACATTTAGAGGAATTACACGCAGTTGTTTATGTGGGTGCAGTTAGCTCAGGAATTTTAGCCATCCTAAAATGTGTCTTTTAAATACACCTCCAGTTAAGTTTATCAGATCTTCAATAAGGCCCCAATCAGTTTTTAGGTAGACGATTGTGTTCACTTTCCTCCCTCCAATCATTCCTCTGTATCGCTTAACAAAATGATATTTCTAAGATACATATTTTGTCATATTACTGACATTTTCTGAAACCTCTGGTGACATCTATTGCTAAAATAAGAATGTCTTTTTTTTTTGCTTAACCAGATACATATTAGCTTTTTAACCTATCTTTCTGGTTTCATGTCTATTTTTCTCAAACTGTAGGCTCTAGTCAGATCAGACAGGCAGGGCTGCCATATGACAGACACTTTCAGATCTTTGAATCTTTGCATACGCAGCATCTTTCACCTGGAATGCTTTCTACTATCTGCTTTACAATAACCCCTTACCTTACCAATTATTTCTTATTTTTCTGTGTTTGACTAAAATGCCTGTTACTCTATAAAGCCACTCCTGGGTCTCCCAAACAAAACTTGTCTTTTTTTTGTATTAGCTTAATACATATTTATACCTTTTGGGGCACACACGCCATTGCATTTTAGCTGTTTGTTTAGGTGTAACTGTAGTTATGTCAGAGTGGGGAGAGAGAGGCCCAGGTCAGAGGCCCCCCTTCACCACCTTGGTTCTTGTCTCACCTTAAGAGATGAATTCAAGCAGGAGACAAGTATAGGGGAAATTAGATGGACCGTTTATTTTTGAAACACACCCCAACACAAAGCTGCCAGTGGGCACCTAGCTAGTCTAAATGCCGCACACACAGAGAAAATAAAGTTGTTAGTAAATTTGTTAGTAAGTTAGTGAGTTCATTCTACACGCTTGAGCCAAGGCTACAAGTGGGTACTTAGCTAATCTAAGTATGCCGGCTATTGGAGTTCAGGGGTGGGGGTGGGGGACTTATATACCTCAGCTTGCTTCTAGTTCCCTCTCCTTCTTTCTTTGGCAATAACTACAACTACAAAGGCTTTCTTTTCCATTTAGTAAAGGCTCTTTGTCTTAGTCAAATTGTTACAAAAGTTCCCTTTCTCAGCACAGAGTTCAAGGGTTCTCCTCCTCCTGTGCTATTTTGCTTGTAATGCCTGGGGCATCCGGCAACTTTATCAAACCGAGCTCAGCACTGCTGAGCCAATTGGTGAGACACGTTTCCCTTTTGCTTTCTGTATTAAGTTCTTTATTAGATTGTAATGGCAAGGACCCTCCTTTATTTCCCCTCTGGCTGCTCATTCCTAGCTGCTACCTAACAGTTATAATCACATTGCATTTAGTATCTTATAAAATATTTCTACTTGCATTCCATCTCCACATCATTCTTCAATTAGAACTCCCATTTTATATATGAATAAAGTTGAAAACAAGAGTCTGTTGAATATGGACACCTCCATAAATAATTTAGATGGGATTTCTCTAGAGTTGTCATGTATGGAGCATTCTTCTAAGTGCTTACAGTATTAAATCAATTCCTTACCATAGCTCCGTAATGTGGATACCATTACTGTATTTCACTGATTTCAAGATATATCTTATTCAGTTAGCTATTGATGTATAACAAAACTGCCTAAAATATAATGTCCTAAACTAATAAATATGTATTCTTTTTTCTTTTTCATTGAATTTATTGGGGTGACATTGGTTAACAAAGATTTGTAGATCTCAGGTGGACAGTTCCAAAACACATCAGTGCTACACTGTATTGTGTGTTCTCCACCTCAAGTCAAGTTTCCATCCATTACCATTTATCCCCTGTATCCTCTCCTCCACCCCTCCCAACTGCCCCCCTAGCCTGCCAATCACCACACACCACACTGTTGTCTGTGTCTGTGAGGTTTTTCTTTTTTGTGTGTCAATCTTCTTATTTGACCAATCCCTCCACCCAATAAACATTTATACTTGTTTATGACCCTTTGGGGTAGTTTTGTTATCTGGCTATGCTCATAGGGTCTTGGATAAACGTGCTCTTCCATATATAGTCAGTTGGTTGGTAGGCTGGGGTCTGAGTGATGTAAAAAGACCTTGGTTAGGATGAACTGGCTTTATTTCACATGACTTCTCAGCTTCCCAGCCGGCTAGCAAGGGTTTATTTTCCTGGAAGTGGCAGAGATTAGGGACCAAGTGGGAGTGTGCAAGGTCTCTTGATTCTAGGCTTGGAAAGGGCACACCATAATATCTGTCACATTATATTGAACCAAAGGAATCACAAGACAAGCAGAGATTCAAGTATAGGGAGGTCGATTTCTTGATGGGAGCAGTTGCAAAGTCATGTTGCAAAGAGTGTGGATTCAGAGAAGGGAAGAAATCCAGCATATTTGCAGCCAACCTGCCACACACTTTCCCTCACTGCAACATCTCTGAAATCAGTATTACACTCAATGCTGACTTAGAGTGGCTTCAGCCTGGATTTTCATCAAGTCCCCCAGAGATAATTTGTTTATTTCTGCTAGTCACCTGGAGTGTGGCCACCGTAAGGCCACTTTCAATTGAGTTTCTCTCTGAGTGTTTTCAGACTGTATTGATAGTGTGGACTCGGTTGAACAGAAAAGACGCTGGCTTCCAGTCCGTATTGTGGCTACACATTTTCCCCCTCCTTACTCTGGGCCAAGGGTTGGCAGGCAAGTTTTCTGCTCCCCTTGCTGTGTGTCAGGTCTCTTCTCATTTCTCTCACATTGAGGTCATAGCCTCTGGTGCATTTACTTTTTTCAGGGTTTTCTTTTCAACTCCCTGCTTTGGGTGATTTTTCTTTTGTAGTAGAACTTAAAGTAGTAGTGTGTTTTACAGTCAAAAGCATCTTAGATAAAATATGGCACATCTCTAATTTAAGATGAAAAGTCTGAGCCATGGCTAATGTAATCAAGTTGCCAAAAGCCTGCCAGAATGTGGCAGTTACACAGCAGAAGGATCTGAGCCCAGATACTCTGGCTACAGGACCCCTGCTGCCAGCCACTCCTGCCATTACTGAATTACAGAACCAAATACTTCACTTCCAAAAATGCATTATAACTTAGAGCTTTCTCATAGGGGGTGCCTTTTACCACCAGATTTTTTGATGATCCTTTCTGATAGAGGGTGGAGATTACATAATAATAATGTAATATGCACATATATGTATAGAGAATCAAAGATAAATAAATGATATGCTTTACTTTCCAGGCAATACACATTATTTTATTAGTGATCTAACTTCATGAGGTTAATAATAATTGTGATTCAAAATCTGAGGTAAGTCTTCCAGAGGTTTTAAAAACATATTTCTATAATTACCTTAGTACAATAATTTTTATGTCCATCTTCATATAATACAGAATGCTCCCAAGATAATACAATCCAGAATTTTATTTTTGCCTAATATCTATGTCTATCTACCAAATTACTCACTGTTAATAATAGAAGCCCCATAATTATTTGATTCATCCAAATTTTTTAATCAAAATAATTCATGTACAATGGACAGCCAATAAATATTAATTAAAATATAATGAATTAAAACTCCAATAAAAACATATTTTTATCTAGCTGTGAAAAATCCAATTTTGAAATTTTAATATTAGTTTTTTAATTTTGCAGAAAAAGAATTACCTTATTGCCCTAAGTTTCTGTTTAATCTAGCTTTGTAATTTAGAAATATTAAACATTTTTAAAATTCCATACAAGTTAAGATAAGCTCAGAAATATTTGCCAATAAAGGACCATAAGTTTTTCTCACAATGCGAAGTGGCTGTGAGATATTAAATATTTAAAAACTCCTAAAAGATTGTTTCCTCTGAGCCGCCAACTCTTTCTAAAGAAATGGATTAAGAGAATTCCTTCTAGTCTTTATCACATGCCCACATAGCACCAATAAAGGTAATACCTTTTCCTCTGTGTTGCAAATAAATCTAAAACTTTTACTGCAATGCCTAAAAGGAATCACATGATGCTTTTTCTCTTCTAGCCGAAGGGAGGCCCCCGAATGGATTTTCACCACCTACAACCACCAGGCTTTGGGGGCTGCAAAGTGCCGTATGCTTCTCAGTCTGGCGCCTCGGTTCATGGATTTTTAGTTTTCTTCCAGTTGGAGATGTGCAGTGTCAGACTGTAATACTAATAAACAAAGAGTTCTGAATTTTTCTAATTCTTAGGTAGATTTCTGGACATATTTAATTAAACATACTTGGGACTTGACATATGTTATATCCATATTTCATTTTGGGTAAATCAATCAGTGATCATCTAATGGATAGTGAAATAATTATTAAAATTTTTTTGACAGTAAGATTTTCTCTGGAATGCTATGCCTTGCCAATTTTGGCGCTTTTTTTGTTGTTGTTAGCTCAATTTGGCTTTGTATTTCTTCTTCATCATCATCTTTTTCAAAAAATTTTTACACTGCATTATGTTAGCTCAGAGACTTTTTTTCAGTCTCAAAGTGTGACTAAAATGCTAAATATTTAGCTGTTATTCTTGGTAACCATTTAGTAGCTGCAATAATATGTGTTTCTCTCTTAAAGTCAGCTTTTTAGGCAACTTCCATTGCCTTTAAAGATTTATTTTAAGTTTATTTTCATCATAAATTCCTAAAAATCATTTCTGTCAAACAATTATGGGTGGAAATAGCAATAACAAAGAATAATAATTTACATTTTACTTAGTAATGCTTTAAATGCTTTATTTACCTCAAAATAATATAATTAAATAAAAAATGTATAATGACTTTAGTCCTGAGAACTAAATTTAAAAAATTATTCAACACAAAATAGAAATGTTCCACCGAAGACTAGGTTTGTTGTATTAATTTGGAATTTGCAGAACTTGTACTCACAGTGTAGGACAATTCACAAAAGCTTTTTTTTCTTTTTACTTATTCTTAGTCTGTTCAGAAATTAAGTCTGTGTGGTAGCCCCCAAAGATGGATTCCAGCAGCCCTTCTGTCTCGGTACAGCCCTCCATTCGAAGGTCGAGTTTAGCTCTCCCTGTAACTTCGGGGTGGCCCTTAGCGCTCTGGTCAACAGGATGTGGCACAGGTGGTGTTACACATTTTCTGGGGCCAGGGCTGCTACAGAACGGGGCTTTCGAGTTCTTTCTTTTGCTAACACAGCACCATGCTGCGGCGAACCCTGAGTGGCCGTGTGGGGAGATCCACGTGGAAGAAAATTGGGGTTTCTGGCTGTCGGCCCCAACTAAACTCCCAAGTGGTGGTCAGCCATGTGAGTAAGGCCTTTGGACCACATAACCATCTCCGAATCCCAGCCCATATCACATGAAGTACAAAACACACCCAGTCAGTTATCCTGCGCAAGGGTGTTACTGGGTGTTAAGTTAGCATGTGGTTCTGTGTAGGGGAACCGGCTAGTTCTATGTCAGTGAATCAGAATGACAGCTGAGGGATCAGAAAAAACACATCATTGGGGAGTGCAAGGCAAATTAGACCCACATTCTAAACTCTGAACTGCTTAGTTTCTCACGGCAAGTCTAGGATCATTTTACCATGATTCTACAAGTAATGACCTTGTAGGACTAAAGAGAGAGAAGGGCTAGTTTATTATCTAAAAAGCCTGCCAGTGTTTTCATCAATAAATACACAGAGAAGCCAGTGAGTGTGCTGAGAGGCTGTTCTTAATCTCAGTAGTTTATATGCACTGAATACTCCTGCAGTGGGTCAGGGCTCAGGTCTCCTTGACCCTATTCAGCTTGCTCTACTGGCCTCTTAAAGAGCATTGATCCTGTCTTTTTTGTTCCTTTAGCACTGATCCCATTTTAACATTCTTGATTTTTTCTCCACTCGTGCTGTTCTAGAGATTGTTCTGAGACTCTCATTTAGAAGAGGTAGCTTGAGGCAACAACCTCCCATCAGGAGGAAACCTCAAAGTCAGGTGTTTTCAAGACAGTCTGACATTTTCCTGCCAGTTTTAATTCCAGTTTCACTTAACATTATAAGGATTGTCGCACTAAAATATTGTATCTTTTTTCTGTTCTCAGCTAGTTTACAGAAGGCAGTCTTATTTTCTTTTGCAAAGCATATCCTGTATCTTAGGCAACAACACCTCAGAAACTGAAACAAAAAGACAGCCTCAGATTCCAAATCAGTAAGTTTTTTTGTTGAATTTCATTGGAATATTTTTAGTTTGTCAACTGTTCTGGTGAAAATCTATTCAATAACATAGCAACCCTTCCTGTCCAAAAGAAAAATGCTTTTGCTTCTGTTACTGAGACACCAACGAGGATTTCTTTCCAGGCTGTTCAGAAGGACTCATCCTATTGGCCTAGAGATTTGCTGGATTGATGAAATTTTTACTTAATTAAAATTTTAGCACAGACTCTCAAGACTTTGAAGCGTGTACAAGAGAATTCTCAGGGCCAGGAGACTGGGAATCAGGGTATTCTGTCTACCCACGTACACTGGGAGCAAGGGCTGCTGCCTTTTGTAAGTATCCCTGACACAGTCTCTCCTGACTGCCTGTGTGTCTGTGAGGTTGCTGCTCGGGTTCTGTTGTTATCTGATCTACTGCCTACCTTACACTTCAGTGGTTTGAAGAATGGTACTTGATCCTGAAGCTGTTGACAGTGGGAAATAACTTTTAAGAATTTTAAAGTTGATTAGAACATCCACTAAGGCATGACTTAAAGAAAAAAATAAAAGAAGGATATTATAGCAAGAGGGAGATAATTTTCTGTAATAAAAAGTGATGTTAAGATTCAAAAACCACTAAGTCATCAGAAAATGTAGACAGTAATAGCAAGCACAAAGCCAACACTATGATAGCAGAATCAATTTTAATTGCATGAGAGTTTTCATATATTGAATCCACCAGCATCAGTCATGCTATTTGAAATATTGAAATGTATTATGAAATTATATAACCCGAAATAACCAGTTATGAGTTTCTAAATGATTAGACTATGGTGAATTTTTTTACCTAGTGTTTAGAAGTATAAGTGTTAGAGAACAAAGAGGGAGTCCGTCTGCTTCACACCACAAAAGGCAAACTTGCAAAGCAGTTGCTGGTGCAAAAGGAAGGACGTTTTATTCAAGTGCTGTGCAGTTGAGGAGAATGTTGGACTTTTGTCTCAAAGGCCATTTTCCTTTCACCAAGACCAAACAAAAGGTTGTGTCCAGAGTTCCAATTTCTGATACAGATCTTTGGAGCCCTCAGGCAGCTGCTAAGTGGTCATACCTGTAGCTTAGCTTGCTTCTAGCTGCTGTTCATTTCAGGCTCCCTCCTGGAAACTGCATGTGAGACCTGTTCAGACATGGGCCACGCGCTGCTAGGGCTGCAAGTTTGAGTGAATGCACCAGCCAGTACATTTATCAGGTGGGCAAGAGAGAATTGTGTTGTTCCTCTGGGACTATATTAGCTTAGATGTGGGAGGGACCAGGTGCTTTTTCATGTTTCAGGTGGATCAATTTCTGAAACATCTTTCCCCAGTCTAGGCAGTCCGTCTTGGTCCAGCACCTCCTCTTGCTGCCATGTTTACTCCTACGGAACAGATGCCTGCCTTTCCCTGGTCCTAACCCCAATTTGTGCTTGAGGGAAAGGCTTTTTGCATGCTCAGTGTGAGAACCTCTCCTCCACACTACCCTGGCCAGTGTTGGGGAGCAGAACTCCTGTTACCCCTGTGCCTGAGGCTGTCCGCTTTCCCTGCCCTTGGGACCTCAGTACCTGTTGTGGCAGCTCTGCCATCTCCAGGCAAATGCTCCGTTGCAGCTGGGCCCAACCACCACTCCCACTGGAGGGGGGTGGTACCCTGCAGCTCATGGTTTCCACCAACATGCCTGCCATATCTGGGCTGGGTAGTTGTGTGGCTGAGAGGCTGGGCAGCTGTGAGGCAGGAGATAGTCAGGAGGAAACTCCAGAGGTACCCCAGGGCTAAGATAAAGGACATCCATACCAGACAAAGACCATCCAAGAACGGTTGTTCCTGCTTCCTGGAAAAGCCGTGAATCGCGGTGATTCACGAGTGCACCTGTGCCGAAGATGCTACACTGACCCCTGCCTCATTATAATAACATTATAATAAATTAACGTTGTGGGACCTCTTTCTCCAGTGGCCAATCAAGAAAAATCATGGGAGACCCGCATGCGCAGTAGGTTTGAAATGCAACTACTTGTACAGGTGCAATAGAAGCCTGCCAAAAACTAGCCAGGAAGCTTCTGCCCTATAAGAATAGAATCCCTCCAGCCCACGAGATCAAGCTCTGCTCAGAGTTGGCCTGCTCCCATGTTCTGTGGAGTGTACTATCATGTAATAAATCTTCTCTCTTTCTTTATGCTATAAACTCCGTGTGTTTGGTTCAATTCTTTGTCCTCAATCACTAAGAACCTGGTTACCTGTGCCCATCTGTGACAGCTGGACAGTCCTCTGCAGTGATCAACTGAGCCTCAGGCTCCGAAACAGTGGGCTCCATGTTCCACCCATAGAGGGGCACCCTCACATCCCTGCAGCTTGGCACAGTCTGCCAAGCAATCGGCTCCTCAGCTCACCGAGAAGGGGGTGGGCTAAGAGCATGGGCTCTTTCACCAGTAACATAAATGCTCTATGACAGTAATGGTTGGCAAATACAGAGGAACTCGAAAGTGTCAGTTCTTTTCTGAGGAAGCAATAAAAAAATAAATAAAAACCGGTGATTTTTATTCGGAAATAAAAATCATCTTCCGAATTAAAAAAAAAGAGAAAGCTATCAAGATAAAACTTTTTTTTTCAGTTCAAACACAGAATAAGCAAATTCTTGGTTAATTTGAGAAGATGCCCAGCTCTTAAGCATGGAGAGAAGTCTATTTGAAGAACTGGTGTGATGGGGTGCAGAGCATACCCCCCCACAACCCTTGATTGGGGGAACGGGGGAGAGGAAAAGGGGGGTGCATGCTATGGCATTTGAGATACATTGCATAACAAGGGCAAGTTAATAGCTGTTCCTTCCTGAAGGGAAGAGGGCTGCTGCTCAGGGCAAATTGTGTTTGTGACTGTGAGAACACTCAGAGACTTGTGACGTAGCCAGGATATAATGCCTGTGTGAGAGGCAGGGGGCAGATGCCTATCCCAGATGTCTGTGTGTCACTGGGGACTTTTGCCCTGACTAAAGGTGGCAGGGAAAAGAAGGTAAAAGACCCTGGAGACCTGGCAAAAAGGGCAGACACTAACATACCATAGAAAGGACCGGATAGGAGATCACACAGGAAGTTCCAGGTGGAGCGTTTAAACGAGGGCAGGCTGAAAGAGAAGGGGGTCTGCCTGGAGGTTTAGAGTATAAGAAAGGAAGTCTGCCTGGATAGAGGAAAAAGAGCCACGTGGTCTAGAGTAAGAGAGAGAAGGTCTGAAAGTCAGGAGTCCAGTGAATCCCTGGAGCTGATGGTATAGCAGTGGGGAACCTGTCTAGATGTTCAAATTTGAGTCAGCCTGGAGAAGACAGATCTGTGCATGATCTGTCTAGCCACCCAGAATCCAGAGAGATGCTTGGAGCCAAACTGTGACCAGCAATGCTGATCTGCAGACTTCTGCTTTTCCGAAAGATGGTACTTCTGCCTGGCGTACTTTGAAACTCAGCTGGTTTGGCAAAGAGGGGGCAGGACTTTGTGTGTTTGGGGTGTTATTGATGGGAGTGGGACTTAATGGCAGAAATTACCATTTATTCTAAATCTGTATAATCTCTAAATAAACAATCCCTTTCCTTTTTTCACGAAACTCTTGGATTGGGAGACATGCTTCTTGGTGGTGGGCAATTGAACCCTATAGCTGTTCCAGAACAGCATTGGAGGATTTGGGTGACACTGGGACCGTTGGGTATAAAGGTCATTTCTGTCCTATAGGAGTAAATTATTTGCAAAATGCTACTGTTGTGATAGAGTTCTTGAAAATTAATGAGAGTCCTCAGAAATAGCTGCTGTCGGTTCCCATAGATTCTGACAATTAAGGCAGGACCATATAGCACATTCATTAGCAGGAGGATTAATATATGTCAGCAGGAAAAATGATAGCAAGTATTTTCACTCTATATTAGCATGGACCAATGGAAAAGAGGCATTTAATTCAGAGAAAGAGACACAATGAAGAATGATATGATAAATAATTTATTGAAAATCTAAATCCCCTTGGTTGTATGGGCGTCTAGAACCAGTTCCCCCAAGATGTATCTCTGTGGTATACAGATGGTTTTGAGCTAAAGGCGACTTTAATCACAGACTACAAAGAAACTTCTGCACCCCACCTTAATTGCCTTAAATATGAACTGAAGATTTTGCTTGTAAAAGATTATCAGAGATAACTTTGTTTTGTCAACATAAGAAACATCAAACCTGTAGAGAATTTTTGTGTTTATTTGATCCAAACTGATAACAATTTCAGGGAAGCAAAAACTCAACATTCTGAGAAAGTGCTCCAGAAAATGACAGTTTTGCACATCATTTTATACATTACAATCAAAGGATCAAGCTTAAGGAGTTTACATGAAACCCACCGGTGATAGAAATAAAAACTTTTTAAATAAAAACAGTTAATGGAGGTACTCATGTCCTAAGGCAGTATTTTTTTTCTAACAAAGGTCAGTCTTCACCTTAACCAAGTCTGTCTGCTGTCTTTTGCATCTAGAATAACATAACTGATAAACATGCCTTTACAATAGCAAAGTAATTTGCCTTTTCTCTACCCCTCAAATCAGTCACCCAGCAGTCACTGCCTCAGAGCAGAGACCACAGATCTCCTCATTGTTATAATTATCCTGTTAATCGTTGACTGTTAACTATCCTGTACTCACCAGTGTCAACATGCCTATCGTTTTACTTCCTATGCAATCCAAGGGGTTTCCTCACTTTGCTTTCTTCCATCTCTCTAATCTATCGCCAATGGATTTCATGGAACCCCCTTAAATCTTCTGCTTTGATTGTGATGTATAAAATAAGGTGCAAAACTATTATTTTCTGGGGCATTTTCTCAGCTTGTTGAGGTTTTACTTCCCAGCAATTGTCATCAGTTTGGCTAAAAAAAAAACTCATAAAAATTTTCTACAAGTTTGAATGTTTCTTACATTGACAGTAGTAATCTCTAATGTTTATTAAATATGTTTTATATAATCAGTGTACTCAAAACATAACATGAGTGAGACAATCTTAGGTTACTATTATTACGACAGTACAATATTTATGTCTATTTTATAGGTGAGTACATTGAGTGCTGGAGGAATTAGATGACTTGTCCAATGCCACACAGTTCATAAATGGTGTTTGGTTATTTGGACCCATACTGTTTAAATTCAAATTCAAAGCTCTAAAATTAGGGATTCACAATATAGCAGTTGCAGGCCAAGGATGGTGGTTGATGTAATTGCAAATGGAGTTTCTTAAGCAATTGGTGAAAATTGAGCAAATCGATTGTCTCCAAAACAAATTCAGTAAGTGCTCTCACTTAAATACACGAGATGCTGCACAATTTTACCCTTTAAATTCACATTCTCTTGTTTTTTTCCTGTTTTATTTTTTTGTGTACATTAGGACATTGATTTGAAACCCAAATTACCTAGCGCTACACTTGCCCTGCTCTCAAGTCCAGGGTGCCTGGGAAAGCATTGTTACACCCAGATTCTCTCTCTGTTCCTCATTTTGTGTTCCTGTAGTCTCACATGTGTTCCCACAATGCTGGGATTTCGGACTGCAGCCATTGTCCAGAGACTGACCCTTTGGTTTTCACTGAGAGTGGCATGCGGGCAACAGAATGGGAAATGTATGGGAGAGCCACCACAGAGCTCTTTTTGGAAGGGCGTCGTAGAGTCGAGAAGAATGTACTGAGCCTGTTTGCAAAATGTTACCAAGCTATTTTTATTATAGAAGCTTACAAATAATTTTTACCTCTATTTATTGGTTTATGACTGCAAAGATCACAGGGTAACTTTAATAAAAGGCTTAGAAAAAGTCGCCAGCTGCCCAGCCACTACTGTTATTCAGAAGGTCCCAAAATTGTATAAACGGATTCTAATAATGTCTTCCAAATTTCAGAAAAGAAGGAATAAGCTGTCTAATGTCTGGACTCTCTGTCGCTTTGTATTTCAGAAGCCTTATGAAGATAGGAATCTACAGGGGAATTGAATTTTCTGGTTTTAGTAAGTCATACTAATAACTATAGTAATAATAGGTAATATGTATTAAATCCTTGTTATATGCTTCTGGGACCTGTGCTTAATAGACATTTACATTCATTATCTTATTTATTCTTCATAACAGCACTAAGAAGTAGTGTTTCCAATCAGTCCCTCTTACTGATGACACTTGAAGATTTTAAACAGCTAACTCAAGACTATTTTGTAATAGTCTGGTCTTAAAACCTGCCGTCTCATTCTAGCTTCTATATTCTTATCAATGTCTAAGTAAAAGGCAAAATTATAAATGGTTACCTGGATGTTTGGACAACTGGTTGGTTACTTGTTGAATTAGCCTGCTAAGGCTGCCACAGCAAAATACCACAGGCCAGGTGACTTAGAGAACTGCCATTTATTTTCTCAGTTCTGGAAACTGAAAGGCCAAGACTGAGGTATTAACAGTTTTGATTTCTCTGGAGGCCTTTCTCCCAAGCTTGCAGATGGCTGCCTTCTTTCTATATGCTTACATGGCTGTGTGTGTGTGTGTGTGTGTGTGCGCACCTGTACCTGGTGTCTGTTATTTTTCTTATAAAGTCACCAGTCATATTGATTAGGACCCACCTTATGACATCATTTAACCTGAATTATTTCTCTAAGGGTCTTATCTTCAAATACAGTCACATTCTGAGGTGTGAATTTGCAGGGGAGATGAAATTTAGTCTATGACACTTGCTTTCACAGATATAAACTGTCTCAGAGACTGAGTTTTCATTTTGTATGCCCATGTCAGCAAATATAAAAGTGAGTTGTAGGTCTCTGCTTTATCTGTGATGTTAGTAGAAAATTGCTATCATTCATTAATTCATTCAATCAACCAACTAAACAAAACAAACATAAAACCCCCTAACACAACATTTTTCAAGAAAGGATGAAAAGTGAAAATTTGCCAAGAACTAATTATTATAAATTAGGGAAGAAAGGATGCAAAATGCCTTCATTTCTGCAAAACATCTGGGAGTTTTCTAGTAGTTCAATGATCAAACTTCTTATATGGCCCCTGATTTTGTGTGTGTGTCTGAAATTTTAAAGAAAATGAAAAGCCTTTAATAGGCATTACATTTGCTTACAAATTATATTTTTCAACTATCTGAGCTATCTTTTTCAACTCTACCCATTCCCCAGTCTCTGAAACTGGAGAGTTCACTGTTCCCCACCAAGATGGCAGGGGTGCACAGAAACATGCTGGACATGCATTTATGTTAAAGAAGTCACTGCTGTGTGGGTCCTGAAACTAACTTTAGGACAACTGTTAAGATATATAGTCCAGAGCTGTGCAACTTAGAATGTTTTATGAGACATTCTATAGTAGAAGTTCTCTCATTAATATACTTGGGAAATTGTGCATACTATGTTATCTTTTTCAAGATTCACAATGTGAATCTAACTATAAAGAATCCATAAAGTCTTACAGCATAAATATCAAGGTAGTGCTTTTATAAAACAATATTTATTGTTATTGTAATTCTTTTGTTCATGACCTAATAGGGATGATTAAAAAGAGAAGGAATAGTAAACTAAGTCTAACTGAAAGTACATAGGAAAAAAAACAAAAATTGAGTTATAAGAAATTATTGAGAAAATAAAGTACAATATTATGGAAGGCAAAAATGGAGGGACAATTAAAAACCATAAAATAAATGGATTAATTAGAACATGAAAAATTTTGACAAGGGTCATTACCAGAAGCTAAAGACTTCTTTATACACATATCCATTCAACAAAAATGTAATGTGTTCCTATGTATTCTAGGCACTATGTTAACAGTAAGGATGTCTAAATGAATGAAAATTCATGTGTCTATATACCAGAAAGGAATAAATAAACTTAAATTTATAATTATCGTATAGAAGATAAGAATGCAGAAGTATAATCCAAGTATCACAGGATCACAGTAAAAGTTTAATGTGCTCTGCGTGGTTCAGCTTTATGCTGAAGAAATGTGGTGAGCAATATTCAAGACAAGTGTCTACCAAGCAAAATAAAGAAGGCTGACTTTGGTGATGCCTTATTAGAGTTATCTGACATATTCTCAGGGAGATAACTTTTAATACCAAATGGTAGAATGTGAACATTATGTCTTTCAATATAAAATCTTTATTTTTTGTTTTTTCCTATTGTTGTTTCACTAGCTAGAACCCCAATATCTGCCCTTCTGGTTTTCAGTGATTTTGGAGCAGAGGTTACTGGGCCATTGACTCCTCCTACGAAAGACCTAGAAAAGGATAGCCCTGAGAAGGTAAAAGAAACAACAGCTTTGTCAATGGAAAAAAAAGAGTAATCTAAAAAGAGTTCATAAGAAGGGGGGATTAACTAAGAGAGCTTTGGGATCAATATTGAGAGCTCTTTTTGAGAGAGTGTCTAAGACAGAAAAGAGTTCCAAAAACTACAGGTGATCCTTGAACAACATGGCTTTGAACTGGCAGGTCTACTTACACATAACTTTTTCAATAAATACTGTAAATACATATTTTTCTTCTTTATGATTTTCTTAACATATTCCTTTTTAGCTTACTTTTTTGTAAAATATTATATATAGTACATATAACATATAAGATATATGTTGATAAACTGTTTATGTTATTGGTAAGGCTTCTGGTGTGCACTTGGCTGTTAGTAGTTAATTTCTGGGGAAATCAAAAGTTACACAAAGTTTTCCTACTCCAAGGAGGGGTTGGCACCCTTGTTTAACAGCCAGTCATAGCTGAACAAGTTCTGGGAAGAAAAGTCTTCAGAGGCATCATTCAAGCTCCCTGTAGCTTGGTGGGACTGACATACTAACCCCTGGATTTTCTGTCCTTCACCAAAGTGAACATCTCTCATGGTTCGAGTATCTTGACTGACGTCAAATAGATGATATTAAATCTGCTAGTGGCAGGAATCAGAAAGACTGAAAGTGCACAAGGTCTCCTGAGGCTCAGACTCCTATTTGACACACTATCAGTTCGACCACGTTCTGTTTTATATTGTCCAAAGTGATTCAGAAGGCCAGCTCAAACACAGTGGGTGGGCAAACAAATGTCAGCTGGTGGGAAAACTGCAAAATCAAGAGCTAAGTTAAGGTGAGGAAGGATGAGAATTGGGCCTATTTTCATGAACATTCTACCCTGTAAGACTTGGCCCTGTACTTCCCTGGGCACCAATGCTCAGCAGATTCCAGGGCACTGATACATCTTAGGAAATGTAGGGAAGACCTAGCCTCTTATTTGGAGCAGTAATGGGATCTTCTTCTACCCTGTGCTTGGGGAGAGTGATTGATGGAGCTCAGACTCCCCGATTCTGAACAGGGATTGATGATGCTCTTACTTTTACATCAAAGCAGTTATTGATATTAAAAATGGAGAGCCATGTGAAGTGTGCTGTGAAGAACAGAAGACAGAAGTTTAGAACAAAATAACAGACACACTGTTGGACAAGTAATTCAAAATTTAAAGCTAAAGACAGAAGGGCACAATAATTTTTCCTGAGATAGCAGAACCTGAAAGAGAGTCAGACACATTATTCCTTAGACACAAGAAAATTAGAAGTTTGGTTGAAAACCAGGTGAAGCTTTCTACAGATTCCGTGCACATCCAGACTGAGGATTTGCTCTGAAAGGCACGAGACCTCTGCAGGACACACCACTGGGTTCAGCTGAGAGTCTCTTCTTGCCCGTCAATGTCGTCCCCCTTCTTTCGTCACTGAAGAACCCACATCGAACACTAAAATGTTTAGAGGTTGCAGAAAATCGCTAGGGAACACATCAATTTTGTTCATTATTATTAATTAGAAGAAACAACATATTTTATCTTAATTTAATAAAAATATACATGTTTTAGAGAGATAACCAAATTTTCTCTTTTTAAATAAGGATCGGGGAACTAGAAAAAAGTTTCCTAACTTTGTAGTAACTGAATTTTAAAGGCAGCAAAATATCGTATGAGGATAAAAGGCTAATGAGACCAGAATAATCTAGACTACAGAGTACAAAGTCATTAAAAAAGTGTTCAGGGATGGGAGAGCTTTTATTTTGATTATAGGTGTTTGCAACTTGACAAAAGTGAGAAAGTGGAAAATGCATAAGAAATATAGAATTCATAAGGAAGACACAAATAAATGGAAGCATGTACCATGTTCATGGATTGGAAAAACTAACATAATTAAAATGACCATACTACCCAAAGCAATTTATACATTCAATGTAATCGCTATTAAAATAACAATGACATGTTTTATAGATATAGAACAAACATTTCAAAAATTTATATGGAACCATAAATGACCCCAAAGAGCTGCAACAATTTTGATACAGAAGAACAAGTAGGAGAGATCACCATACCTGACATCCAACTATATTTCAAGGCCACTGTAATCAAACAGTTTGGTACTGGCATAAGAACAGACACCTAGATCAATGGAACAGAATAGAGAGCCCAGACATAAACCCATGTCTCTATGGTCAATTAATATTCAACAAAGAGGGCAGAAGCATAAAATAGAGTAAAATATAGCTTCTTCAGCAGATGATGTTGGAACATCTGGACAGCTACATGCAAAAAAATGAAATTCAACCACCAACTTACACCATATACAAAAATAAACTCAAGATGGATAAAAGACTTAAATATAAGTCATGATACCATAAAATGCCTAGAAGAGAACATAGGCAGAAATATCTCTGATATTCCACATACCAATATTTTCACAGATATATCACCCTAGAATAAGGAACATAAAGAAAAGTATAAACAAATGGGACTTCATCAAAATAAGAAGCTTCTGCATGGCTAAAGAAAACATTACAAACTGGAAGGGGAACCAACTATATAGGGAAATACATTTACCAATGATATCTTGGACAAGGGTTTGATTTCCAAAATATATAAAGAACTCACATGACTCTACTCCAGAAAGACAAACAATCAAATTAAAACTGCCCAAAGGAATTGAACAGATGCTTCTTCAAGGACATTCAGAGGGCCCAGAGACATATGAAAGGATGCTCAGCATCATTAGCCATCACAGAGATGCAAATTTAAACCACAATGAGATAGCACTTGACACCAGTCAGAATGGCCATCATAAACAAATCAACGAACAATAAGTGTGGATGAGGTTGTGGAGAAAATGGAATCATAGTGCATTGCTGGTGGGAATGCAGACTGCTGCAGAGACTGTGAAAACAGCATGGAATTTCCTCAAAAGACTAAAAGTGGAACTGCCTTTTGACCCAGTGATTCCACTGCTGGGATTATACTCTAAGAATCCTGAAACACTAATTAGAAAGAACCTATGCACTCCAGTATTCATAGCACCACAATTTACAACAGCGAAGTGCTGGAAACAGCTTAGGTGTCCATCAGTAAATGAGTAGATCAAAAAACTGTGGTACATTTACACAATGGAACACTACGTAGAGGAAAGAAAGAAGGAGCTCCTATCCTTTGGGGCAGCATAGATGGAACTGGACAGTATTATGCTAGGTGAAGTAAGTCAGGCAGTGAAAGGGAAATACCATATGAGGGATCTCACCTATAAGTGGAACCTAATCAACAAAACAAACAAGCAAGCAAAATACAACCAGAGACGTTGAAATGAAGAAGAAACTGACAGTAACCAGAAGTGAGGGGGGGGGGAGGAAAATAATAGGGGAAAGAAGGGAATGTGTCATCAAATAACATGTAAAAAGGAGCCATGGACAAAGCCAAAGTGGGAGTGTGGGAGGTGGGAGTAGGTGGGGTTGGGAAGAGCGATGGTGGGGAATAGAGACAACTGTATTTGAACAACAATAAAAAATGATTAAAATATAGAATTGAGTGATCTGACTGAATATAAAGGAGATCTTCCTAATTATGAGAAGCCATGCACCTTCTCTGAATGTCTTTTGATGTCAAGGATAGCGAATCACAATCTTTCTAAAAGTTTGAGATTTTGTTGTACTGATTTGACTGTTTTGTCATTCACTCATAATAAAAAATGTAGTTCAAAATACTTGCCTTTTTACAAAGTCTTACTTACAAAATTGTTATTTGCTCACATATCTTATTTCACTTTTTCACAATACCCTTACAGAATGAGAGACAGGCTTTATCATTTCATGTGTGTGTGTTTAAGAGGGAAAACCTGAACACTAGCATTTTATTAAAGTATGTTGCTTAAGGTCAAATAGATAGTGTTAAATCTGATGCTTTTTAAATTACATTTTTTGATCCAATTTGCTATTCAACTGTTAAGACAGATTACTTATTTTTACTCATGACTCTGGAAGATTTTGTGGCATCCCCTTAGGAAAATATCATTCTCCTGCACAACAAATTTAGGACCTCCTTGTTGCCCGTCAAAGAAATTCCAGACCGCTCAGCCAGGGAGCAAAGGGCCACAGATTCCCTTGTCTCCACCCTTCCAAGTTTACCATTTACCTAGCCCTCCAGCATCTCTTTGCACCACCTTTCCCATCCTCATAACCTCTATGAGTATAGGATAGACAATACAAAACTTGAGGAAATCTGTATTGTTTATACTATGGTGAAGAGAGATTCCTTATACTCCTATCAAAAGGTATCAGGAATCCTCAATGGGAAAGAAAACTGTTTTGCCCATGTACATCTTTTTAAAAATATATTTTTATGGATTATGCTATTACAGTTGTCCCAACTTTTTTCCCTTTGCCCTCCTCTGCCTAGTACCCTCCCCATACCCTCCAGCAATCCCTCCCCTTAGTTCACTTCCATGGGTTGTGCAGGTAAGTTCTTTGGCTTCTCCATTTCCTATTTCCATCTCTATTTTGTACATACCAATTATGCTTCTTAATCCCTGCACTTTTCCTCCATTACCACCCTTCCCTCTCCTGGCTGATAGCCCTCCAAATGATCTCCTTATCTATGATCCTATTCCCATTCTGATTGCTTTCTTAGTATGTTTTTTAGGTTCAGTTGTTGATAGTTGTGAATTTGTTGCCATTTTAAAGTTCATGGTTTTGATCTTCTTTTTCTTAAAAAAAGTCCTTTAACATTTCACGTAATATTGGCTTGGTGATATTGAGCTTCTTTAGCTTTATCTTGTCTGGGAAGCACTTTATCTGTCCTTCCGTTCTAAGTGATAGCTTTGCTGGATAGAGTAATCTAGGTTGTAGGTCTTTGCTTTAATCACTTTGAATACTTCTTGCCAGTCTCTTTTTGCCTGAAAAGTTTTTTTTTTTTTTTTGAGAAATCAGTTTCTTTGCTGTCAAATGAATATAATCAATTATATACCTACAAAAGTGTTTTTAGTATGAAATGAGATACACTATTTAGAGATGACCATCTAACAAGTGTTCTTCCAACACATACTAGGTAGTCAAAATATAATGGGAATGACAGTGTTCTTTGTTTCAATTGTTCCAAAATTTCTATCTATATCTGTGCTTTCATATTATTGTATGTTGGAATACTTTTGGTGTTGAGATTAACCATTTAAGCACCTATTGAACAGCTTGTTCATACTGATGACTATATATAGCAAATGATTAGAGTAAGGACACAGATTATAAAGTTTGAAGTGATAAAGTATAAATTGTAAGTGCAGCAAGGTCCCAGGAAAAAAAAGAGAGAGAGAGAGACTCTAGGAAGTTACAAGAGTCTAAGAAGGCAGGGTGGAGGCCAGGTGACTTAGGTTGAGACCAGAAGGTGAATTGGGGGTACCCTGGCAGAGTAGAAAATGTTGAGCCTTCCAGGGTGGGGACTGGCAAGAGTGGAAGCACAGCTGCCAATAGGTATGTGGTTATACCATGATGAGATTCTTCTCCTTGAATCCAGATTTGCTTAGAGCACAAGATATGAGAGGACACTTTTTTCTTTGATGGGCAGGGTCAATGCACATTATAAAGCACCATCAAAACCAAGTGAGATTTACCTTAGTTCAAAACCAGCAAAGAACCAGTGCAATTTCAAGAGCCTGTTGGACATCTGTAGCATAAATTGAACAAGAACAGAAAAGCTTCTGGTGCAATAAATACTGTGACAGTGAGTCTGTACTTGGTTCACCTGGGGATGTGGTAAGGAAGACATTAGAGACAAGGAGTTGGTGGTAGGAATATGACTAAGAGACATTTTAGGCAAATTATAAGTGACGCTTATTGAGAATTATTAGTAATAGAAGCAGACAGGAAAATCCCAGTGTGACTGGGTTGGAAGATACATAATGCTGACAGTCTTATGTTAAGTTGGAAGGAAGGTCTGTGTCTCTAAGTACAGGAAGATAATGAGTTAGGTTTTGAGTATGCTGAACTGTTTATTAGTAGGACACACACATGGAAATGGCCTCTAGAAAGTTGATAGTGGAATCAATATAAGCTAAAGGCAAGTTCCTTACCAATCTCTTAAACCTAAACTGAAACCCTTACTGCTAGCCCCAACTCTCTATCCCTTTACTAATTTCATTCATAAACAATGACAGAAAACAGCTGGGACAAGGGAAATAAAAAAGAGAGCTTGAATTTTAAACCCAAAGAGAATGTTCTCATTCCTTAATTGCTTTTAGGGAGCCCTTTTGTAATGGCTTGCATAATTACAAATAACATTGAGTGCTTCCCTTTCAGATATATACTTAGAAATAATATATACTGAGGAATAATATTTCTTCAGGTAGCCATGAATTTTGTAGAATTCTGGTTTCCCCTAGCTTTTATAAACCATAAATTTAATTTAGCACATCTTTCTAGGTTCTGGTTTACTGAGCCACTGAATGGAAAAATTCATGTCATAACAAAATTCTCCTACTCTCACTTTAACTGGATTTGCTAAATTGAAAACAGGCAATCAGTTGACTTAGTAAAAACCCAATCAGATGCACCCTTATTCCATTCTAACCCTTCATTATATGAGGTTATTTGGCCTACTCCTGATGAACTCAGGGTAAGGTGACTCTATATGTTTTTTGCCAGCTACAGAATTATCCACCAACTTTTATATCTTCCTATAACATAGCTAAGTAGAAACATTAGGTTATGTTTTTTCTGACTTCATCTTCAAGTCATGTGCTCAGAAGTGACTTTATAAGTTCTCAGACTTTTTGTTTTTTCAATAAACAAGACTTGTGGCAGAGTCTAAGATATAGACCGTTCTCTGACCATTAAATTTGTTTTTGAGTATTGCCTTGGTTTTCTTGAAGATCAATGCAAGTTTTTAAAAGGCTGTAAGTACTTTTGAGAGACAAAGTCTCCAGATTCCTGCTAAAGATGATACATATGGGAACACATAGAAGAACACCTTGAAATCCATCACTCAGAGATGTGCTCACAGGGTAGGTTCTTCAAGAGGGGGTGGACAAGGCTGATTCCTCTCCTACTTCTCCTGGGAAGGCCGTGAAACCCTAATGCTTTATTTTGATATTTCCCAGTGCTGCCGACTTCCTCTAGCAGCACAAATGTCCCACATGCATGAAGCACAGTATCTTTCAAAATTAGAAAATGATGAACTTGACACTTCAGATCATTGATGATCTTAGCAATGGAGGGGAGGGTGATATGGCCACAGGATAAGTCCCCAATGCAATTTCATGGTGATAAGAAATAATATCTTTTGTAGCAATTTATGAAGTGTCCCAGCTAAACTTTCTTTTTCCTTGTCATAGATGGAGGTGGGAGGTACAGTTCAAAAGGAAACAATTCACATCCTGGATTGAAAAACACACATTATACTGACTGGTCCTTTTTTACTGTTCAAAACCTGTTCAGTAGATTATTTCTAGAAAACTATATGCAAAGATTGCTTCTGTTTAAGAATGGTTGATGGTTTCTGCTGCCTCATGCACTGCATTTCTCTTTCTGATGGATGGCAGTGTACTAATAATTCCAGGGAGAATATGATATAAGGCTCAGAGATCAACATTATTTCCTTGGTAAATTGATTACTCTCCTCTGAATTTATAGTTCCTACCAGTACTGCAAATTAAGAGGGCTGATGCCTTTAGTTATTCCGATTGTGCTTTACATTTAAATGCATGCAGCTTCAACATTAGATATTCCAAGTTTATAACTTATAATCAGATGTTGGTTCTAGGAGGTATTATCAGTTCTGAATAGAGAATGTTTTTGAAATAGTCATGGATCACTATGTTGGACACTATATACTGTAACATGAAATATATGGCTAGAAGGCATCTATTATTGATTATATCAACATGTATTCAATTTAACATCCAACTCCAAGTTCACCTCTAGGAGGATTGAACACATGCACCAACTGCATGGAAAAGTTGTGTGTAATATAGACATAGTTATAAACACAATAACTTATATATGCATATCTGTAACATTACTATGCAGGATCAATGTAATTTTAAAACTGTGCTCATGTACATAACTTCCTATATAGAGAAAGATTTGTTCTGTACAGCCTCTTTGTGTTCAGAGGTGAGTTACTTGGAGTGAAAATATTAATCACAAAAGTTGTGATTTTTTGAGGATATAGTGGTTGCTACTTTTGCAAGTTATAATGTAACTTAACATCCTCTCTACCCAAATGTAAGATTTTAGGACTAGGAAGACTTTGAAATGACCTCCCCTGGCCTCCTCAGATTCCAGGTCAGCCAGCAGTGGCCCCAAGCACAAAATGGCACAAGTGGGTCAAGCCCTCCTGGGTGGCCGGGCTGGTGCTCTGACCCAGTTCATTGCTCTTGCTACTTCATCTTTTGTAGCTGCTTTAACCACAGATGCCTGCCAAGTGGAATCTCAATTTCTACATTCTGGGGCTACTTTTATTATGGTTGTCATTTGAATTTTCCTACAGTAAAACAAGATAATCAAGAATCTGCTAGGTTCTATATTTTTCATCCTGAATTGTGATCTACACACACACACACACACACACACACACACACACACACACACAAGAAGACATCATTATAATTACACAGTATTATTATTTTTAAAAATTAAAGAAAAAAACATGGTGTTTTTCTCAGGTTTCTGGATGTGGCTGTGAAAAATACGTTGGGTCAAACATATCTTTCCCTTTTGATACTGATCACCGAAGTCACGAGAGAGAATCCCACACTAAGACTCCCTCACAGTAAGCGCCTTGGCTGCTTCGCTGTTAGGGAGGCGCGGTCACGTCGGGGTCCAGACACTGCCCTTCTGAAGGACTGCAATCTGAATGCTGTCCTGGTGCATACTGAATGCATTTGGGAATTTGCTGAAAGCGTAATTTACTCTGGGTAATTTTTTTAGGGATGTGAAGAAATGCCCTTTAGCTCTTGAGATAATTGATCTCATCTGGGTAAATGTAATTGTAACAGAAATGCATGTGCATATACTTTATTAGCACAGCAGCTGCAGACTGGATTTATCACTTTCATATGACCTTCTTTGATACAAAAGACATAGAAACTGCTAGATATTATGTGTACCTTTTTCTTAAATTGTTGATTGGCTGCTCTTTAAAAGGTTTGTGCAGTCATTCTCCAAAGCTGAGAAACTAGTTGTGTATGGAGGTGGCTCCTTGAATACAATAATACACTAAGTGGCAACATTCCCTCTTTTCCAAACTTATAAGTCGTTGTTATAAATCTGCACTGTGCTTACAGTCTGATATATTACTTGGTATTTACCTTTCAGGGTATTATATTTCTGAGTACTGTACAATAAAGTGTGGGAGAAACTAGTTTAATATATTGTTACTTAATGGTCCCAAGTTAGCATTTGCTACCTATAAGCAACCTCATGTCTTTAGCTTTTGTTCTTTTAAAAATTTGTTTTCACTTCAGAAGCTACAGAATATTTTCTTATGCAATAGAATAATTTGAATCCAAGTCATTTTATTTTTCCCCAAACTGTATCTCAAACATCAAGATATTTTCTTAAAATATGAGGAGACTTGTATTCATTCCTTTGGCTTTTAAAAAATTTTATCGTTAACTGCTTTCTCCCTTTATCCTATGCTTTGCTTAGAGACACTGCAGTTTTAAAAAGTAGGATGTTAGCTAGTTGCTCCCCATCAGCCCCTGTAGAGCTACACGTTGGCAAATCTGTCCCCCTCAGTGACGTCAGCCTTGTGGAATGGTGGGTCTTTACCTCCTAAATTTCTGCCGCTTCTGGTCTTCAGTAGCTTCAGGGCAGTAGAAAAGAGCGGGAGAAGGGCTTTTTTGCAGTCCGAAACTGTGAATGCTTGTCTGCTTTGAAGCCAGGTGTCTTGTTGGAGGTCTGCTGTTGAGGAGCAAGTGCCCAGGGTGGGTAAGGCTGCTGCGCTGGCTCTTTCTGGAGCCCACGGGGGTGATGTGTGTTCTCTGTTTTCTCACTCCACTGGCCAGAGAGGAGCAGAAGCTGTGTTCAGGAGAGGCAGCAGCAGAGAGGCTTCTGTTTACAACGCTGCCCTTTCTTCTTCATTTCTTAAGTTCAAGTCTCAGTTAATTGTGATGAAGATTTCAAAGATGGTACATTAGGTCATCCTCCTATAAGCTGTAAGTCTTAATGAAAATACTCTATAATACAATGATAGTCCTTCCCTCAAAAGTGAAAATATGTGTAAAACAGAAACTTTAATAATAATTACTGTAAACACAGGATTTAAAAGTATACAGAGCCCTGGCTGGCATGGCTCAGTGGATTGAGTGCTGGTCTGAGAACCAAAGGGTTGCTGGTTGGTTTTCCAGTCAGACCACGTGCCTGGGTTGTGGGCCAGGTCCCCAGTAGGGAGCGCTCCAGAGGCAACCACACATTGAGGTATCTCTCCCTCTCTTTCTCCCTCCCTTCTGCTATCTCTAAAAATAAGTAAATGAAATCTTTTTAAAAAAGTCTGGAGTACTTCACATACAGTGCTTTCTTACATATAGTACCCAAAACACTTTGTAGTAGGCACCGTGAGAAAATAGGGGCTAAAATAACCCGAGCAATCTTTCCCAAATTCCACAGCAGTATGAAGTGCATTTAGAACTTGACTCTGTAGATTTTGAATCTATAGTCACTCTTGTGTGAACTGTAAGCCATGCATAACATGAGGTTATTATGCATTCCTACTGTTACTGAAACAAGTGTATTAATTTTTTGTAGGATGTTCAAAGTGTCTAATTAATGAAAGTGTGTTTTAGCAAGTTCCATTTACTTCTTTGTAGTCCTACATTTTATTTCATTTCAATTACTGTGTTTGAGATGTTAAAATGTTAACATTTTGTATAGCACAAGCTATACCAGATTTTATAGGTTATCGCAACTATAGTTACAGTTAATTTTACTGTTACTCTGCAAAAGTCAGTAAGAAGATCTCAACTGCTTTTATAATGGCTCAAGAAAAACATCTTATTGGTATCATTTGGATGAAATGGGATTTAAATGAAATTGTCCTGATAGAAAATTATTACTCTTACTCTTCGAGTTTGGTCTTCATATTCTTATGAATACTTGAATTAATGTATTTTCTTTTTTTAAAAGACTTTATTTATTTATTTATCTTTAGAGGGGAAGGAGAGAGGGAGAGAGACATCAATGTACAGTTGCCTTTTGTGCGTCCCCTGCTGGTAGTTGGCCTGCAAGGAACCGGCCTGCAACCCAGGCATGTGCCCTGACTGAGTACCGAACCGCGATCCTCTGGTTCGCAGGCCTGAGCTCAATCCGCTGAGCTACACCAGCTGGGGCGAATTAATGCATTTTCTAGCATATGTTGTATTTGTGGATTTAAATGTGCTGCTTGTTTTTTTTATATTTTATTTATTTATTTCTAGAGAGAGGGTAAGGAAAGGAGAAAGAGAGGGTAAGAAACACCAATGTGTGGTTGCATCTTGCGTGCTCCCTACTGGGGATCTGGCCTGCAACTCAAGCATGTGCCCTGCCGGGGAATTGAACCAGTGACCTTTTGGTTCAAAGGCCAATGCTCAATCCACTGAGCCACACCAGCCAGGGTGCTATTTATATTTCAAATATACATCAGTTCTATAGAAAACAACTTTTTAACCAAAAATGAGACTTACTGTGTGTAGAGAGAAGACTGAAGAAATATATAGTCTGGCTTCTTCCTAGCATATCATATGAACCTCTCCAGCAACCTTCTGGAGCTGTAGAAGACTTAGCAAATGGAAATCATGGGGATTTTATGAAAGAAAACATTATATCATTTTTTACTATCCTTCTACTTAAAATTATTGAGGGAAGTGTTCCTTCAACCCTGGAGTGGTAATTTTGACAGATCCATGACATTTATGATCACTCTTTCTGAGGTTATGAAACTTGTAAAGTCTCTTGATGTTGCTCATATGATCTCACATGGAGTAATGGAAACTTTGCAGCTGAGTTATGGCTGTATCTTCTCCCTTCTTTGGCTGGGGTTCTGCAGCTGACTGCTGATTGGCAGTGAGAAACAGAAAGGTTGTCCCTGTAGCCAAATATTGTTTAAGAAGTTTATAACATGAATCTCCTCCAGCTATAAAGTGAGCATGTGTCAAATATTTATGAAACTCATTATTGAGGAAATCAGCAGGATGATAAAGCTGCTTTAAGAGCAAAACAGATATAGTCTCTCAGGAGAAAAATAGTTGAATTGAGTGTTCTAATCCTAACAGGATGTCCTGAACTGTATCTTTTGGCTTATAGTTTCTCCTGGACCGAAATCTATAGGTTTATGTAAGATAAGTTAATGTCACATTCCAGAGTCTGGTTCCTAAGCAGTAGACACAGTAAGTGAAATAGTTATCCCTTGGGTGACCCCGTGAGCCAGAGCTCCCATGTGGCACTGAAGGGCTTGCTGTCTTCCCTTTGCCCTTGTGCCCAAACTTTGGTCATTCTTCCCTGGAATCTCTATTCCAGGCTTTTAATTTATTCCTATTTTCCTTTTTTTGCTCTATTTTGTTTCTGACCCTGAAGGCTGAGGAATGAAGACACAAAATATAGGGAAGTTTTCTTGATGGTGAATGTCACAAGGTGGAATTTTGCTCTGTGGTCTTGGTAGTTGTTTGAAGTTGGCCCTCTAAAGGTTGCCTGTGTGAGTTCCCAGAGGCCCCCTCTGGGTAGGTATACCTGATGCTGTGTCCCCTGATGTGACAGCTTTTTCAGTTGGCCCTTTGAAGTTCTAGAGTTTCAGAGGTCTTCTCTACCTAGATTCTATCTGCTGGAGTCCCTGACTTCCCAGGTGGTTTTCTCTGAGGGTAGCCCCTTGCAGCAATTTTGGTTAGTTTTTTTCTTTCATAGGCCCCACATCTGGTCAACTAGACATGTGTGTGTGCTCTTTGCCTATAAAATCCTTAGAGGCCAGACCAATTCCAATTCAGAAGCAAGCCTTATTCTCTGCACTGTCAAGGCAGCCCTCTGGCCCATCTCTCCTGCTTACTAAGTCCTATATGGAAGGCAGACACAAGTTTACTGGGTTGCCTTTACTTAATGTTGTAGTCCCTTTGAACCTCTGTCCTTTGGACTTGAGTTTGATAAAAGTCCTCTCTCCTGCCCTTTGGGATAAATTTCTGTAGAATTCCATTGGCTACACAAATCTTTCTTAGAAATCCAACCCCCCAAAATATTCTCAGTTGATTCTTTTCTGTTCCCAATTTGGATGTAAGTAAAACATGCTGTTACATTTTACTTGCCGATTTTCCTTAAAAATTCATTTATTGGTCTTGTATCTTGCCTTGGTATCTAATATCTTATCTTATTAAGATATCGACTTATCTTAATTTGTCAGCAAACAGCCATGTGAATAGCTCATAATGTTGGTGTCCGGAGACAGGAGTACCTGGAAGACATAGTCTGGCAGGTGTTCTGTGGGCATAGATTTTTTTTTCCCAGAATGATTTTATCTTTTTATTTTTGGAGAGCTTTCTGTAAAACAAAAACTTAGGGCAACTGCCCTTGGTCGTGTATTTGGAGGAATATGGGGATGAACTTGAAGAATGTGGGCATGGAGGGAAGGTGCGAAGGGTTTTTGAATATCTTATTCCAAACTTATCTTATCTTATTTCAGATCCTGATCTGAAAAGATGCATGATATTACAACATTTGGGCTAAATCCATTTTCTCTTCTCATGAAGACCTTCATGTCTTTTCTAGTTCTGGTTGTTGCCAGCATTTTGACTTGCTATCACAGAGTACAGTACTCAGAGGGGGGATTTAGTGTGCTGTATTGAAATGGTCTATAGATTTCTCTTCCCCCTAGATAATAGTTTCCTTGAAGGAAGGAACTATATTATGCTCATTACTATATCGTCAGTCTTGAAGCTTGCCTGGTTCACGGTGTATAATCAATAAGTATTTACTGACTGAATGATTGAGACAAAGAAGAAAGGAAGCATGCAGAGTAAGATTTTCCCCCTGGGCCCTGTTTTCTAGAAATGGTTTGCCTCTCTGTTTTGCCCTTTAGAAGAATCAGGATGGGAGACATAATGGGGAAATACATAATCACACTTCCTATTGTTTATGAAAGCCTTCCATCAACCTGATTCCTCGTTCATCTGTGCCTATGAATGTATATGTAAAAGGAAGATAGAAAATTTTGTAAAAAATTAATAAATAGTACACTATATTTATATATAAATAGATATCCTTACTTTCTATTATTTGTCTGCCTTAATTTGAAAGGTCTTTTAAGACTATGATATCATCTTTCACTATGTTTCATGTTTAGAATTCATTTATTCAATTTAATAAAATTATACCTACTTTCACCGTCTTGGACTGTGTTTGATCTCCCATTTAGGGGGATTATTGCCATTTTTAGTCTTTAGTAACCCAATACATTTTTTGAAAGGTGACCCCTTTATTCCTTCTTTTCCTCTACTAAATGCAAAAGGAAACATCAACCCATATAGAAGTTGGATATTGTTCCCTCTTATGGCAGTTTCTTTCTCTTCTAGACAATAGAGTTCATTGCATTACGGCAATCCCAATAGGACTGTCCTGGAAATGGATTTTCATGTAAACTATTAACTTACGATATTGTGTGTAGCAAAAAAAGGATCAAAACATTATGAAGAAAGAGAAGCTACATTCTTATTATTAATAGGATTGGTGTAATAAATGATCCTTCAAAAGCATACATCTGTTCCACTCAGTGCTTTCTTTCTGAATTTACCATGAAATGTGTTTTACTGATTTAGGACCAACATTTTGATCCATTGCTTCTCTAAAAGCCTGGTTAAGAGACTAAAAGTACAAGATTTAAGGTACAAGATATTGCTACGTGGTTTGTGGTACTTTACGGAAAGTAGGAGCTTCCATTCTGAAATTAAAGAAAACAAAACATGTTTTTAGTGTCCCTTCTTTCTATTTGGATTACTAGATATTGAGATTCAAATAAAGATAACTTATGAACATTTATATTTTAAAAAAACACAGCTGATTGTATTGTTGGTGTTGGAAAGAGGACACATTTAAAACCTCTAATAAAATGCTACAAAAATTAAAATGCATAAGTGACAAAATCATTGCAACTCTCAAAAAATGGCAATTTTACTCTTTTGCTAGAGTAGATAGGTAGTTGAGTGGAACTGAGCTTGTTACTGACTACATGTCTCTCTGTGACTGCCACAAATATTTCCCAAGGAGGAGCTGGGTGTGGTTTTAACCCCAGACTAGGATTCAATGCTTGCCTTCAAATGGAAGTTCCCTCCCCCACAAGGAATCCCAAAGTGCCCATCTGTAAAATGAGGGGTGAGAGAGCTCTGATCTGTGCACATCAAAGCCTGAGCAGATTGCCACCAGGCTGGAGCAGGGTATATGGCCCTAATCCTGCCTCCTGCTCCCCTTTCATGCCTGTTAGTGAGCCTGAAGGGATCAGGCTGGCTGTCCTACAACCCGGTTGGTGATGCTTTATCCTCAGAGACGTGCTTTTGGAATAGCCCAGTGAGGCAATCGTAGGGGCCACAGTGAGAAACATAGAGACTCCTAATTGACACTTACTGAGTGGAACTCTCCTTGGATTTGGTGAATACATTTTAGAGAAAGTTAACATTTTAAACAGTTTGGAAGTCCTGACCATAGTATCATTGGAGGAGATCTGATATAGAGTCCAGTAGATTACGAAGTATATTTTATTTTATTTTTAATCATTTTTCATTGTTATTACATTTGTCCTAATTTTTCCTCCTTTGCCTTCCTCCACCTATCCCGGCCCCTGCTCCCACAGTCAATCCCCACATGTTGTCCATATCCATGAGTCATTCCTAAATGTTCTTCGACTAGTCCTTCTTCTTCTTTCTACCATTTTAAAACCACATTTTCAGACTTGAGGTTCTTTGACTTGTGAATATTAATTTTGAGGGCTGTCCAGTGCAACTGTCTCCCTTCTCCAAGTAATGGCCACAGCCATCTTCTCAGTGACTTCTGCTGGAAAATTCACTCTTGTAGTACAAAGGACACGGGAGAAACTAATTCTGTAGTGCTTTCAGAAATGTTCTGCCATTTTAATGAGTATCCTCAACAGAAGTCGGCAATAGAAATTTTAAAATGGATTTTTTAAATGGTCCTATATTTGAATGGATATTGGAGTAAGAAAAAATGTGATATTTTCTGTAGGGAGATTTTAAAAAGAAAGAAAAGGAAAGAAAATGCGTCCTGAGCCGATATTTCATTGTGATTGAGTTTACATATTTTAAAAGTATTTATAAATTTTATTTTTCTAAACTCTATTTTTCTCTGTTCATGTTGGTAATCAGTTTTATTTTTTGGTGTTAAGTAGGTTTCCAAGAGTGAATCCCCCAACTTGTAGCATTATAACTCATAACTTACAGTGATTTCAATTATGACTGTTGGCTATAAAAATTACTCATGAAATTAAAATCACAATGACAAGATGATGGGAATAAGGAAATGGAAGTGATCATATCTAAAAAGAAGCACAGGCCAACCATAATGGAATTTCAGAAGTTATAAATACATGTACATGTAATGAAGGGTGGTAGGGATTGTTAATACAAAAGATCATCAACATAGGTGAAAAATAAGTTTTTTGTAGGTAAAGTGTTGGCTCCCATTAGAAAATGATTTGAAAATGATTGCTATGATCTGATCCCACTTTAGTTCTCTCATTAGTTTCCATTCAGCCAATTCCCTAAGCCACTGAGAAGTCTTGCAGAAAAATAAAATTCCACTGTTGTAGTTACAAAGATGCCTGGTAAATAATGAGAATTTTTGTACAAGAACCTCAATATCTTGCAATATCTTGATTGGATAATACATTTTCTTATTTTACTTAATTGAAAACAGAGTCTTTGCCAAGTTCAGGTGATTCCTATACAATGGTCTGAAATCTCTTTCCTTTCAAAGGTGCTTTTTAGTTTTGGGAAAAGCCACATGTCTCAGGGCACAAAATCTGGGCTGTAGAATGGCTGAGTCACCTGGGTGGTTTGATGTTTCACCAAAAAACTCTGCACGTGGTCATGCATGAGTGAGCACATTGTCATGATAAAGCTGCCAATCAACAGTTGCCTGTAGTCGTGGCCTTCTGAATCATCTGAATAGTTTTCATGGAGAAAATGCAAAATTTGATGTAGATTCATTGCTCTCCTCACTCAGTCATTTTGAATTTGATGGCCACACAGGACACATGCTCACTCAACAGAGTCTACAACTCCCACTGACGTGTACAGTGAAGTAGTCATTGTTCATGTATGCGTATTGCAGTCTACTCTCCTTGGCTGTCAGGTTACATTTTTATACATAAAAATGTTTGCATGACATTATGTTAACAATGGCTGGACTTTTTTCTGGACACACTATATAAATACTGTATGGTAAACAGAGGCAGTCAGGCTCCCTCACCCAGATGTCTGGGCAACTAAGATAAGCAGTGTTCCCATAGCCTTGAGACTGGGTTCCATAAACTGTATTCCAATAAACTTGCGTAGGTCCTCATGCACAGAAGCACGCTCTGTTATACAGTGTTTTGGCGCCCTGATAGCTCTGTGCACATGTAGTATATAAGAGACCTGGGCTTCCCTGCTGCTTAGCACATGGCTTGCGGCAAGCATGGCTCACTCACCCTTGAATAAAGGCTCGTCAGACATCCCGATGACGCCGCGCACTTTCTTCCACCTGCCTGGATCCCTAGTGAACCTGCCTGGCCTTGACAGGCTGCCATACACACCAGCACACCAACACATACACATTTCTCCACAATTTTGAACTGCCAAATACCATTTTTTTCTATTTTCCATCTTTCTTTTTCCAAAGCTGCGTCTTTATAATCCTAATTATCTAAAAAAATACGATGCATGCATATTTTGACTATCTCATTGAAATCTGAATTATATGTAATATAGAGTTTATAATCAGGCCAGACATTTTTGAGCTTGCATTTCTGGAAGCTAGACATAGCTGATCTTAGTCGTGATTATTTCCGTACTTTTCACTGCATTTTTATTTGTCAGAATTGTTTTAATGGAAACTTTTAATAAAAAAAACAACAGGTAATATTTTTCATCCATTAAATTTTGAATTGTTAACTTAAACTATGATAAATAATTTGTGTCTGCTGTCTCATTTGATACTTGACTTTTAGGTCTAATACTTTTAGAAGGAGATTTTCTAAATTAAATTTAATTTAATTTTAATTGTTGTTCAAGTACAGTTTTCTATCTTTTACTCCCATCCCAGCCCAACCCACCCAGCCCTCCCCACCTCCCATTTCCACCCCCCCTAGTTTTGGTCCATGTGTCCTTTATACTCGTTCCTGTAAACTCTTTCTCTTTTCCCCTCAAATTCCTCCCCCGTGTCCCCTCTGGTCACTGTCCTCCCCTGTTCTCTCTTCGGTTATATTTTGCTTGTTTGATTGTTTTGTTGTTTAGGTTCCTGTTAAAGGTGAGATCATGTGGTATTTGTTTTGTGTAAATTTATCATATGTATCCTCTCAACTCCCTAAGTTAATTTGGAATTTGATTGATTATTAAATACTTTGTGGTTTTTCTTAAAATTTTAATAAAACTATTTCATTAAAAATATATAGTAAAAAGTTAGGATGATCATTACAAGCATCAGTTATGTTGTCTAGCTTTATCAGCTTTGTCCAGCTCTTAAAAAGGTAAGCTTGCTCTGGCTGGTGTAGCTCAGTGGATTGAGCGCAGGCCTGTGAAGCAAAGGGTCACCGGTTCGATTCCCAGTCAGGGCACATGCCTGGGTTGCAGGCCAGGACCCCAGTGGGGGACACATAAGAGGCAACCACACATTGATGTTTCTCTCCCTCTCTATCTCCTTCCCGTCCCCTCTCTCTAAAAATAAATAAATAAAATATTTTTAAAAAATGTAAGCTGAAATACACACACACATAATATACCTGCTGAATACATTGCAAAATAGCTTTAACATATTAAGCTTCTGGCTTTATTTGCACATTTCAATCAGAATGTATATAATTTAGGTGCAATTTGACATTAGTCATGGTATATTCCTAAACATACTCTTCTAAAGGACATTTTAGATGGAATTTTAAATGGGATAATAGGCACTCTGAGATCCTACAGAAAACAAAAAGAGGCAAAACAAAAAACTATGTGTAGCTCCATTTTGACACAATATTGTTAGAATGTTTAAATATTTAAGAAAAAAGATTCAGAAGATTTAGAAAATCTTACAAAGGTTTTGCCTAGCATATATATATGTGTATATATACATATGTGTGTGTGCATATATATATATATATATATTCTAATGGAAATTTCATAAATTATTTTCAAATAATTAGTTTTAAAGCAACTAATTATATTTAAAATAACCTTCATAAAAAGATGTTTTATTTTCCTTCATTGAAAATAACCTTTACCTTGTTTCATTTAATTTTTTTGTTTTATATTGTCAAAATGCTTGACTTTGTGTTACCTCCTGAGGTGCGTCATGATCATGTACGTGGGACCAGATAGGAACTAAATGCACCCAGGCTTCATGGTTGCTGCTCACGGGTACGTAATTACTGTCAGGGAGGCTTAAAATGCAGAACAGCTGTCAAACATAATAGACGCACAGAGGAACAGCAGGGGCAACGATGGAATCACAACCGTAGGTAATGACTGCTCTGAGTGTTTGCTACAGCAAACGTAGCATTTCAAAATTCATGAACATTCCTTTTAAATGTTTAAAAGTCTTTGCAAGACAAACCATACATTAACAAAACAGTCATGGATGCTCTGCCTACACACTAAGCCACCCCCATCACTTTGGGAAAGTTTTCTGTGCAACATGAAAAGAAACAACTATAAATCTTTTACTTCAAAATTGGCTTTGGTGACAAATAAGTTTGACACAAATAATGCATATAGTTTCATTTCACTGACGTCTAATATTCAGTGCTATGCCACATAAATTTTTAAAATAAATAGTTTATTCTTAAAAGTGAAATATGTATACAATAATAGTAAAAAATTGTACCCATCCTATGCTAAGTAATGCACAGTGCATGAGCCTTACTTCCTAGTATCTCTAATAAAAATTAATCTCCCCAGATTCATTCTTTAAAACTCTATTTTGGTTATTAAAATCCTCTCCTGGGAAGAGTAATTGACCTATTGGTTATTTAGGAAGAAGGGAGTTCGTCTTACGTCCATTCCAATCCACGTGCTTTTACCCTATTCCAGTGGCACTAGGAGCCACCACTCACTTTGGTGGTGGCCACCCCACTGCCCCTTGGGGCACAGAAAGGCAATACCCTGAACTGGCAGCAATTGAGAGATGAAGATGGACAAACCACAATTTTGTTTATTCCGACTCCTGAAGAAGGGGTGTGAATTTTTTGTTCTCTATTTACCAGCTCCTTTCTAAGTATAGTCCCAAGAAATGGGAATACATTGCAGAGCTCTCTACTCATTGTGCACACACAAACCCTGCAGAGCTCTGGAGAACATGGCTTTTGTCCTGCAACAAAGATTACATTCTACAGTAAGGACTGTGGGCAATGCTGTTGCTGAGATGATGGCTCCTCTTCTTAGGATCTTCACCATTGTTGTCTCATGATAACAGTTTCATCAAAGTAAATATCAATGTAATCTTTATTTTTAGTTGTTTTTATTTCTGATAATTGTGTAAGATGGAGAGTGAAAGAAGGGTGAAGGAAAATAAATTCTACTGAATGGTGTCTCTATTCTATATCAAGACATTGGTCTCCCTAGGGGCAGAGGTATAGATGTCATCATTCCTGTTTCAAGAGGAGTAAATGAAATTACCAAAAGTAATGTGCAAGATCCTCAAGTTCATGACTCACAGAATAAGAATTGGAACCTAGGAGTGTTTAAGCAGTGTTCTTTTCATAATACAGCAGTTTTACAATCTTGAGAGAGTAAGGGAAGCAAGTGCAATTTGGAACATATGGGTAATTACTGAACAAGTCTATGTGGAAGCAAGGGAATTTGGGATGGCAATTTTCAAGGAATTAACATCTTGGGGACATAGCAGAGTAATGTGACTCTAGTCAAAGAAGATATTGCAAACTGAACAGTTATGACTACTGTTCTGATGTCAGATGATTTTCCACTGAAATAATTTGCAGAAGTCTGGAGTGTTATAGTTTCCTGGTGTCAAGTTGGAATGGTAAACTAAATTGTAAAGTAAAACTGGGTTCATAAAGTTGCAAAGAGCAATGAAAACATCTTTGAGAGATGAAATATGTAAACTATAAGGAATCATTGAAATATTGTTCAGTAACTTTTGCACTAATTTGGAAGACTACAAGTCCAAATCCACTCAAATTTAACATCTTTTCAGAATCTATCAGATTTTGGAAATCATTTGAGGTCAGTTTTTCCCAAATACTGTCCTAAGAAGATATTTACATGGAAAACAAGTACATGTTATGGCTTGCATGGTTAAACAGGTGTGGGAAGTCCAGAATTAAGCACAGTTTATAGACAGCCTTTCTCTTGCTAACATACACTCTTCAAGGTTAAGAGGCATTGTTTACATTTCTTTGAATTTGGACCCAATATATTAAATAATCACTAAAGAGGTAAGTGTCTTCCAAAATCAACAAAATTTCATGTCACGTATTCTAAACACTGAAATCTCAACGAACAAAGAGACGAAGATTGCATAGAAATGTAGCATGACCCTTTTGCTGATAACAAAGATTTACTGATGAATATTTCACTTTGTAAATACTGTGGCCTCTTTCATGTACATTCCTTCTAAATAGCCTTTTGTAATTTGCTGATTGAAGATTTACAAAGTCCACCTCCCCCTCTGCTGCTCAGTGTTGAGTAGCTTCCTCTCTGCTGACCACTGGATAGAGATTGCACTAACTTGCAGAAGAAATCCTGGTCATGATTCGGTAAGATATGGACGTGTGTAGTCTCCAGCTTTTGGGTGGAAAATGCTCCCCTTTGTCCTCTGTAATACAGGTCTCATAAGTGGCAACGGCTTTTCAAAATTCGGACAGAGCACTTGTATTTTCCACACCACATGGGACTAGCATCTAGAGACCTACCTGGAAAAATTCCACTTATTTCCAATGATACTGCTTTTCAAATTAGAAAAATTAATCCCAAAATATGTAACTTGTTTGCTCAAAGAAGACAGAAGCTGGCATCTCTCCTGAAGAGTAGTTATCACTTTGGAGGGACCATAATACTTCTTAATTTTCTTGCTGTTTTCCAAAAGAAAATTAGTGTCCTCATGACTTACAGGAGAGTGTGAGCCTAGAGCTCAAAGGATGAAATTATTACTTTTGACAGATTGCAAATACCCAAACTGAAATTTGGCCATACATGAGTTTCTGTAGTAGAAAAGAAAAACCTTGTCTCTAGCGGAGTCTGGGAACAATTTTTTTACCTTCCCCAAAGTTCTACCACCCTGTAATACCATGCAATAAAAATGATATTAACTTTCTATTGAGCAGACGTGTGGAGGAATGTGTAGTGAGCGCCATCATGGTTTTGATGAATACTTTCAGGGTTGGTAATACTTACAGGTCCCCACAGCCCTGCCTGGGAAATGCCAGCTTGGAACACCTTTGTCCACCAGCACAATGGCTTTCCTTGTTTTCCTAGTATTGCATTTACAAATACCTAGGACAAGAGATTAGATGTGTTTTATTCAGCGGGTTGAACATATGATTTATTTTGTATTCTGCTGTTTTCTTTTTTTTAAGTTTTCTTGTGAAGAAAAATAATCATGAAATACATGCAGACTCCAGAGTTCTTTGACGATTCAGGGTAGAAGAATTCTTTCTTTTACGGAGTAGAACAGTAATATGGAGGTTAGTGATGGTGATGCAGTTAGTTCATCTGAAAGTATTTTAATTTTTTAATAAGTAGAAATTTCATATGGCAGAACTTTTGGGAAATTACATTTTTATTTATGGAACAATGTTGCCTCCATATCAGTCCTTGGGTCTGGCTGGCATCCTCACAGATGAATAATTAATCTAGAAGATGCTTCAGCGATAATGGTGCAGGTGTGAAAGACATTGGCAGGATAGAACTCAGGCCCGCCCACCTAGTCTCCACATTGTTAGGTGATTATCCACCACCACTTCATTTCGCCAGCATCAGACCAAGTTCTGGGGAAGATCTGTCAGCTAAGGTGATTTTCTCACTGGGAAGCTAGAACATCTGGTGACACCTATGACAATTTCCCCCAGTATTCTCAGCCTGACCACACAAGGAAAAGACACCTGTTGATGTAGTGTCTCTGAGGACAGGGGTTATGTCTCTAATGTCAGGATTTTCTGCTTGATTCTGTGCGCAGACCTTCCTCTAGAATTTGTCACCATTCCCGGTGTCCCTCCTGCTGAAGGTGGTCGTTTCTTTTTGTGGCTTCAACATTCTCATCATTCTCGCCATTCTCCCAGTCACACCAGGGTACCTTCCTTCAGTCTTCCCTACCCACGCTCCCATTTATTTCAAGTGTTTGTTCACTCTCATACATTCGCTGAGAACTGATGATGCTCTCCAGTGCTGTCTCAGGCTAAAAGAAGAGGTTAGAAATTACGAGAAAAAAAGCTTAAAGGGAAAAAACAAAGACTTTGATTACAATCAATTATTGCAACTGCGGATGCTTCAGCTCGTCCCAACCACAGGAGTTCATTTAAGCTTTGACTCTTATCATTAGTGCTCACTTTTGGGCTTTTTACCTAGGATGCCAACCATTTATGTATTAAAATAATCCTGTTCACATAATTACCTCAGGTGCAGCTATTGTTCCCTCTTTCATGTATGCCAAAGAAACAACTAAAAGTTTCCTCTTACAGATCAAAAGGCTGGTTGTAGTACCTTATACATTCCTCTCAGGGTTTCTAACCTGCAACATTAAGAAGCAGCAAACCTCAAGTTCTTCCACACTGAGGTACGTAAGGCTATGCAGCTCACTTTTCATGGCCTATGTTTCATTAGCAGAATGTCATAAAGCGCCTCAGAAAGACTATTTGCACGCTGTGCTGTACAGTAGCACCTTAAAACAGGAATTAGATTTTACAGATTAGAGTGTGACACTGTCATTTGCCCAGACTTATGTGGATGCGTCAAAACTAGGATCAGCAGTAGATTTGAGCTTTATAAATATATTCATTAGAGGAGAAAATTCACAAAACACTGATAGACTTTGACATTTTAGTTTTGAGGGTTATTGTCATCGCTTACCCCAAACTCTTATAGACTATACATTGATTCAAGGAAATACTTTGCATTATTTGTTGACTGATACATTAATTTATAAACCATGGGATGCCAGTTATAAGAATGTAAACATTCTAACAGGTTACTATATTTTATTTGAAGACTCATCTGGAATGTTAATATACTAATTAAGCACAGTGAAACTTATACCTGTATTCCTTGATTCGTTACTTTTAGGGTACAGCTAAAAGTTTATGATCTTTTTTATCTTTATTTTCAAACAGACTTTAAGTCTTGTCTCTCAGTTCTACTGCATTTCACTGAATAACTCCTCCATCCTCCCTTTTTTGATGGAGGTAGATTTCTTATATGTACAGATCTTGAGTATATAATTTAGTGAGTTCTGACAGATACCTATGCCCATGTAATCACCATTCCAACCAAGATATAAAACATTTCCAATGCTCCAGGAAATTCTTCCCTAACTTCTAGTCAATTCTTACTCTCACAGGCATCCATGGTTATAAGTCTTTTAGGTATAAATCATAAAATATGAATTCTTTTTTGGTCTGACTTCTATATCTGTTTGCAAGATTCATGCATGCTATTATTGCGTGTGCCATTAATTTAGTCTTTCTTATTGCTGAGTAACATTCTGTTGAATATACATACCACAACTTGTTTCTCCAGTCTCCTATTGATTGATTTTTTGGACTGTCTTCAGTTTATTACTATTATGAATAAAGCTGCTATGAGCATTCTTTTACAAGTTTTTTGGAATTGGAATTGCTGAGTTACATGTTAGGTATGTGTTTAAAATGATAAGAAATTAGAATTTTTCATATTGGTTGATTCATATTACATTCCCACTTGAACATAGTAGAATTCTACTTTTTTCAAATCTTTGCTAATATTTGATGTTCATAGTGTGCAAAGGAACCACTGTAAATTCAGTGTGAATTTAGTTTATATTTTCCCAATGATTTAAGATGTTCACTGTCTTTTCATGTGCTTATTGAACATTTATATGCTTTAAGCTGTGAAGTAGCTGTTTATGATTTTTACCCATTTATAAATTGCATTTCATTTTTCATTTAATTGTAAGTTTTTTATTGTATCTGAATACAAGTACTTTCTTGAACACTTGAGCTGAGCATATTTTCTCACAGTTTGCGCTTAGTTTTCATCTTTGTAAGAGCTTAATTTGATAAGCATTTTTCACTTTGATGAAGCCCAGACTATATACATATATTTTCCATTTATCTTTAATGTTTTTTCATTAAAATTTTTTATTGTTGTTCAAGTAGAGTTGTCTTCATTTTCCCCCCATCACTCCCCTGACCCCAGCCATCCCCACTTCCCACTCTTGATCCTACCCCTCTTTGTTTTTGTCCATGTGTCCTTTTTGCATGTTCCTGAAAACCCTTCCTCCTTCCCCCCTCCTTTATCCCCTCCTGCCTCCTCTCTGGTTACTGTCAGTTTATTCTTAAGAAATCTTTGCTTACCTCAGGATTATTTTATTTTCTGTGGAAAACTTAGAGTTTAGCTTCTAAATTGCTTATCACATGAACGATCATAGGGGCAACAGTTTGGGTGTGACATAACATCGGGGGAACTTCTTCCCATACAGATGTCTAGTTGTTCCACCACCCGTTGTTAAACACCTGCCTTTACTTCACTGAATTACCTTAGTCTCTTTGTTGAATATTTATTGACCACATATGTGTGAGTCAATCTCTGGCCTTTTTTCTGTACTCTTGATCTATTTGTTTATTCCAATGTACATACTGCAATCTCTTTATCACTGTAATTTCATAGCAAATATTGAAATTATGTAGTAAAAAATCTCTAATGTCATTATTTCTCAGGGTTGTTTTGATTTTGCTCTCTAAATCCCTTGACTTTCTTATAGGCAGCCATTTTACAGATCAGTGAAAAAAACTCACCAGAGTTTTGTTTGGATTACATTGCATCTATAAATCAATTTGAAAAAATTTATTGTTATTACTATTTTTTTTTTGCCAAAGACAACAAGATTTATTTCAAGGTCGTTGAGACTTAAACCTGTATAAACTGGTAAATCTTTTTTTAAAGACTTTATCTATTTATCCCTAAAGAGGAAGGGATGGAGAGATGGAGAGAAATATCAATGTATGGTTGCCTCTCGTGAGTCCCCTACTGAGAAGTGGCCTGCAACCCAGGCATGTGCCCTGACTGGGAATCAAACTGCAATCGTGTGGTTCGCAGGCCCGCGCTCAACCCACTGAGCTACACCAGCCAGGGCCAATTTGTAGCATTTTGTTTAGGATTTTTGCATCTGTATTCATCAAAGATATTGGTCTTCAGTGTTTTTTTGTGTGTGTGTTATCTTTGCCAACTTTTTGTGTCAGGGCTATGTTGGCTTTATGCCATATCTTGAGACATATTGCCTCCTCTTCAGTTTTTGAGTAAAGTTTGAGAAGGGTAGGTATCAAATCTTTGAATATTTGGTAGAAGTCATCAGTGAAGCCATTCAGTCTTGGACGTTTATTTTGGGCAAAGTTTCTGAGAGTTGTTCCAATTTCCTCACTGATGATTAGTCTGTTGAGATTTTCTAATTTCATGATTCAGTATTGGAAGGTTATATATTTCTAAGAACTTATGCATTTCTTCCAAGTGACTGAATTTAGTGGCATATATTCTTCTAGTATGATCCTTGGTATATCTGTGATGTCTGTGGAAATGACATCTTAATATTGTTCCTCTGATCTATAATATGTTAGGATTCTTTATCTTTAAATTTATTTCAGCAATGTTTTTTAGTTCTTGGTGGGGATATTTAACTGTTCTTTGTTAAATTTTTTCTAGCAGTTTGTTTCTAATTCTATTGTGAATGGTAATGTTTGGTTAATTTTATTTTAACTGATGTTAGCATATAGAAATATAATTTTTGTATATTGACCTTTTATATTATATAACCTTATTAGATCAATTTATTAGTGATGATATTTTTCTTTGATTATTTGAAAGCATTTTATAATGCTGTTTCTGAATGAAAACAGGCTGCAGCTTTAGTACAAAATTAAATAGAAGTGGTGAAAATAGATATCCTAGTCGATTACTCAATCTTAGGGTAGAATATTCAATTATTAACTAAATAAGTATGATGTTACATCTAGATTATTCACTGATGCTCTTCATCAATTTTAAAAAGTTCTCCTTTATCCAGAATTGCTTGTGAGTAAGTCATCATAAATGGATGCTGATATTTTTTCCAAACATTTTTCCTGCACCTATGAAGATAACTTGGCTTTTCTTAAAACTCTTGTAAGATGGTAAATTATTTATTGAATTTTTAATGTTAAACTGTCTTCTCTTTCTTCAAGAAATCTCACCTGCTCATTGTGTACCTTACTTTTTAAATATTTGTGAATATTGTTTGCATTAATTTTCATAAGATTTTTTAAAAACTGTATACAAAATAATTCGTTTTCTTGAATTTCCTTCTGTCAGCCTCTGGTTTTATGTTGATGCTTGTCTCCTGAAATGAGTTTAAAAATAGTACTTCATTCTTCATTTTCCGAAACAGTTCAAATAAGAGTGTTATTATCTCTTTCTGAAATGTTCACTGTACTTAACCAGTGAAATGATCTCAGCTTAGAGTTTCCTTATTGGAAGATTTTTAAGTACAAATTGAATTTCATGAGTATAAGGATATGATATACATATATAATATTTATTACATATTTATATATAAAATGCTATATGTATTATTTATTTATAGGGATATTATAAATAAATTGACAAATGCCTTATTAGGTGTGATCAATTGTATTAATCTATTAGAAAACAACTTTTGTATTTGTTAATTGTATTAGTTTTCTATTGTTGCCATAACAGATGATGGCAAGCAGATGATCTTAAACCACACCCATTTATTTTCTCACAGTTTCCTTGTGTCAGAATTTGAGCACAGCATGGCTCAGCAGGTTCTTAGCTTGGTCTCACAAGGACAAAACTAGGACCATGCTCCTTTCTGGTAGTCCTGGGAAAGAATACACTCTCAAGCTCACTCATGTTATTACCATAATTAGGCTTTTGTGGTCATACAGCTGTGGTCCTGTGTATCCTCGATGGCTGTTGTGGGAAACTCCCTCAGCTTCTAAGGGCATCTGAATTCCTTGCAAACTGTTTCTTTATTTTAAATCGGTAATGACATGTAGGATTCTCTAACTTCCTCTCTGTCACATGTCTAATTCCAGTCAAAGAATACTCTCTGCTTTTAAAGATTCAAGTGTTTTAGCTGGGCTCACCTGGACAAACCAGAATAATCTTCTTATTTTACTATCTGAAACTTTAATCACACCTGCAAAATGCTTTTTGCTATATAAGGTAACACCACCACAAATTGCAGGAATTAGGGTGTAGACATCTTTGGGGGTCCATTTTCTTATTATACTTAATTGCTAGTTTTATATTTCATTGATTTGTGTTCCAATTTTTATTATTACTTCATAATTATTTAGTACTAGCTTTTTAAGATGAAAACTTAGATCATCGATTTTTTAATCAGTCTTTTACTACAAGAATTTAAAGTACATTTGCCTCTGCTTTAGCTGTAGCACATGATTCTTGTTGATTTTCATTATTATTCAGTTAAAATACTTTCTATTTTTTTTGTTTCTTCTGTTATCCAGTTTTCATAAGTGTGTTATTTAATTTTTCAATATTTGATCAGTCAGATATTTATTGTCATTGATTGCTTATTTAATTCCATTTTGGTAAAAGTCCATTCTATCCAATATTTTTACCTTTTGAAATTTATTGTGGTGTTTTATCGCACAACATAATTCATCCAATAGACCTTTCATATTTGTTTGAAAGAAAGCTTATTTTACCATAAATGCATCTGATTTTCTATAAATGTCAGTTATGTCTATGTAGTTGGTAGTATTGTCCAAATCTTTTATAGCTCTATTGATTTTTTCTATAAGTTAATGAGAAGAATTTTTGTATATCTATTATTATGTGGATTTGTCTATTTCTCCCTTTAGTTTGCTTATATTTTATTTTATGCATTTTAAAGTCTTGCTAATAAGCAAATCATTTTTAGAATAGTTAAAATGAATTTAACTGTTTCTGATGAATTGTCCCATTTTTAAAAATATATTTGATCTTTGTCCATAATACTTCATTCTTGAAATCTATCTTGCTTGATATTTCTATAGCCATTGTATCTCTCTTATATTTATTGTTTAGGTAGTTTATATAGTTTTTATTTTATTTTTAATCTGTTTGTATATGTGGTAGATGAAAATATACTTTACTCTTTTTATTCAGTCTGACAAGTTTTGTCTTAAAATTTTTTAGTCCATTTACACTTAGTGTAATTATTGGTATAATTTCATTTAAATATAATCTTGTTATTTGGTTTCTCTTTTTTCATTTGTTTTTTTGATATTTTTCTTTTTTATTTTCTGCCTCATTTTTTATTATTGAAACATTGTTTTATTATTTTACTTTAATTTCTATATCAGTTTTTTTAGTTATAAATCCCTGTACTTTGTTTTCCTTGGTTTCTGTAAGAAGTAAAATACAATATAATTGGAGTTAATATGTACCACATTATACATATCAAAAGAATCTTTAAAATACATAATTCCTTTCTCTCCTTTATCCTATAATTTTCCTCTAAAAAATGTATAAAGTCCACAGTGTAATATTATTTTTGCTTTAAAAATTCAGTCCCTTTTTAATAAATAGAGAAACACAGATATACTTTGCCCACCATCAGTGTATTATTTATGTCTTTGTACTGTTCTTAGATTTTATTTGTTATTATTTTTGTTCTGTTTGAAGAATTTCTCTTAGAAGTTTTTAGTCCTGATCTGCTTGTTACTAAGTCTGTGAGGTTTTATTTCTTAAAAACGTATCCTTATAATCTTTCATCCTCAGAGCAATGGGATGTCATTGGAGGGATTTAAGCAGGAGGTGATTTTTAAAAAAATACCCATCACAAGAATAACTAGTTGAGTATAGGTGGAGATGGGCTAACAGGATGCAAGGAGCCAGATCAAGGCACACTTGTAGCAGCCTAGACAATGTGAAGGATAGAAAAAATGAAGATGGACACACAGATTTTTAATTAGGACTGGGGCTTACTAAGCTGCCCCAAGAAAAGAATACAAATGTTTGGTTTTTAAAAAAATTCTAGGCCCCACTATAACTAAAAAAATTAACATTCTGATTTATTAACATTTTATTTGGAGAAGTAACCAATCAAGTTCTAAGAACATGTGAGTAAACTGAGAAAAATAAATGTTCTATGTTATACAATGAAAAACCAAACCCAACCTGGCTGGTGTAACTCAGTGGACTGAGCGCGGGCCTGCGAACCACATGATCATAGTTCTATTCCCAGTCAGGGCACATGCCTAGGTTGCAGGCCAGTTCCCATCAAGGGACCCATGAGAGGCAACCATACATTGATATTCCTCTCCTCTCCTTTCTTTCCCCTCTAAAGATAAATAAGTAAAATCTTAAAAAAAAAAAATAACCCAAGAAGCATGGCCTAAATCTGTTTACCTTGTCTACTTTGATTATAATAAATAAATGTAATCTAGTTCCTTATAAATCATGGTGTATGGATATCAATACATTTGTATAAAATTAAGCATTTTATTGTGTCTGCTTTCTACTGATAGAGTCCAGACCACATAACAATTAGTGTTGAATTTATAATAGCTGACAGTGCAAAAAACATTTTATTCCTCTCGTAACTAATTACTACATAGTACCATTACCACTCATATATAAGCTTGTAAATCAGTGAGTTATATAAACAATTTATGTTAATCATAACAAATGAAAATTGAAGTATTTCTTCTTCACTTCTTTCTTTCAAACTGGGGTGGGGCAGTCAGCGGGAGAGTGCACAAGTCATCACAAAAGTCCTCCTTGTCAGGGTATCTTTAGTATGGTACATCTCAAACTGTGGCTGATATTACTTTAGGAAGTGCTTGAGAATGTCTATAAGCATTGGGTTACATTAACTAGGGGATGCTACTTGTATTTTAGTAGAAGAGTAACAGGAATCCTACATATATCAGAATGCACTGGACTATCTTACACAATAAACTATCTTACCCAAGATATCAATGGTTCTGTGTTCCAACATAGGATGGGAAAGACACCGACTTCTCCTTTAAATCATCTAACATATTAGCACAATATTTTACACTATAATTATTGACTATTATATTTTGTGTTATATTTAAAAAATAGGAAATATATAAATAAATGAACTCTTCAAAACATTGGGTCATGTGTCACAAAACATGCAGGGATTTATATCTCTGATCCAGTAGGAATATAGAAGTTTTATTTTGTTTGGTCAGTCAATAATTTATAGTTAGGACCAATTATTCCACCCACTCTATGTCATATTCAAAGTGAATTGTTTCCCTTCATTGTATAGGTGGCCTAGATTCTTTCATTTTAAAGCATAGTGCATGCATCCTAAATTAATGCTGTATTTATCCAATGTAGCCAAAAATACTCTATAATTACTGGTGTCTCTTTATCCCTATGTAGTTATTATGTAGTTAGATATATGGCCTAATATTCCATTAGCCAAATTATTTGCAGTGTCTATATTCATTAAGTAAAAGAAAAAAATGTTTAATTTGTTCTGTTTCTCTTCTCCACATTTCATCTTATACTAAAAATGTACAACACCCTTAGAACTGTTTTTTCCAAATTGTAAGTTTTCCTTACACAAAGGTACAGAGTAATTTATGTGGGGTGGTGCAGTAGGCTTTTAAAATTGTTTAACTTATATATTCATCTATTTTTATTCATCAATCAAATGTGGAATTTCTACCATATTACAGATATTCTGCCTCATACTGAAGATTATTACATACATATATACTGAAGACTATATACATACATATATTTCTTCCCTTAACACCTTAGAGTTTAAGGGGGAAGGGAGAAGACAGGCATAGTATGATAAAGTAATACGTGTTCTGTGATAAGAATAGGTTCAGCTCATAAATAAGGTCCACAGAAGGAAGTAGCAGTAGCCATTTTCCCTGTGTGTGTGGTGGGGAAAAGGAGACAGTTTTGGAAAATACTTCAGTGAGATGGTGATTCTTTTTTAAAATATATTTTTAATTTAATTATTGTTCAAGTACAGTTTTCCATCCCCTACTCCCATCCCAGCCCGCCCCCTGCCCAGTGCTCCCCACCCCCCTCCCATTTCCACCCTCCTTAGTTGTTCTCCATGTGTCCATACTAGTTTCTGTGAATCCTTCCCCTTTTCCCCTGAAATTCTCTCCCCTCTCCCCTCTGGCCCTGTCAGCCTGTTTTGAATTTCAGTGTCTTTGGTAATATTTTGCTTGCTTGTTTGTCTTGTTGTTTAGCTTCCTGTTAAAGGTGAGATCATATGGTATTTGTCTTTCACCACCTGGCTTATTTCACTCAGCATAATGCTTTTCAGTTCCATCCATGCTGTTGCAAAGGGTAGTAGCTCCTTCTTTCTTTCTGCTGCATAGAATTCCATTGTGTAAATGTACCATAGTTTTTTGATCCATTCATTTACTGATGGGCATCTAGGTTGCTTCCAACTCTTGGCTGCTATGAACATTGGTGTGCATGATTCTTGAGCTAGACCTTGAATGATAAGTGGATATTAATAATAGCAAGTGAAAGGAAAGGAATAAAAGAAAGCAGGAATGTCTAAACAAAGGCAGAGAGGCAAAAAGCAGGGTACTCCAGTCAAGATGGAGGTGTAGGTAGATACACTTTGCCTCCTCACACAACCAAGAGAAGGATAATGACAAATTTTAAAACAAAAAATAACCAGAACTGCCAGAAAATTGAACTGTATGAAAATCCAACAATCAAGGAGTTAAAGAAGAAACATTTATCCTCACTGGTAGGAGGGGTAGAGATGGGAAGCCTTGGTGGACAGAACTTGCGGCAAGGTGGTGGCTGGGGGAGTGTGTGAGGCAGTGGCTGGCAGACAGAGTGGTCCCACATTTGCCTGCAGATAAACCCAGAGGAACAACTGGGGAGGAAGACAGACTGCATAACCCATGGTTCCACTATGGGGAAATAAAGCCTCATAACCTCTGACCAAAAACCTTTGGAACAAAATCTCTGTTCCAAAGATTGCAGATGCAGGAGAAACTCCTAGCCTCACAAGAGAGTTTGTCGGAGAGGTCCACAGGAAACTAGAACATACACAAAACCACTCACCCTGGAACCAGCATCAGAAGGGCCCAATTTGGTTGTGGGTGGCAGGGGAAGTGACTGAAAGCTGACAGAGGGCTGAGTGAGTGGCATCATTTTTCTTGGACCCCTCCCCCACATACAGCACTACACCACACCATAGGTTGCCCTGCCCTGGCAAATGCCTAAGGCTCTGTCCCTTACTACCTAATAGGCATGTCAATTCAAAAATATGGCCAAAATGAAAGAATGGATCAAAGCTCCCCAAAAATATAACTAAGTGATGAAGAGATAGTCAACATATCAGATGCAGAGCTTAAAACACTGGTAGGATGCTCACAGAAATGGTTGAGTATGGTCGCAAAACAGAGGAAGAAGTAAATGCTATGCAAAATGAAATAAAGGAAAATGTACAGCGAACCAAGAGTGATGAGAAGGAAACTAGGACTCAAATCAAGGATTTGGAGCAGAAGGAAGAAATGAAAATTCACCCAGGACATAAGGAAGAAACAAGAATACAGAAAGTGAGGAGAGGCTTAGGAACCTCTGGAACAACTTTAAACATTCCAATACCCAAATCATAGGGGTGGAAAAAGAAGAAGATGAAGAGCAAGAAAAGCAAAACTTATTTGAAAAAATGATGAAGGAGAACTTCCCCAACCTGGCAAAGGAAATGGATTTCCAGGAAGTCTAGGAAGCTCAGAGAGTCCCAGAGAGGTTGGACCCAAGGAGGAACACACCAAGGCAAATCATAATTACATTACCCAAGATTAAAAATAAGGATGGAATCTTAAAAGCAGCAAGAAAAAAGGAAATAGTTACCTGCAAAAGAGTTCACATAGGACTATCAGCTGATTTCTCAAAGGAAATCTTACGGGCAAGAAGGGGCTGGAAAGAAGTATTCCAAGTCATGAAAGGCAAGGACCTACATCCAAGATTACTTTATGCAGCAAAGCTTCCATTTAGAATGGAAGGGCAGATCAAGTGTTTCCCAGATAAGGTCAAGTTAAAGGAGTTCATCATCACTGAGCCTTTATTATATGAAATGTTGAAGGGACTTATCTAAGAAAAAGAAGATCAAAACCATGAACAGTAAAATGACAACAAACCCATAACTATCAACAACCAAACCTAAAAAAAAACAACAAACCCAAAACAAAAATGAACTAAGCAAGCACCTAGAACAGGAACAGATTCACAGAAATGGAGATCACATGGAGAGTTATTAGCAGGGAGAGGGAAAGGAGAGAATAGGGGAAAAGGTACAAGGAATAAGAAGCATAAATGGTAGGCACAAAATAGTGGGGGGTAAGAATATATGGGAAATGTAGAAGTCAAAGAACTTATATGTATGACCCATGGACATGTACTAAGGTGGGGGAATGCTGGTGGGAGGGATGATACAGGATGGAGGGGAATAAAGGAGAGAAAAATATAGGACAACTGTAGTGGCATAATCAATAAAATATATATTTTTTAAAAAGCATGAACAGTGGAACACTTTCATGCATCTGAACACCCATTTATCAGATTTAGATAATGGTGATAAGGAGATAGAGCTGTGGAGATGGGTTGCCAAACCTCTGTACACCATGCTATGGAGTTTGAAATGCATACTGAGAGTGAACCAGTGGTTCTCTTTTGTTTTGAATAATTTGAAATACTTACATGGTTTTGAATTTATTTTTATTGTTATTCTATTACAGTTGTCCCGATTTTCCCCCTTTGCCCTCCTCCACCCCATTCACCTCCTGCTCCCTTAGTCAGTCCCCACACTATTGTCCATGTCCCTGGGGTCATTCGTATATGCTCTTTGACTAGTCCGTTCCCCCTTTCTCCACATTATCCCCTGCCCCTTCTCCTCTGGCCACTGTTAGTCTGTTCCATGTTTCCATGATTCTGTTAATTTGTTTTGTTCTGTTCATTAAATTCTTCTTATAGGTGAGATCTTATGGTATGTGTTTTTCACCAACAGGCTTGTTTCACTTAGCAAAATATAGCCAGTGGCTCTCAAAGTGTGACTTCCGTCTGGCGTCAACAACACCACCTGAGAACTTATTAGCAGTGGCCATTCTGAAGCCCACCCCAAACTTACTGATTCAGAAACTCTGAGGGGGAGGCCCAACAATCTGTGATTCAATGGGTCTTCCAGGTAGGTGGTGCATGCTAAAGTTTGAGAATCACTGGACTAAGAGGGATCCCCAAATGGCTTTAAGCTGGTGGCAATATATTAAAATTTATGTTTTAAAAGATTATTTTAATGATTTGGTTAGAGGCAGAAGAAATGAACAGAGAGGGCATTTAAGAGTATGTTGTCATGAGACCATGAAAACAAACTCTTATGAAATACAAGGCAAAAAAAAAACAGAAGAGGAGAAATTACAAAGGACTTTAAGAATCAATGGGGCCCTGGCTGGTGTGGCTCAGTGGATAGAACGCCAGTCTGATAACCAAAGGGTTGCTGGTTGAATTCTCAGTCAGGGCACATGCTTGGATTATGGGCCAGGTCCCAAGTAGGGGGCATGGGAGAGGCAAGGACACATTGATGTTTCTCTCCCTCCCCCTTTCCCTCTGTCTAAGAATAAATAAATAAAATCTTTACAAAATTACTGAAACAAAAAAGAATCAATGTGATTGATTAAGAAAAGAGAGAAGACCCTGATAGCTACCATACTTGATGGTGGAAAGTGGTACTATTTATAAGATGGGGAACGGAGAAGGAAGGACATTTTTGTTTTCAATTATGTTGAAATTGAATTTCCTGCAGTGCAGTTGTAGCAGAAATATTGAATAGACAGTTAGGTATATAAGCATGGAGCCCCAGAAGAAAGCCTGAGCTAGAAACAGAGTTGGGAAAATCTTTAGCTATTCTAGGTAATTGACAGCGTAATGGAGAGGGACAGTGTGATGAATAAAAAGAGAGAGTAAGCCAGTGTGATGTTTCAGGGTCATTTAAGTGCTGGACAAAAAGCAAAGCACCTTCACATGTGATTAAAAATAAGTAGTTCACTAGTGTTTGAGATGAGAGGAGAACTAGGAGAATGTGTGGTGATGGAGACAAAAGGGGGAAAAATTCCAGGAGGAAGGTATTGGTCATCAGTGTCAAATTGTAAAAAAGTTGAAAGCCCAGACTAAGGGAGTGGTTGGTGGTCTTGGTCAGAAGAGTTTCTCCCATACAAGGAGATAGTTTTCTTAAGTCTCTGATCTAGTAAGGACAACACACTCTCCATTTTGGAAGTAGGTGCCAGTTTTATATATTTCTAAAATTACTGCAGCAATTATGAAACCAGTATTTAGCATTCATGCAAAATTGCCAGCGGAACCAAGTGAGGCTAGAGGACTTCTTTTTCTTGAGAAGAGAGGTATAGTTTCTCCTAGATAGAAGAAAGTGGGTGGAGGTAACTGGAAAAGTGGGATGAAAAAATGATGAGGTCTGCATCCTCAGCAGGCAGAGTCAACACAAAGCGAAAACACTGTAATCTTTGCATCACATCCAGGAAATGTGGAAGCCTTGGTGCTAGGGCCTCACACTGATAACAGGAAACAGTGACATCTGCATCCAACTGAGAAGGCTGTTTGAAAGTGTAAACATGAATAATCACTCTTCCATTTGTCTGTCTTGTTCCCAATGAGCAAAGGTAGGACTTTGATCTCTTCCCTAACATGAGTTCAAAACCATGGGATGAAGATTGTACAGGTTTCCTATTATCTGAATTTGAGTGACTTCTAACACTGTTATGAATGTTTAGATTTAAATTTGAATTTTTACTCTAGTCTAAACTGGAAAGACTTCTATAACTGGAAGACCCAGGTGGCCAGGAAGTTTGGGCCTGACCCATGGAGGCAATGGTCAGTAGATGAAGTGCAATGGCATTTCCCCACTCTCTTTTAACACCACCACGAAAGTTTACTGAGCCATGGTTCTTGAAGTAAATGTTCCAAAGAAAGAAATACTTTCCCCTGACTGCCTTAAAAATCATAATTTTAACTTTAAAGCACCTTTTTACCTGGTAATAACCTGTATCCCACTGCCCTCACCACACATAAGGACAAGAATCAAGTCAATTAATAATCTAAAATGAAATAAAATATTCTAAGTCTGTCTCTGGCATCTTATTTTTAGAACTGGGTTAGAGTGGAACTTGTCCCTGGAGTTTGGGAGAATTAGCTTGCAGAGCCCAATGGCATTAAACATTTAAGTGGCTTCTGGTCTAATTCTGAGTGTCTCAGAAGGATTCTATTTAATAATTTAGACTCCATTATTTTAAGATTGACTTAAAATGACCTTTGAATATCTGGGGTAAGTATTTCCTTGGAAATCCCTATATCTCTGAGCTTCAAACTTGTCATATCATACAATTTTGCTCTTATTTGATAATAAAGTATTGTTTTCATTTGTGACATTTCCCTACTATTTCTGTTTTTCTAACATAAGTAGAAATATAGTTTATATCTCCTCTTAAGAAGTCAGTTCTATAGGAAAAAAGTCATATTAATTTAGTGTAAAGAGGGCATTTGGGTTGTAGACAAAATGTTGGGAAAGAATCCAGAGTAAAATCTATCAGGTTTCTTTTTGCCAAGAAATTGGAGCAGAGAGAATATATTTGCAGAAAGTTTTGCATATTTCTAGAATCATTTAAATAGTTATTAAGCCAATGTGCATATGAAATCACAATCTTAAAATCACATATCTCCTATCTAAACAATATATTTATTATCTGATTTAAAGTGAATATATTTAAAAGGCTTTTAGTTTACATTTTGTAATATGTGGAGTCTGGCACAAATAACACCACTTTTTTATTACAAAATTTTTATTGCAAAATAATAAGCATATAATTCTGTAACAACAATATCACACTCAAGCATACCATATGACATTTTAGGTGAAATGTTCAAATTCAAACTATAAATTATTATACCCATATTATAACCCTACCAATAACACTCACACAAACCTTACTTCTGCTTGTATATATCATATTATTTAATGTAAATGGGCACTGTGAAAAAATAGCTGAAATAATAAATAGAATTACTCAGCAATAATATAAATATTTACTACCATTTAGTTTAATAGCATTCTTCCCAAAATTACATTTGCCCCATAAATATTGTGTTTCTTTCATTTAATAGATTCTGGTGTTTATTATTGTAGTATTGGCTACAAACAAAGATGACATGGTCTCAGTATTCAAGGAACACGCAGCTTAATGAGAAAGACAGATAATAGGAAGGAACTATGAGTGCAACTGGTACCTTGAAGTAAAAATGTAAAACGATCGATAGTATTAAAGACCTATTCTGAGTTGGGGGTTAGGGCTTCCTGGAAAAAGGAGAATTTAAGCTTATACTTGAAGAACACCCAAGTGGAATAGTTACAGTTGTCTTAGGTGTTTCTAAGGCCTGGAGGTAACGGAGAGGATTGAGGATGTGTCATAAACTGGAAAAAGTCCAGTGTGACTGGGGCACAGCGCCAATCAGGGAGAGGTAAAAGATGGAAGTTTGGAAGTAGATGGGAGCCAGATCTGAAGCACCACAAACACTGTGCCAAATAGATTGCATTTCACCTAAGCCCTAGGGGAAGCAATTGCTGGGTGTTAAGTACTGAATGTTTGTGGTTATATTTGTATTTTTGCAAGATGTCTCTAGCTAGCAGCATGGAGAAGGATTGGAGAGCAAGAATGGAAGTAGCAATGCTGATATTTATGCCATGCAGTAGTCTTGAAAAGGGATCTGGCAGCTGGGCTTGATTCAGTCAGGGGCAGTGGGAATGCAGAAATGTGAATGGTTCTGATAGATAATTAAGCTGTAGTAGCAATGAGTCTTGGTGATTGATTGTGAGCATGTGTGTCTTGGGTTGCATTGCTGAGAAAAAAAATGCAGATTCTACTAAGTTCATGGCTTGAGAAACTATATGGACAGAAGTGCTCTTTAGCAAATATTACAGAATAATTGCTAGATTCCAAGGAGAATGAATTCCATTTTTGTTATGGTATTAAATGACACGACATATGTATCATATTATAATTCTCTAAATCCAATGTACTGCTTAAGGAACGTGTCTCCTGCATAATTTATTTTGAGGAAAAGTGATCACAGAACACTTCATATAAATTAAAATCATTTTATTAAACTTTCCAGCTAATTACAGAGTATTATATTCTTTCAGTGAGATAAAAGACCAACAACAAACACAATTTTAAACATAGCTTAATTTATTCAAATTATCTGTTCCTATAAATAGATCTTGGGACCCTCTTGCAGAAGGTTCTCTGTTCTTTTTCTTGGCGTGTCTCCTCTTGAACCTCTAGCTGGGAAAGGTGCAGGCCTCTTCTCTCTAATCTCCCTGCTCTCTTCTCTAGGGAGCCTATTGTATTATTTCAGCAGCATCATCTTTGCCTCCCCAGTGCTATTCTCTTGCTCTGCCTCTTGTCTCCCTCTAAGTTAGTGAACTTCCATTTATTCAGTGCCCTCATGGCTTTTCTGGGTGGAGATTCTTTTGTACCACAAACCACCCAGCACATTCAAAGCAGAGCCCAGTCTCTGCAGCATTAAGATCAATTTTCCTCCTGAGGCCTCTGACTCTTTCACGCATTCAATCTAAATCTCTGAGAGTCCTCAGACTCCTCTCCCTATAGAGTTAATGAGAACATGCAGCGTGAGCCAAACACTTACTAAATGACACTGTGCTCAGCATTTCTCAAGCAGGATCTCTTCCACTTCACACATCAACACTGTGCAGCCTCTGTTGTGAATGACCCTCTTTTACAGGTGAAAAAATGGAGGTTTGGAGTGGATACACAGCTCTCAGGGTCACACAGTTAATAAATGGCAGATGCTAACATTAAGCAATATTGTTCATACTTTCAAAGTACCAAGTATATGCTTTTCACTACTCTGCTGAAAGACCTTTTTACCACTTAACTTGTCACTTAGCAAATTGTGTAAGTATTGTTTAGATATTTCAGGTCACCTTGTCCTCCCCTTTTATTCCCCCCAGAGACTGGGCTAAATGCAAATGCATTGTCTTCTTTAGTCCTCACAATTGTTGCAAATGGGTTTTCTTAACTGTCACTAACAGATAAAGCAACTGAGTCACACAGAGGCTCAGTAGCTGGCGGTAGGTCACACACCTAGTAAACGGCAGAGTTGGGATTTAACCTCCAGTTTGTGTAATTCTATCAGCTACATTGTTTCCATATTTTGCCAATCCTTTTTTACCTGGTTTTAAGGACCGCACAATTTCCTGACACACAGCTTCATGTCTAACTTGTTCTTCCTTCTGTTCTTATAAAATGGACATCTTGTTGTCTCACTAAAAATATTGTATTCACTCTTTGGATTTTTTATTGCTGTTGTTGCTATTTATTTTGGAGGGGGTGACTATTGTCCCTTCCACCTAGATTGTCTTCTGACCTCATATAATTAAATCCTAAAATTCCTTGAGGATTCTAATTCAAGCCTCCATCTTCTTTCGAGTTTTCTTTGTCACCGACTTCTTCCATAACAAGACTGCATAATTTCACATTGTTAAGTCACCTATTCCAATGGTCAGCACCTTGTCATGTAAGTTAAGTCTTCCCCAGCCCAATATGTTCATTTGGTATCTATAATCACATCCTTTTTCTCTGTTTCTATGAAATATACCTTTGCAGTGCTGAGGGCATCAATTTGTTATCATCACCACATCAATTTGTTGTTTGATTAAAAGAAAACAAATATATTAATGACTATGTACAAACTCTATTTTGCATTTTACACCAAAACAATTAAGAATCGAGCAATTTTAATCAACCTTAAACAAAGCGATTTTTGTTACTTCACAATTAAATATATCTAAAGAATGTATGTTAGTCTGGTTTTATTCTGACTCTAGTTAAAAAAGAGAAGATGAGAGTGGACATCTTTGTCTTTGCTACCCACAACCATATTCTCTCTGTTTGGTAATGAACTCACAATTTTATTCTGGTGATCAGTGCCCTCTTTTATTCTCAGTCTATATAGTTCAGTGCAGAAATTTCTACTTCCAGCTCCTGGCTCATTGGAACAGTGTTACTCTGGTCACTGTGATTCGGGGATGGACAGAGACTCAGTCCAAAGAAATGAAATGCAAGGAGACTTTTTCTGGGCACCAAAAGGCAAGTCTCCTCTCCTGCTCTTTTTATTTATTTTTTTCATTTAATCTTTATTGTATTCTTTCCTATTACCCTTTAGTCCCCATATAATCCCCTTACCTATCAATCACCCCACTGTTGTCCATGAGTCCTTTTTCCTTTCTATTCAATCCTTCCACCCCCTACCTTCCCTCCCCTACTAGCTGTCATCCACTCTCCATCTATGAGTTTGTCTCTGATTTGCTTGTTAGTTAAGTATTTTTATTGATTCCATATATGAGTAAAATCATATGGTACTTGTCTTTCTCTGGCTGGCTTATTACATTTAGCATAATGTTCTCAGGTCTGTCCATACCAAAGGGTAAAATTTTCTTCTTTTTTATGACTGAGTAGAATTCCATTATGTAAATGCCCCATAGTTATTTTAACCTCTCATTTATTGATGGACACTTGGACTGCTTCCATATCTTGGCTATTGTAAATAATGCTGCAGTGAACATAGGGTGCTTATGTTTTCTCNCAAAAGGCAAGTCTCCTCTCCTGCTCTTTTTATTTATTTTTTTCATTTAATCTTTATTGTATTCTTTCCTATTACCCTTTAGTCCCCATATAATCCCCTTACCTATCAATCACCCCACTGTTGTCCATGAGTCCTTTTTCCTTTCTATTCAATCCTTCCACCCCCTACCTTCCCTCCCCTACTAGCTGTCATCCACTCTCCATCTATGAGTTTGTCTCTGATTTGCTTGTTAGTTAAGTATTTTTATTTGATTCCATATATGAGTGAAATCATATGGTACTTGTCTTTCTCTGGCTGGCTTATTACATTTAGCATAATGTTCTCAGGTCTGTCCATACCAAAGGGTAAACTTTTCTTCTTTTTTATGACTGAGTAGAATTCCATTATGTAAATGCCCCATAGTTATTTTAACCTCTCATTTATTGATGGACACTTGGGCTGCTTCCATATCTTGGCTATTGTAAATAATGCTGCAGTGAACATAGGGTGCTTATGTTTTCTCTGATTAGTGTTTTGGGTTCCTTTGGATGCATTCCCAGAAGTGAGGTTGCTGGGTCAAAAGGCAGATCCATCTTTAATTTTTTTGAAGTATCGCCACACTGCTTTGCACAGTGGCTGCACCCGTCTGCATTCCTACCAACAGTGCAAAAGGGTTCCCCTTTCTCCACATCCTTGCCAGCACTTGTAGCAAACACATACAATGGGCTAAAGATAGTTTATTCAATAAATGGCATTGGGAAAATTGGGAAGATGTGTGCAGAAAAATAAAACTAGACCACCCTCTTATACCACACACAAGAATAAATTCAAAATGGATCAAAGACTGAAATGTTAGACCCAAAACCATAAAAATCCTAGAAGAAAACACAGGCAACAAAATCTCAGATATTACTCATAGGAGTTTTTATCAGATATATCTTCCAAGGCAAGGGAAACAAAAGAAAAAAATAAACAAGTGGGACTACATCAAACTGAAAGGATTTTGCACAGCAGAGGAAAATAAAAACAAAATAAAAAGACAACCCACAGAATGAAAGAACATATTCCCTGATACATCTGTTAAGGGGTTAATATCCAAATTTATAAAGTACTTACAAAACTCAACACATGCACAAAAACAACAACCCAATTAACAATGGGCAAAGGACCTGGATAGACACTTCTCCAAAGAGGAGATTACTGACCCTAATTCATCTGAAGTGAAAAAAAAAGGAGTGCAAATAAATAGCTCTGTATATAAGAGGTCCTTACATAATTCCAGGTTGGCTGGATAACTCTTTAGGGCATATAAACCTTACCTGAGCAGTACACATTAATTAAGTTATCAAAAATAAACTTCTTTATTTTCTTTGTCTTAATATAATTGAAAGATTTCAAGCTTAAACATCTTTCTATTTCATTTGGAAATAAGCTAATACAGTCCTTCTCACACAGACAGCATTAGCAACATAAATTACTGGGGAGGTCCAGGATTAGCAAGAGATGTGTGTTTAACTGAACAATTACCATTAGTTTATAAAGATGGTCACATAATTTCAGTTTAAAGTGTCCTTTAAATCATTATTTTGTTATAGCTAAAACTTAGTGTTAACTGGTACTTTATGGAAACACACACACACACAATTGAGAAATGTAAGTCTTAGTCTGTTATGATTCTGTTGAATACTATATTATTCAGGAAACACTTTGGACTTTCTTGGTATTCTTATTACAAAATCTAGACCATGTGGAAACAATTACCTGTCTGTTAGAATGTTTTCAGCTGCAAATAAAGTAGCACTAAACTTAAAAGTGACTTAAACCATAAGGGTTTATGATCTAACATAAAGAGAAGTTCATAGCTGGCAGGTCTTGGGTTTTAATCTCTGACACAGCAGCATCCTTGTAGGACATTTGGTCTTGTCCAAAACACCTGTGGAGACCCTTGGTCCACACTAAAAAGTTTTGGAAATTTGGTTCTGTTCAACATGTCCTTGGAGACATTTGGTACATACAGTCAGTATAAATCCTACATTCCTGCGAGGTTTGTACCCCAACCCATCTGCCTCAGAGCTGTGCTGTTGCCACCGAGGTAGGCCACTGAGGCAGGATGGGTTATTATTTCAATAAAGTTGCAACACAGTAACTAAACCGATAAAACATAGTATTTTTTTTCTGTATTAATCTTATAAACCAAAGTATAAATAAATGTCATGGATTATTTGAACCCAGGGATGTTTTGGACAGGACCAAATATTAGCAACCATTTGGTGTGGACCAAATATGCTCACAGGCATTAAAATTTTTTTATCCTTTCCAGAAGATGCATGTGTCAGCTTTAGAGAGAGAGGATAGAAAAAAGAGAGAGACATCAATGTGAGAGAGAAATATCGATTGATTGCCTCCTATATGTGCCCTGAGTGGGAACCTGCAGTCCAGATATGTGCCCTGATCGGGAATCAAACCTTTGAACTTTTGGTGCAAGGGACAACACTCCGACCAATTAAGCCACACCGGCCAGAGCTGCTCCGGGGCATTTTGATAGGACCAAATTTGCAGGGCATTTTGTTGTGGACCAAATGTCTCCTGGACATTTTGGAAAAGACCAAATGTCTGCTAATCATCAGTGCTATTAAGAACCAGAGTGTTTTTATGTTCCTCTGTCTTCTCTTTTCAATGATTTGTCTTTAGTTTTTAGGTGTGTCATCTTGTGGTTATAAAATAGACTCCGGGCAGTGGGCATTTCCTCACACAACACATCCATAGTCAGAAAGATGTCCTCTTGTTGGGGATAAAAAAGCTTTCCCAGAAACCCCAGCAGACTTGCAACAATGCTCCTTTGACCAGCAGTGCTTTATAAATCCATAGCCTATCTGGAAGTAAGGCGTGGGGAACATCTAGTATTTTCAGCATCTACAGTGAGTAGATAACTGAGAGAATTTGTAGGATAATTCAGACTAAGAAAATTCACCCATGTCAGCCTCTTCTGCCATGTGACTACTTTGCAGAGAGGCAGAAGTGTAGTAGCAGTCTGTTGGCTGAGTGAAATGCTATGTTAGAATCCCAAGTTAAAAGATGATTGATGGATTTGCCTTTGGCAGGGGTGGAAAGAAGTTCTCATGGAAATTCTTCCTTTTCTTAAAAGTTTATTTATTTTTTAAATCTAGCATTTGGATTTCTACCCAGGGAGTGGATCTACCCTGTGCAGAAGAAAACCCTTCCTAGTTTAAGCAGCTGTCAATAAAGGTAGTATTTTGCATTATAATGGTTACTATGGTCTTAAATAAATGAGTATGCTTCCTTTTCTTTAATTGTTGCAAAGTTTTCCCTTTGGGCTATTCCTATTGTCAAAGAGCTAAGTGAGTTTTATGAATGGAGCTCTAGGCTATTGTGTTGTGATGGAAGGCCACCTCATTTAAGCATAGGTTACTCCTAAATCCAAGAGGATACGAGCGAAGGTAACGATGTTGTGTGGAATAATTCTTGATAGGCTTCTCATCCTGGTAGTTGTTTTGCTTTTAAGCCTAAAATGCTGGATAGCGAAATAAACACACACACACAACCAAACAAACACAAAAATTCTAAAAGCAAGTAGGCCAAACCCTACTTAAATTTATGACATAGAAGTATTAAATATTTTATATGTATTCATTGTTAAATAGTCTGTTTATTTTAAACATTTTTATTCAACTCGATTAACATTTATTGTGTCTCTAACACATAGAAATCATACTAAGCTCTATGGAAACACAAATGAAATATATTTGTAAGGCATGTATCTTCTACACCCGAGACAGACCAGTATGTCAATGATTATAATGCAAGCTATAAGCATTAGACTTTTGCCTGAAGTTTAAACATTCACTGTGGAAACAAGCAGTCAAGTCTCTGCAGGATCTGGGATGTTTGGTGGGAGCTTTGTTGATAAGTGTAACTTTTAGGGTGGAAAAAACAGAACCTTGGTATCCCGATTGTGGCACTAAATAAGAAGGAAGGTGCATCATGAGGTTGAGAAATGTCCATCAGTTGGATCAGCTAGATTCAAAAATCAAACTGCACCAAAGAAGACAAGAGGACCGAAAAGGTAGAGGAGGATGGAAAGGAATATAGAAGCAACATGGAGCTACTCAATACCTCTGGCCAAGGCATGATCTTCTCCACACTGTAAAACTCTCTTGCCTCTGTTTGCAAATCATTAACATTGGTTAAACATACATATGCTGGTCAACATTTAAGTGCTTCAAAATATTGACTCACATAATCCCTACAGAAACCTTATTAGCTGCTTATTGCTAAAGCAGGAGACAGCATAGGAAGAACTCTGAGACTGCGCTGCTGTTATTGGCCAGTGTCTAGCATCCCGGTTGCCAGGAAACGCCTTTTAGCACTTAGGTAGAATGAATAACAAACCAAGGCAGGGAGGAGGAGGGAGACTGTCTCACCCACTCACTCAGCAGTCCTGAGCCTAGTCTGATACTATTGCTGTGTGTTCCAGCATCACAAGAAACACTGTGTTGGCACGGGAGAAGGGAAGCCCTTGAAGTCCTATGTACTATTCCCATGGTCTGGAAAGGAAAGCCTTTGAAAACTCTGCTTTCAACACAAAGCCTGGAAGGCAGGAGAGCATTCACAGTGACCAAAGGAAGAAGCCCATAAAACAGCTTTGGTTAATTGCCTACCTCTCATCATTATCTGTTTTAGGAAGGAGTCCCTAGTGCTTAAAGAAAGAGCTCATAAATAACTTTGGTAACTGCCCCAACTTTAATTAACTGCCTCCTGTCACATATCTGTTTTACAACAAGATGAACAAATGGAGTCTGGGGCAAGATAAGGAGGATTCCGGTTAAGAGACCCCCATACACACCTAAGTTTGGCTAGTCACATTCTCCAAGGAAAGCTGGCACCGCATTTACCTGTTAATCAATATGTAACGTTCCTCCCAACCCGCCAACCATATACGTCCTCAGAACAAAGGACCAAAGAGACTTGCCGTCCCTTATTTTCACTGCCCTACTTTACCCAGAACCTGTGCCCTTCGCCCCCTTCTCCCCACTTTAGTTAGGCCAATTCTCTTTCATGGGAACGGATTATCCATAAACCCCGACTGCACGCTAATAGGTTTGCTGATCTGTAATTCTTCACATGATAAGAACCAGGTCACTCCCATTAACATTACTGTAAGTTCATTTTATTCACCAAGAAATTTAGACACAGAGAGGTTAAACAACGTGCCCAAATTTATACACTTTGCTCAAGGTCATAGTCTTAGCTACGACCTGTGTGGATGAGAAGAAAAATACAGCACATTTCGATTAAAAGAAAAGGCCATATATCGACATATTTATTTTTTAATTATTTGCCTGGTGGCTTACCATAACAAATTTTCAACATAAATAGCAATTCCTGTAATTCTTTGCACAAGAAGATCTCTCAAAAAAGTAAAAAAAAAAATAGTGCATTAATAATAATAAATCATTCATCTGAAAAAATTAGAAGCTATTTAGACTATTATTATATTTAAAATATATGTCATTTGAATCAAAAAACAAAAGACTTTATATCATTGATTTAGTAGATTTATGACTTTGAAATAGAAAGTGACTAGTCATCAATTAGGCCAGAGTTTCAAACTGTATGTTTTCAGATGCTATTTATTTAGCCTGTAGAGTAACTCCTTTGCTTTTCTGTTTTAATTACTTACTAATTAAAAAATAGGAAATTTAATGTAAAAATATCAATTCCCGACATCTCATAAAAATGAAACATGGAGTGAACCCACATTCCTGTGACAACACTCAACTAGAACTGAGTAGAGCTGGCTAGTTCAGGTGGGTTTTTGTAGGGTAAATGGAGTCAGACAAGCTCCCTTACCTGGGTGCCCAGGTGACTGTGGCTTGGTAGTGTCTGTGTGGCCTTGAGTAAGGGCCCTCCTGCACAGAACCAAGGTTGGTTATATAACCAGAAGGTCAGGTATTGGCATCCTGCCGACTTTGTGTGCACTTTGTATATAAGGGAATCGCTGCAACATGCAGCTCGCAGTGCGTATGTGGATTGCCCGCCTCAGCATGATGGCATGTCAGACATCCTGATGGCTCCATGAATTTTCTTCTGTCTGCCTGAATCCTGTGTGAGCCTACCTGGCCTTGAACAGCTACAGGACAGTCTTGTACTACCTGGTCAGTCAAAGACAGTGTCCTCGTTTTCTATTGCCCAGTAACAAATTACCACAAACTTAACGGCCTAAAACAATACTCGTTTATTAGCTCAGTTCCATAGGTCAGAAGTTCATCAGTATCAGTAGTTTCTTTGCGAAGCATCTCACAAGGCCCCCACCACGGTGTTAGCCGCTTCAGTCTCTGGAGGTTCCAGGAAAGAATTTGCTTTCAAGCTCATTCTGATTGTTGGCAGAGTTCAGATCCTTGACTTTGTAGGACCAAAGTCTCCATTTCCATGCTGGTTGTCAGGGGCCACTCTTAGTTCCTTTCCCCATGTCCCTTCCACCTTCACAGCCAGCAACAGTATTCTTTTGTGGAATCCTTATGCCTTGACTCTGAATTCTCCCTGTGCAACCCCTTAGAGAAAATGATCTGCTTTTATTTTTATTTTACTTTTTTATTTAATTCTTGTTCAAGTACAGTTTTCAAATGACTAGTGCAATTAGTTTAGGATGGCCTAGGTAATTTCCTTATTTTTAGGTCAACTGATAGTAGCCTTAATTACATCTGCCAAATACTTTTGACTGTATAACATAACAAAATCGTTATCATGGCTGAGACAAAGCGGCCACCACAGAATTTGTTCTACCAAATTACTGCGTATTGTTCTTGACCATTGTATACCATTCTACAAATACCAAGATGTAGAGTCATGGGAAGTCATACATTTCTCCAAGGAGTGTATGTTGCTACCACTACCCTGGAACACTGTAGGGTAGAATGTGTGTATGCATGCCTTTTACCCAGTAGTTTTCCTGTTAGAAATATGTACCCTAAAAAGTTAGCAAGAACTCAGAGCAAGTATTTTGTGCTTTTATTGTGTCTCTTTTTCGAAAATTCAGTGGTAAGTTCCATTTACTGAACCTTCCAGTTGTTTATGGACAGTATCAACATTATATTTTATTAAACATGCTGAATATTTCTAAGGTCTTTTTCTTATAGCTGATTGTATTTGCCTGAATTACACTGAAGGAGATCCTTGAACAATATTGGTGGAATTTGAAACTTAACTCTATTATGTTACAAATATCCTTTTTTTTTCTTGTAGGAAGCTGAGTACTATCTATTATTCTAGCTAGGTATATCAAAGTTGACGTGCTACTTCCCCAATCTGGGCTACATGTTAATATTAGGGAGAATGTATAACACCTGGAAGTTTTTTATTGAATGTCTCTTTGTCTAGAAATTATGTTTGATTGCTTGCTTTTTTTTGCCTAGAAAATTGGCAAGACAGGAACAAAGTGTGTTGAGATGCCACCTATAAACCATGCACAGTTTTTGTTCTGGAAGGAATAAAAATAGGAGTCAGAACACCCGACGTTCTTTTTAGCTGGAAGGGTCAAACTGGCAGTGGTTTTGTTGGGGACTTGTGATGTACCTGTATCTTTCAGACTATAAGATGAATCTTTCCCCCCCCCAAGTTTGGGAGAAATAATGGTTGTTAATGTTGCTATTGAGTTCTATTTACATTTACATTGGTGAAATATTATGTTACTTATGTTATTAAATATTTTACCACATTTTTTGCTTCAAAATATTTTTTCTATTTTCCTTGTCTAAAACCTAGGTGCGTCTTATTGTCCAAAAATATGGCACAGGCTTGAGGCCCAAGGTGGTTGCATGCTATGTGAGTTCCACCTTAAGAGACGGTTTTCCTCAGAAAGGAGTGTTGGTATTTCATGTGTTAAGGAATAAGATGAGAGAGGGAAACCGTGTAGCTTGTCCCTGTCTTGGTATCCTAGAAGGTCTATGTTATTGATTTAAAGAATCGCCATGTAATCCTGAACAGAGACTGTACATAGCCTTAAACTTGGCTGTCCTTGTCACACTTATAATCCTTCTTTTATTTTGTTCTTTACTCTTCTATTTTTACCTAGTACAAAATTTTAACTCTCTAAGCTGTTTTATAGCAAGAAAGACATTGCTCACATTTTATCTCTGTTTAAACACTAATGGTCCTTCTGGTTTTCTAGATTTTTCCCATTCAGTTTGTCAGTTTTTTCGTGTGCATTGTTGAAATTGCAACATGGAATTGTACATGTTATTATTGCCATTCATAGTCATGAGAGCTCTTAAAAAAATTCTGTTATTTTTCTTCCTGTCTGGGTACAGGGTAGAGTTTCCTTTCCCCATCAATAGGTGTTTTACTCTTCCCTTTTTTCTGCCTTGCCATCTGCAGATGCTGCTGCATCTGCCAGGGCCATGGACTAAGGGAAGCAGTTATGTTGAGCGGAAGTCTGACCAGCTTGCAATAAATACACAGCAAGGGAATTTGGCCTGAGCCTTTGATCTGGTTTGTTATGTCACCACAACCCAGTCCATCCTGACTTATACACGGGCAGAGTCTCTTTAAGTGTCTAATTTTTAAAAATTATTCCAGGATTTCAATATTCTTTATTAATATATACAATTTGCATGAACAGAACAGAGGCTTACAATGTTCAAATATTAGACAGCTTTTACTCTTCAATTATGTTGTCTCATATTTTGTTATGACAAGTGTTATACAACTGAACATTGAGTTTCTCCAAAGTTTTTTAAATCTAGGCACAAAATTTTACTGCCAGTAAATAATTTTCTACTTCATGAACATCTTTTTTGAGCTTGTGTGTGTGTGTGTGTGTGTGTGTGTAAGACATACTTGACATTATCCTTACCTTTTACAAACTTATATTCTGAAACATAGTAAACTCTAATGATACTCAAATTTTAGACATGTGATGTTGACAACACACACAGAGTCTGCACATACACTGTCCTTGCTAAAGTCAAACAAATGGACACCTGAATTTGACTTGCTTTTGGCATTTTTATAGTCTGTCAATATAAAACATTCACAAATAAGCTGATAAATTATAAAGTTTTTTTGTTTTCATGTGATACCAATTTTATAATTCTAAAAATGGATGAAGGGGTTTTAAAATTGAAATTTTCATTTATAAAATAAAAATGGGGATTTAATGTGTAACATGATGACTATAGTGAATAATTAATTGTAGGGGACTGGTTTGTTTTAGTCTGGCAAATGTGACTCAGCTCTGTATAGAAAACCTACAGATGCGAAGTGGTGGGCAGGAGCCAGACCTTCAAACCAAGTTTTCCCATGGGAATCAGGCCTAGAAAATGCATACAGACTATTACGGCTTGCTCTTGCAAAAACTCCATCACCCTAGTCTAAAACAACAAATGTGTATTGTCTATCTTCAAGGTAATATCCAAAGCTTCTGTGAATTTGCCAAAGGACAGAGCTAATAGGTTCATTGCCATTCCCCTCTGCATGTTATTTTCATTTCCTTGATTGCACCTGAAATGTAGACAATAATATTCTATGTAATAGATAATAAATCTTTCTCTGGTGTAAGACCTGAGGAAAACAATAAAAGCCTGTCTAGGCAAGGGTCAAGGCGCTCCCCTCTTGGGAGGGAGACCAAGGCATCCATAGGCACTCTCCTCTTGAGAGAGTAGTCGTGAGAGAGTAGTCGTGCCTGTTCCCTTTTTCTCCACAGGACTGTTGTCGCCTGTGCATTCATTCTCATCATCAGCCACAAGAGGCGCACTCTGCTGGCTGGAGTCCGCCACAATAACACCGTACTGCGTATTTGAAAGGTGTTAAGAGAGTAGATCTTCAAAATTCTCATCATCACAAGAAAAAAATCGTAACTGTATAATGACAAATGTTAGCTAGATTATTGTGATGATCATTTTGCAATATGCATAAATATCAAACCATTACATTTTATATTTGAAACTGATATAATGTTATATGTTAATTATACTTCAATTAAAATGGTGTATGATAGTTCTCAGAAGAGCTATAAAATAATGCTTAAACTTGATTTGGAGTACTAGAATGATTAATTGATTATGATTACTCTCACTTTAGGTAGATAACTTGTGAACTTTGATAGACTAGACTAGAATACAGATATAGACATTAAAATATCTAAAAGGCTATTTCCCCCCCAATATATATTGAAAAGTTTTTAAAAGCCAGGAGAAGGCTGCTGTCCAGCTTGCAAGAGGCTTCATAAGAAATACATATGGTACTGATAATTCACTAGGGTCCTTTAAATTGGTGTATAACTTCTGAACACTAGTTGCTTTGCTTGTAATAAGCAAAGTAACTGTTAATGGACAGTGATGTTGATGATAGCAGAACCAGCTCATTCAGGGAAGTAAAATTGCAATGTGGATTTCTTTATGATCATAGAATTAGAATAGGGACATAGAATCTTTTTGTCAATATTTCTTGTGTACTCACATTATATTTACATCAAATATAATTTGCCTGCAAATTCTCATTTTCTATACCAAATCCATTTTGATTGACATGCATCTTTTTTTATATGCCCATGAGTTCATTTTGGTTATAATAGGGTTTACAGGCCTAAAAGGATTTCTGTTTCTTTTATGTGACATTGTTTATCTCAGCTTGATCTCCTCTACCTAAATTTGATATTGAGACTCCCCAGTATAATCTATATTCCTTATTTCCAAACACTCCCACGGCGTCTTAGTTAAACTCCGCTTACTGACAACAGCAGGTGTTGCTTAGATAATAAAGACAACAACATTCATGCATTTAATATTTCTGATACCCCGTCTCTGTGTAAATGTAACAAATTTCTACTAGTCCTGCGAAAACACTTGCCAATTATGAAATCATCCATTTGTGAACTTGTTTGAAGTTATTTAATTTTTTCTTTTTTGGAGATTATTCTCATTTAACACATATGTTCTGGAAAAATGACAAAAGTTCCTGGAGTTTTTGCAAAGAAAATGATGTTTGAGGTCTATATCATCAAACACTCATTGCTTCTTGAATATATAGTATATATATAGTCATCAACTTAGTAAATTCTATTAAAAGCCATACAAATAAAATAATTTGACTAACTCTCCTCTGAGTTCCAGAAGGAAAAGAACATAGACAGCAGCTCTGGGAAGGTAGTTGGGGAATGGAAGGACTGAGCGAAAAAGAGAAAGAACCAAATAAATAACTAGTTACCATCAATAAATTATCTTATTTTTAATCTAGTCTTTTACATAAAAATCTCTCTATTTCTAAGTTGTGGTTATTCATTCTGGGAAAATCTGCAGTTTGATTTTAAATGAACATACAAATTATTATAAGTATGATATAAACTTTTGGAGTTTAACAATGTATTATTTGCTTTTTAAATTTCTTCATATTTTGGAATAATTTATCTTGTGAAAGCTGTGATACAATCTTACTTTTTTTTGGCATTCTGCTATGATAATTCAACTTCTTACATATGCTGCAGTGACAAAGGGACTCATTAGAGGACCATACTGTTCTCCACATAACACTCCCATTTTCTTTGAGCTGAAGCATTAGGCAAATTCTCTTGTTGGTATTAAGCTAAGATGAATATATCTAAGGGATCTCATTTTTGCAAGGAATTAAAAGGTCAGAAACATAAATCAAAGAACCACTTCTAAAGTTAAACATAATCTATATTACTCGTCCAGAAAGTAAAAGGTGGCTTTTTCCAGCTATTCTGATACACTGATTTCAATTAACTCTAAAAGTGATATTACAGCTAAATAGAATAATGCAAACGTTGGGAATTCAGCATTCAAAAGCAATAGCCTTCATTTGCTAATTTAACGCCCATGTATTGGGTGCTTCCATAATGTAAAGGCTGGACAGGCACAGAGGTGAATAGAACTGTATTGAAGTGCATCTTTGGGCCTCCATACACATACATGGAGCACTGGCTCTACAGGAATCAGAGGACCAGAAATAAACATGAAAATTCACTTGCAAAACAAGTCAAAAAAGAGAAAACAGGTAAAACGTTTATACCTGTCATTTTAGCAAAAAATAGTAAAATTAAAGTTATGGGAAATCATAGGAGCTAAGACAATTTTTGAAGGTATTCAGCTTAAGTAAAAGTCACAGGACATCAGCTGTGCCAGTAATAATTAAGTGGAATCATAATAACAGCACCTACATCTGACTTACCATGAAGCTTCTCTAAACAGGGTTTGGTCAGTCAGAAAAGTCACATCTCGTTTGTAAATAATAGAAAAACATGTTTCTCTCTAGTGCATATGGTTACCCTTCCAAGCTGGTCAATAGGTATTAATTTGTTCTGTTGTTTAATAGTAAAAGATACCTTGGAAACTTGTAATTTTGAGGACATTTATTGAGATAGTGTTTTTCAATTTGTTTGAAGAACCACAATTTCAGGTAACAGAAAAGAGTTATTACATATGTTTTTCTTGGGTTGTTTTTTTTAAATAAAGATTTTATTTACTTATTTTTAGGGAAAGAGGAAGGGAGGGAGAGAAACATCAGTGTGTGGTTTCCTCTTACACAAACCCCACTGGGGACCTGGAGCATATCCCAGACTTGTGCCCTGACTGGGAATTGAACCAGTGACCCTTTGGTTTGCAGGCTGGCACTCAATCCTCTGAGCCACACCAGCCAGGACTCTTGGGTTGCTCAATTTCTCATTGGTGAAGATCTGCCTAACAAGTTTCATTCTGACAAAATTGGATGGAAATAGCAAGATAAAGGGGAAAATTGATGCGATGACATTTATTATATCAAAATAGGAAATTACCTATAGAGACCATATTTAACCTCAAATATGACAATTTAAAGCTGAGCAACATATAAATACAATTCTTATTGATTCAATTTTGGCAGGAGCAATGCAATAGGTGTCATGTATCCCAAACATTTCAAATAAGGGTGCTAGATCATTTAACCAGGATGTTCTAAGAGATGGTTAAATTGATTCTGTTGTATTAGTGATCACTCCCCTCCAGCCAAGAAAGCATACAGGTAGGGAGTAACTGAGGGAGATTTCCTTCACAGGGAGCAGTGTTGGACAGCTGTGTGTTCTCTCTCTTAGTGGACTTGGAGGAGAACAAGTGCTTTCCACATCTTATGCCAAGTGGAAGGAGTCCTACAGGACCTCCTAGTCCACCCAACTGGAGGGAGCCTGCTTCGAGTCACTTTGGAAGAGAACCATCCAAAACAATTCTGAGGTCATGTAATCCAGCAAAGGCCTGACTGACTCTTCATTTCAATGGTGAAAATTATTTAGGATTTAGATATCCTTTGCATTACTAGAAGAATAACAGGAGGTGGGAGAGAAGAAATCACAGACTCCCACAAAAACAATTAGTGAACAATTCATCTTGGGACATTGGCCAGTCTCATAGGACAAGGACATCATTTCACAAGTTACTCAACACTTCCTTTTCTCTTCAATCTCCTTTCCCTTGGACCTTACCCCAGGCAGGTCTTATGCTGGAATTGTTTGCTTATGACACAAAGAAAACATAATAACGGTGCAATGTATATAAATAATTGGCTTTGCAATGATTCTTATGTTTTCTCTATACATAGGATAGATATCTGCCCCCAAATACTGAGGGTGTTCTCTGTGTGTGCACACCCACCCACATGTGTGTTTATATATATATACATATATACACAGGAGTTTTTTAATTTCAAACAGAGTTTTGCCACAGGCACATATAGAAGCTGTGTTCACTTAGCAACAGATGTTACTATAAGACATAAATTGACTTGTCCTGCTGAGATTGACTTGCTGAGGGTTTTCTTTTATCATCTCTTACTTTCTCTCTTGCTTTCATTTTGTTCTTTCACATTTTTTCTTTTTCTGCCACTGTTACTCTTTTATTTTTCTACTTGTTTACTGAACCATTTAATAAGTGACCCCGTCATACAGGAATGTAGGTTTCAAGCCATTGAGTAAACTAGCTACTCTTCTGTCTAGGCTACGGGATTTGTCCGAGCCTTGCCTGTGTTTGCTCCCCCTTCAGTTTTGTTCTTAGACTTTATATCCTCCCAGCAAATCACTCTCCCCACAGCCAACATTTTTTTTCTTTCATGATCTTCTTAGGAAAGAGTTCTCATCCACTCAGGAACTCTTTATCTTTTTAGAAAGCTTTGCTTTGGCCAGGCCAAGGTGAAACAAAATACTCATTAATCAAGGTGACCTTTTGGAATGGCATAAGAAATATTTTACAAATGTACAATGAAGGTAACATTTACAGGCTTCTGAATGTATACAGGTCCCATAGCTATCTAGTTTCACATGGTGAACATAAATGTTTTTGTATCCTGAGCTCTGACAGTGATACCTCATATGATCTCTTCAACCTTCACTTCTTTTCTTTCTTTCATTCATTCATTCATTCATTCATTCATGTGATTGACTCTGCACAGCATAGTGAATTTCATCTTTCCTGTGACTCTCAGTTCTGATGAGTGCAACACATCTGAAAATAGTCTATGATGAAGTCCACTAACAACAGACATAGAAAACACACACACACAAACACCCACTCAACAAATTGCCCAAAAATTCAGGAAAATATGGTTTCATGAGTAGACACCCAGTTTATTGATGGGGAAAAGGTGAGGCAATGAACAAGTACTTTTATCAATAAAATGATCTTAACAAAAGCTCTCTTTAAGGTGTTACTTCCTAACTTTTCTTACACAACACCAATAGGACATGCTTATGTTGTCACTGTCCACTCACGTACACGGACAAGGCTGCCTCTGAGCCACCTGTTCCTCAGCACATCGACAGCCCATTCTCAGCTCTCAGGGTTGGAGGTTCTGCTTCAGGGATTACTGCCAGGACCAGCGTCATTGAAGGCTTTTATAGGTGATCAGGAAGATGAAGGGCACAGTAAAATTTTCAAGTTCACAAGATGACACTAAGTTTCTCTGAGTAATTAAATGTCAAGTTGATAAGGATAAACTGCACAAAAATCTTTCCTGGTTGTATGAGGTCAGGATACAAAGGTGAACTTCATCATGATTTATGTCAAAGTTGTCACATGAGAACAATATAACGCCAACCATATTTATTTGCTGATGATCCTTGAGCATCAGTGATGACATAGGATAAGGATTTGAGAGTTTTTATCTTGTATTCCTGAGACTTTCACCTTGAGTTTGTGGTGACAAAAACAATGACGACAATTCTGTGACTCATCAAAAATGCTGTTGCAAATGACACAGAAATATCAGTTACAAGTTTCAATACTTCCAAATATGTTATTTTTGTCTAATCCTCAAAATACTGCTGTGTGATCATTTAAATGTATTTTGCAAATGAGGAAGCTGAGACTTAGTAAGTGATTAACACTCACACCAAAGCATAGACTTCTGCAATCAGTTCTGGATGCTGTCTCAAAAAAAGTGGATATGAAAAATGTTCAGAAGTTCACAATCCAAATTAGAGTTGAAGAATCAGGGAGAAGAATGGAGGAGAGGAAGAGATATTGCTATAGGAGCGTATTTTTTAAAAAAAGCCTTTGATTTGGTAAAATGCCTTGAATATTGGTGTAATGAGGCTTGAGTGAAGTTCTAGAATTCTAGGTGTAATTAGGAAGTTGAACTGTGCTTAAAAAGTGGTGTATCAGCTTGTTAGGGCTGCCATAAGAAGCCCTATAAGCCATAACAAAGCACACAAACTGGGTAACTTAAACAACAGAAGTTTACTCTCTCCGCTGTGGAGGCTAGAAATTCAAGATCAAGGTTTCAGCAAGGTGGGCTCCATCCAAGGTGGTGTTGATATAGGGTACAACCAAGAGAGGGGCCCCAAAAAGGAATTTGGAAATGGGTCCAGAAACTCAAGACGTCTAGGAAATACTGGAGAGACATATAAGATGTCCTCACCCCTTCCCCCACAGGTGTGAGTTGGGGGAAGGGACACATGGGGCAGGAACATGCAGGGCTGTTTTGTATAACCACAGCCTTGCGCAAATCCATGACATGGTCATTTAACATATCTATAGCCTTTGGCAGGTCACTTGGATATGTTAAATAGCTGTGGCCAGGCTTGGAGCCAGGGGAATGGAAGTCAATTCCCCCCCAAGATGCAACTGGGGGGCAGGTCCCCCAAGTTACAGTGCCTGCATGGGAGCTTGGAGAAGATTGGCTCCAGGACACGGGGCCATACCTGCCCAGACTCACGATGGCAGCCCAGTAAACATAAGAATAAAGAAATACTGGCAGGTGTAACTGATCATGGGAGGAGTCGGAAATGGGGGTACAGAGGAAGATGGGCACGGGGATTTAAACCCAGACACAGCAGCCATGTGAAGGAGAGAGAGCCATGTGCTTTTGGCAGAGCGAGGACCCCTCTTAGCTCTGGTGGAAGAAGGGAGAACCATGATGTTTAGCCAGAGTACGGACCCCCGTAGCTCTGGTAGAAGAGACCCATGCGGCTTCGGGGTGTTCCCTTGGCCACATGGCCTGGGAAGCAAGAGAAACTTTGTCTGGAAAAAATGGGTACAAAGAACTCTTGCCGGTAGACCCTGAGAAGGTGCCACATGGCTTTGGAGTCATAACAGATCCTACCTGGACGGTGACACAGCGGACAGTGGCAGGAGGCTGGATCTCGGACTTTTGCTCTTTTCCTGAGTTATGGTACCCCGAATTAGGGCAGGGGAGAAAGAAACACTGTGTGCATCTGTGGGTATCCTTAAGGACTTTGATATTTTAATGAAGATGTTAAGTCATTCCTTTAAGTCTGTATAGCCTTAAATAAACATTTCCTTTCCTTTCCTTTTCACAAATCTCTGGCATTGAGAGATGTCTTTCCGATTGGCAGGGGACAGATGAGCCCCGTAGGTGGTCCAGACAGTATTAGTATGCCATCCTCTGGAGTCCAGGCCCCTGTGTGTCTGTTCTGTAACAGTGTGAGGAAAGGATTTCTGTCATATTTCTTTTCATGTAGTTTTACATCTTTTCTTCTGTAGTCATGTCTGTCTCTGTTCAAATTTCCTCTTTTTATAAGAACAACAGTCATAATGGATTAAGGTCCACCTTAATACCCATCTTAATTACATCTGCAATGACTCTATTTCCAAACAAGGTCACATTTGAGATACTGGATGTATGGCTTTAATATACAGATTTGGGGGGAACACACTATGATTCATAACAAATGGCAAAGAAACACGATACATTGGGTGATTCATTTTTGAAAGTTATTTCTTTGACTGAGAACAAGACTGAGACTTTATATGTCAGTGAAAAACAAAGCACTGAGAGTATCAAGCTAATAAAGCAGTGTGGGTGGTGGTGGGAGGGGAGAATACGGCAGAGTCTTACCATCATGACCCTGGAGAGTGAGGGGACCCCACAGAAATCAGCGGTTTTACCTAACGAAGCAATAGGCAGAGGAAGAAGGTCCTACTCTCCTTATCCAACGGCAGCATAACTGACTGCTTTCACCTAATAGAGCATTAGTATCGTTAGTTATTTACACCGTAGTTTTTAATCTCAGAAACACATCTAGCCTCAGATATTTTAAGTTCTTGGTTTCCACAAACCTCAATTAATCTCAACTCTTTGAATATATAACAAAAACTTCAGGCTTGGTTTTCTCTTCCAGATTAAAATGAACAGATAAACATTTTAGACAACTTTATACTAGTTACTTAAATACACAGCACATTCTAAAATGAAACTCAATCACACTTCTACATAAAATGGAATAAACACTTCAATTAAGTTTATTCCGGTGGGCCAAGTATTGCCCCCGCCTCGGACCCTTTGTTCGGTAACAATAATGGGCTAAGGGATTCTGAAGGCCTACAACATAACAAGGAAATTACAATTAATATTTACTGTATGAAAGTAAGACATGAAATGGTAGAGAAAGGTAAAAATAAATTTTTATTTACTGCATCCAAGGCACAATCTTTGGTTAAAAATGACTTTCACATTCATTTTAATCATCATAACCTCTTGTGTATGGGATTTCCATATGACCATTTTGTTAGGTTATTGTCCATGAATTTATGGCCTTTAAAATGTGTCCACAATTATTTTAAGTTTATACTGATCCTCTGAGTTCACAGCTGAATAGGTTTGGTTGTTTTCTCTTTCTTTCACCCTTAAGTTTGTTGGCTGGTCCCTGGAGTGCCTCAAGGCTGGGGGTTGATAGCCAGCACTGGTGCTGCCAATGTGAACAGTAGGAAAACCTCTCCAGCAGTAGGAGACCAGCGATATGCAAATGCAGTTCTTCAACCCAGTTTTTAAATGTAAATGCCCTTGGGTGACTTTTTAAGGCTTGACCTAAATTGACTTATACTGAGTGGATTAGGGAGAACATTGGATTTGTGAATGTCAGTTTTCAATGCCTTCTGAAATAGGAGTGCTGACTTGAGTCCAGGTACTAAAGGGGATTTGTACCTGTATGTGCGAGTGTAGAACAGAGAGGATTGCTGTGGGCAAGGAGCAGTGGTGAAGCCGTCGTCATGGGTCAGGTGGAAAGGGCTCTGTCTCAAGATAAAAAGATGGGAGATCTTTCCTTTGGACATTTAAAAGAAGAAACTCTTCTGTGTGCATCTGTGGATTTTAAGATTTCAGATTTTAAAAATAAATCTGAAACATTATTGTTATCTTTAAAAATATGACTACATTTTAGTCCATAAAATTGAAATACGGAAAGAACAAAGTAATATTCTTTCTTGCCACAATATAGCGTATTGTGGTGACTAATGTACACCTTCTCCAAGCACAGCCTCTTAATATTGTGATCAATTTCTTTCCAGGCTTTTTGTGTGTGTTGTGTTCCCCAGTAGTCCAATAACATCATTTACATTTTTTAAATCTTTATTTTTAATGAAATACCCATCTTTTTTATTTAAAGATTTTTATTTATCTTTTGAGGGGAAGGGAAGGAGAGAGGGAGAGAAATATTAATATATGGTTGCTTCTCATGTGTCCCCTGCTAGGAACTGGCCTGCAACCCAGGCATGTGCCCTGACTGGGAATCGAACTATGATCATTTAGTTCACAGTCCAATGCTCAATCCACTGAGCCACACCAGCCAGGGTGAAATACCCTTCTTTTTATGGTAACATTATGTGTATAACGACCTCCACCTAGTTTTTTTCACATGTTAAGTATATACCATCTTTCTCAGACTACAAGATGCATGTTTCCACCCCAAATTTGGGAGGAATAATGGCTGTTAATGCTGCTGTTGAGTTTTGTTTACATTTACATTGGTGAAATATTATGTTATTAAATATTTTACCACATTTTTTGCTTCAAACTTTTTTCCTATTTTCCTTCTCTAAAACCTAGGTGCATCTTATGGTCCAAAAAATACAGTGTGTATATGTGTGTGTATATATGTATGTGTAACTTATTTATTTTTTTATTGTTGTTCAATTACAATTGTCCCCATTTTCTCCCCATTACTCTCCTCTGCCCTACCCACTCCCACCTCCCACATTCAATCCTCCCCTGTTTTCTTTGTTATCTGGTCTTTTACACATGTTCCTTGACTTGACCCTTCCTTTCCTTTCCCCCATATCCCCCTTCCCCTTTCCCCTCTGGTTATTGTCGGTTTGTTCTTTGTTTCCATGTCTCTGGTTTATTTTGCTCATTTGTTTGTTTTGTTGATTAGGTTCTATTTATAGATGAGATCATATGATATTTGTTTTTCACTGACTGGCTTATTTCACTTAGCATAATACTCTACAGTTACATCCATGCTGTCACAAAGGGTAGGAGTTCCTTTTTTCTTTCTGCTATACAGTATTCCCTTGTGAAAATGTATTACAGTTTTTTGATCCACTCATTTACTGATGGGCATTTAGGCTGCTTCTAGCACTTGGCTTTTGTAAATAGCTCTGCTATAAACATTGGGGTGCATAGGTTCTTTTGAATTGGTGTTTCAAGATTCTTAGGGTATAATCCCAGCAGTGGAACTTCCACGTCAAAAAGCAGTTTCATTTTTAATTTTTTGAGGAAATTCCATACAGTTTTCCACAGTGGCTGCACCAGTCTGTATTCTTGCTAACAGTGTACTAGGGTTTCCTTTTCTCCACAATCTCGCCAGCACTTGTTTTTTGTTTTTTTGTTTTATCATGGCCATTCTGACCTGTGTAAAGTTTTTAAATGTTGATACTTCCCAAGATTCAGTTTTTGACCCTCCTCTTCTTCTATTTTCTGTAATCTCTCAATTCTTTCTCAATTCTATCAGAATAACTAATGCCTGAACACTTACAAATTACTAATCTGTATCTTATGTTTCAGACTCACATACATATAACTATCAACTATTTAGATGTCCATTAATTAAGTCATTAATAGTTAATAAGTTCACTTACTGATAATTAATGGGTTAATTCATTAAGATCTTAGTATGTGTTGGGTGGTATTGTGAATATTAAGGGTTTAGCTTAGAAAATGGTGGTTGGATACAGTGGAAGACAGTGAGAATTCAAGGAGAGGTTGGAAAGGAGAAGAATGAGAAGTCTACATTTTGAAGGTTCTTAAGCTTTAAGTGTAGGAATTTGACATTTATTCCCACTATACATTTTGTACCCCAATTAACATAGTCTACAGTACTCTGCTTATAGCGGTCATGGGAGTTGTAGTTAATCCATCATTGGAGTGATTATTTTGTTTGGTATCTGTAGTAGTTTTCTCTTGCAGCTTTGACAAATTACCACATAGTTAGTGGCTTAAGATAATTCAAGAATTATTATAGTTCTGTAGATCAGAAGTCCATCGGACATGAATCTCCTGAGCTAAAATTAAGATGTTAGCACAGTGCATTTCTGTTTTTTCAAGTTCTAGGGCAGAATCCATTTCCTAGGCTTTTCCACTCTAGAGCTGCTTTTCCCCTTCCATCTTCAAAGCCATATCAGGCCAAGTCCTTCTCTCACTGCCATCTCTCTACTTGTCTTTTCCATATTTAAAGACCTTTGTAATTACATTTGGTCCAACCAGATAATCCAGCATAATCTTGTAATAAGGTCAGCTGGTTCACAACATTAATTCTATTTTCTGCCTTAATTCCCTCTTGCCATGTAACTAACATATTTACAAGTTCTAGCAAGTAGGATGTAGACATCTTCAGTGCACAATTGTTTTGCTCACCAGTGTTTCTCTCCCTCCCCCAGTCTGTGTATTTCAGGTAGGAGACTCTGTATCTACTCTTCCTTTCTTTTTTAATAACAAAAACTTGATTTAACTCAGTGTGCCAATTGCCCAGCTAATGAAATTCAATATACCAGCCTCCACTGTAGCACAGAAACATACTGTGGCAGTAATTGGGCAAATGAGTTATAAAAGGAAAGTGAATATTTCTTGCAGAGATTTTACTTTCCTTGTAAGAAATATTACTCCTTTTTATTCCCCTTGACTCTGCCTTAGAGTCTTAAAGATAGTCACCTTGTAGCCAAGAATGATATGACTCAAGACACCAAGCTTCTGCGTTAAGGGGTAGTAGAAACACAGCAAGAGCCTTCACTGATGACGTTGTTTAGCTGATGATTTGTATTAATCCAAAGCTCACCTCCCCTGTACTCCTTGTACTTGAGGAAAATATGTGCTACATATATAACTAGAGTAATGTTTTTAGTTACTTGTAGCCAAATGAAATCTTGTATGATAGCCTACATGAGAACAGGCACAATATCTGTTTTATTTATCCTTGGACTTTCAGAGCCTGGGGCAGAGCAAAACATATGTCAGAAACCCAATAAGTGTTTGTTAAATCCCTGTTGAGATTTGGATCCTTCATCTGTATTTGAACAAAGAGAATTTGCCAATGTCCTGAAGTGAAGATGAACTCCTTGCATTTAGGGAAGTAGTAGAAAGTAGTATGGCAGCAGATCCCACAGGACCAACATGGAAGAGGTTAAGAATTTATTTCTCAACAAATATCATATGATTTCACTTATATGTGAAGTCTGTTGAGCAAAATAAACAAACAAACAAAATAGAAACAGAGTCATAGATACAGGGAATAGAGTGAGAGCTGTCAGAGGGGAGGGGGTTGGGGGTCTGGGTGAAAAAGGTAAAGAGCTTAAGCAAAAACAGCAACAAAAACAACAAAAACCTTCATAGACGCAAATAAGAGTAAGGTGATTACCTGGGGGAAAGGAAGGTAGGTGAGGTAGGAGAGGGTAAAGTAAAGGTCAATGGTGATGAAAAAAGACTTGACTTTGGATAATGAACACACGATGCATCAGACTGATGATGTGTTATAGAATGCACACTTGAAAACTTTATAAGTCTATTAACCAATATTACCCCAATAAATTCAATAAAATTTTTCTAAAAAGAAATACTAAAACAATTTATTTCTCAATTCTAAGAACACTGATCAGAGATTGGCAGATTTTAGGCTAGGCTATCACATTTGTTTTTGAAGTCTCAGGTAGGCCAATGTGTGAAGAGAAACAGGTGAATGCTTTGAGACGGATTAAGAAGGTATAGAAGTTGTCTAAGTGAGAGATGTTGAGAGCTTGGTGTGGTTTGATGACAAAAATGGAAATGGAAAGAAATGTATGGATTGGGGAAATTCACTTTAGCACATTGGGGAAATGTCAGGGCAGGAGAGAGAGGAGGTATCTGGGTTAACTGCTAGGTCATTGACAGTGCATGCGGGAGGATTGTGAAGGTGTTTCCGTGAGAGCAGCATTCTGGCATTACTCTGTTGAAGATACCTTACTCAGAAATTGTGTTGAATGTTCACCATGTACCAAGTTAGTAACTGTAAGATGAGGACATAAACCCCCTATATTTGGATATGTATGAAAATTCCAGGGTAAGATATAAGTGGGACAAGTGGCTGGAGATAATGCAGACCTTGGTTTAGAGTAAGGGCTGTGAAAGGCTTTGTAATCCAAAGTAAGAAATTATTTGTTTGTTTTTTTTCTGTATGTATATTTATTGAGGGCAGTGTGTCAGGAGTTGTGGACATGGAGATGATCACCTACCTTCAACGAGCCCACACTCTACTACAGAACTTTCACATGTGCTACATGGGTGGGCCACACGTAAGTGGAGCAGGAGATCCCCAGCTCTCAGGGCAGCCTGAACAAGCCCCTCCACTTACACTAGCGTGAGGTGCACTTGTATGATCTTCAAATGGAAAATATCAGGATTCAATGAACTTGGAGATAAGTTAGTCACATAAATAAGGAAACTAAGACTAAAAACAACAGTATGAATATAGTGCAATGTATCAAGGCAATAAGAGAATATAAGGTAATAAAAAAGTATAGCTGGGGAGGTGGTTCAGTGATATTTTAAAAGCGAGTGTTCTCCAGGAAGAGGGGAGAACTGGTTCCCATCCTTCTAGAGCCCTCAAGCCTGAATTTTTTTTAGCATCAGCTGTAAAAATCTCTCATTTGTTTCTTCAGTAACTACTTACTTTTTCAAGACAAAATTACATGAAGCATCTTCCATCATATTTCATCATTTGAGAATTTTAAAAATATAGTAACTCAGGAATGGATGGCAGGGTAATGATTTGTCTCTGAGTAAGAAGTGGATATGGAGAGCTGCGGTAACTTCCCATTACGTGAACTTGGACGTGTGCTGAAGTGACATCAATGTTCTTCAATTATCGACTTCCTTCAGCTTCTGAAAGTTAAAATTATAGATCTCTGAGAAACCTCCAATGTTTTTTAGTAAAAGAACCATCCTTTCATAGGTTCTGAAACTGTATGTTTGCCTGTTAACATCATCATTTCTCTCCACAGATATTGTGTACTGTCAAATGGTATTGGTTATTTTTTTGGAATATAAGTACTTCATTAAGTTTGTATGATTCTATTGTTTCTCTACTCTTTTATTTTAGCTCAAGGAAGCATTTGGAAGGTCAGATCATTTGGCCATTTTAAAAACCCACTTCCAACACAACTGTTACATCATTTCAATAGCTTCCAAAGGGTTTAAATTGTGATTTGAAGTTGAATTCAAATAAATAAGTGGATCACTTGGGCATTTCTTACATGAGTGTTTGTAACAACTTACCTTAAAACTGAGCTTAGAAACTCATTTGGTTTCCTGAATCACTAAATGTGAAAATAAATGTGAAGCTGTTTACAATATAATTAATAGTAGTGACTAATGTGTCACATTATAATGGTAATAACATCCAGATATGTTGAGCTTTGCTCAAACTCCTCCAATCTATAGTGTCAGCAGTTGGAAACAATGTCAAATTCTGTTACCATTTTTTCCCAACACCATAGCTGTATTATTAATCCTGTGAGCCTTTAATAATGAGGAGTCTGCCTGGGCCTCAAAGCCTGAGCCTAAGCCGGGTCCTTCCTCAGGGTGCTTAAATCACAAATAGAGTTTTTCTAGACTTTTGCATTTAGCACAAGATCCATTCTTCCATTTCACACATGTATGAAGTAGGCCCTTACACAGTCTCTTGACAGAGCTCCTAACCACATCAGCCCACTGCCGCAATCAAGCTTTTTATAATGAGAGTTTTCAACCATCTCGACAAATGCTTATAATTGTAGTAGTTATCCTATGGAGCACTCAGTATCCTCAAAGAGACTTAACTATTTGATAGAATCTTCCTTTCATGAGAGTTTATCAGCCAGCAGATTTCCATTCCTATGACAGAAAGTGCATTTTACATATCTAAACCCACCAAAAGATGAGCTCTTAGCCATGTCCACTGCTCATTTCTTCCAAAAATATGTAGCCATCCCATTAAATACACTTCTGGAGGGTACAATGGCATTTTCTACATAAACAAGGAGAATTTCTTGCATTTATGTCCATTCTGATTGAACTCCAGAATTTTAGAAGTTTGGCCACTGGGATAATTAGGCTGCCAGTCCTCCTCAACCCCCTTGGCCAGCCTGACAACTCTATGGCTGGAGAAAGGTAATTTGCCAGATTGAGAAAGTTGCTATGAGGCTGGAGGGGAGTGTAGGACAAAGTAAGCAAATTTATAACCTGTCACCCTTAAAAACTCTGAGGAATAATTTGTGGGCTCTCAAAGCCAATGTCACAGAAACATGGCCATTTCTTATATAAGTCCTGAAACAGTTATCTGTGATTTAAAACTATAGGAAAGTTGGACAAGAAATTTCCCCTAAGTTTCCAAAGCAGTTTCAGAGTAAGACAGGGTATGCAGCATGTTGCTCTATCAGCTCCTGGCCTGAGTAGATTTCAAGTATCGGATGTGGGTCCAGCTTTTCTGCCACTTGAATTTCAGATCGGGGAGTCCAAGATGCTCTTTCATATCTTCTGATGAAAGAAGATATGGCATTTACTACACCAGGCAATGAGTGGGAGTTGTGATACAAAAAATGAGATAGGTATCTACCTATGTTTTGTGCAATCTGACTTATTTATTGCTTTATTTTGGCTTTCTAAGTTAATACTTTATGCTATCTTGTACTACAGATCTTGTTCATATATATAGATCCATTGTAGAGAGTAGGGTAAAATATTGATTTAAAAAGTTAAAGCAATACACTAATAATGATTTCATATATACATAAATGACATGTCTACATTACATGTATACACATATAAAAGTGTACGTATAGATATGTGTGTCATGCATCTTGAAGGAATAGTTATCAAAGTTTAAATAATAAAAACAAATTTTAAATTGCTTTCTCATCTAATTGTCAATAAAATAATTGTAAATAGTGTGAGAAAGATGTTTAAGTCCTTTTTCTGGTCATCTTTTCAACCTGGTGCTCTCACCCTCAAACCTCCATGTCAAATTACTAAGCCCCAGTCCATGTGGTTCTGGTAGAATTTAAATCCTATCAGGAAAGCTGCCTCCTCACATGAACACTGTTATCTTCTTTGTGTGTTATTCCTCTTTCAGGGAATGCACTTATTCACCCTTAAGAGCCACGGCACAACCATAAATCTATATGACTATTTCGCTTTTCACAATCTGGAAAAATGGCAAAATCAAAGCCAAAGGAATTGGGTGTTACTGTGATGCTGACAGTGTGTGCCTTGTAAAAGCCACGAATACATTCTGCTGTTCTGAGTCATGGGTAGGCGAATATCTGGCATCAGGGCTCCTGGCCAGCTGATGTCTCTTCACTGGGCACAGTTTTTATCCTAGGAGACAATCAAATAAGGAAAATCAGAGCATTGTGGAAGGGTAGCACTCGTCCCCTAACTTGAGGCTGTTGATGTCATTGTAGACTGGGTCAGCTCTCCAAAATATTTTATGCATTTTTCTTTCTGCATAAACACATTTTATTTTTTTAATATTTTATTTATTTATCTTTAGAGGGGGAGGGAAGGAGAGAAATATCAATGTATGGTTGCCTCTCATGAGTCCCCTGCTGGGAACTGGCTTGCAACCCAAGCATATGCCCTGAATGGGAATTGAACCGCAATTGTATGGTTCACAGGCCCGTGCTCAATCCACTGAGCTACACCAGCCAGGGCTGCATAAACACATTTTAAAATACCAGTGTGCACTTCTAAAACTAATTTTGTTGTTAGGTACTTCTTGGTGGAACACACCATGGTCTTTCTTGTTTGATTGCTCCGGGCACATTGGCAGACAATTTTCTCAATATCATAAAGAAATCTGCTTTGGTGGTATCTAGAGGGACAGATATGGGGGAGGTAAGTATTCAAATCTTCAGCACATCTCCACTTGATGTCACTAACAAGTCTTGACTACTGGTTTTTTTTTGTCCCACTCCTGCTGAGCACAACCTACTATCCATAGACAGATTCCCTCAGTGTCTCCTCCATTTGTTTCTTAGCCTCAAGGCTGTGCTAAGACTATGCACTTTCATTAGCTTCCCTTCATAGAATCAAAATCCTCCTGTAAGACTCAAATTTCTAACTGTCAGGGCTGCCCTAGCATCAATAGCCAAGTGTCCTGTGACCATGCTCCTGGGAGGGACAGAGACAAAATGATGCTGATAATTGTGTGCCTCAGTGTTCTTTGGCATCAGAGGCTCACTGTGATCAGAAGTGAGACGTGTGTCAGCATTTGCTCTCATTCTGCTGCTCAGTGTACTGCTTCCGACAAGCAATGAGTCTTCATAGAAGCTGTTCTGAGGACTTGTGCAGAACACTTTATATCCATAAATCAAAGGACAGGGCTGCCTAGATCCTACTGTTTAGGAATAAGTGGAATTGAAAATGAAATGCCTAGTAATGAACACTTAGCTGAAAAGGTTAGCAATTTGGACAGAGAGTAGAAGATGAGAGAGTGACGACCAGGTGATTTATTTAATGGAAAAAATGCCTAATTTTGCAATTTAACACCATTTCCCTTTGTTCTGCTCTTAGGCGAGATGGAGAACAGCTGGCCAGGACCACCTGTGTAAGAATCCATCATATTCTTGAGTACCATTAATAAATTTCTCCAAAGCCTTTTCTGCATTAGAAAAAAAACAATTCCTTTAATATTTCCAAAGTGGTAAATCAAGCCACCAGCACAGGATTCAAAATGTTTTCTGAGGATGGTTTGTTCCTTATACTAGCAACCAGAATAGAAATTTTATCAACTGAATGGTGTGTGTGTGTGGTGGGAGGAAGTGGGGAGAGATTTACTGTCAGTCAGGGATGCTCAGACTTTTGGTGTCTCTGGGCCACACTAGAGAAGAAAAGTTGTCTTGGGCCACACATTAAACACATTGTGACACTCAATCAAAAAAGTCTCATAACGTTTTAAGTAAACTTACAATTTTATGTAAGTTGTAAATTCATAGCCCTTCCAGGCTGCATGTGGCCCCCAGGCCTCAGGTTGGACACCCCTGGATGGAGGTAGAAATGACCAATGTGGAAATTCCACCTATTCCAGCTGTTAGGTGGGTAGGAAGCTAAGAAAACCCAATCCACTGGGCCTCATCAGAAAACCAGGAATCCTAGTCAACTCGAGGTTTTGGGAAATGGTTACTGAAAAGATATAAAGATCCAGAGCCACTTTGGGTAATATTCATCTTGCCTCCCAGCAGCTGGATTTGAGGCTCCCTACCTTTCTGTGCCATTAATACTATGCAGCCATTAACATGACCAGGTTGCATTGATCTGCTGCTGCTTCTGTGACTCGTTAAACAACTACCGTTTCCTTTGCTACTGGTAAAGTTTCCAAAGTGTCAGTGATTGACCATTGACTGGATTATATAATGTTGACTGTCCTTCAGTCAGATGTTCATCCAGAGTTCAACCTGTAATAGGGGTCACTGATTAGCACACCTCCACCAATACGGGCCTTCCTAGGACTTTTCTTACAGGGTGGGACAGGAAGCGACTCAGGAACTGTATTGAGCCAGCCTACTAGGTTGGTTTAGATGGTCAGGAGAAGGGGGAGAACAACTTTCCTCGGTTGCCATTCCATCTAAACACGTCCTCAGGCTTACAAATGCCTTTTTCTATGTCAATGGCTACCTCCCAACTAAACAAATGTCAAATGCTAGAAATAGGAATCCTTGGTTACTCATATCTCCCCACATGAATCTTCTCATTTTTAATGATCTTTGTGATTTCTGAACACTTGCTTTTTCACTTAGTTATGTTTCTCAGTTTCTTACATGGCAATTGATTTATTTTAGTTTTCTCTCTCCTATGAAATCAATTTCAGAAATTTGTGATATTCTAAAAAATCTTTTATTACTTGAATTTTAAATGCTTTTAGATAGAATTTTGTGAAGTGCTTCTTTATGCTGGTTAAATCCCCAACATTTCAGATTTATTTATCAATTTCATAAATGTTTAATGTTATGAAGTTTTCTCTTCTGTTTTCCTTAATTTTGCTACTTTTTAACTTATTGAATTACATGCTTGGTTCATTTAATTTTATTTATTTTATATATAAATAAGATTTTAAAACATTTATGACTTCTTAAAAATACCAAGTTATATCTTTATCTGCTGTCCTGAATGAATGTTCATGATATATTGTTACCTGTAAAGGCACAGTTAAGGCGTTATATCTTTAAAATAATGAATCCTATTCTACATCATTAACATGTTAGTCATAGTTGCATACCAATGTAATATTACTCACAAACTTCGCGAGATTAAAAGGGAACGACTGACACACATGGGTTATTTTAACAACAACAGATGTCGTCTTTGTTAAGCATGTCCTTTAGTTTATTCTGGGTTTGGACCGTTGCCCTTCAGCCACTGTGCATTCACGACCTCGCTGTATGTGATCTTGGCTGTGAGACCTTTCAGAAAGGCCACCCGGGCCCAGAGACTTCCTCCTCTCTTCATCTCACACTGACTTTGGTGTCCACAGTTTCCCGAGTTCTTATCACACTGTGTCACTTTTTTACTGTTTTTCTAATTATTGAAGTAACTGTTTATTGTAGAAGTAAAAAAAAAAGACATACAAGAGAAAGTTAATCAAGTATCACTGCCTGCTTGGAATAATCTAATAACTTGATGTGTACATACTTTTCTTTGTTATACGAATTTGTACAACCACATTTAAAATATTTTTATGTTTATTTTCCCAAAATGGAATTATGAGGCACATTATTTTGTTACCTGTTTATATCACTTAACAATATAGTATGAACATCCTTTCAGGTCAATAGATGTAGAAGTAATGATATTCTTGATTCTTTTAAAAATGTAATTGTGGTAATATTTACATATCATATAATTTACCATCTTAACCATTTATAAGTATACAGTTTACAGTACTGCGTATTTGAATTATTGTACAACCAATGTCCAAAACTCTTTCATCTTACAAAATTGAAACTCTACACCCATCGAACAGCTCCCGATTACCACATCTCCCAGCTGGTAGCAAACACCATTCTGCTGTTCATCTTCTAACCCTGTATTTAACTGGGTACTCTGGGTACCATGTATACGTGGAATCATACCGTATTCATCTTTGTGACTAGTTTATTTTACTTAGTATAATATCCTCAAAGTTCACCCATGTTATAGCATGTGCCAGCATTTCCTTCCTTTTTAAGGCTGAGTATTATTCGATCATATATATAATAGCCACATTTTGGCTATTATGAATAATGTTTCAATGAACATTGTTGTACAAAACTCTCTTAAGAGACCCTGCTTTTAATTCTTCTGGGCATATATTCAGAACTAGAATTGCTAGATCTTATTACAACACTATTTTTAAATGTTTCTTGAGGAGTCAATATATATTTTTCCATAATGGCAACATCTTTTTACATTTCCACTAACAGTACACAAGTGTTCCAATTTCTTCAGTAACCTACTCTTTTGGTAAACTTCATTTTTACTACAAAATCTTCTATTACAAAATCATAAGCATGTACCCTACTTCTATAATGTGACAATATCATACTCAAGCATACCATATGACATTTAAGGTGAAATGTTCAAAGTAAAACTGTAAAATATTACACCCATATTATTACCCTACCAACTAAACTTAAGCAGGCCTTGCTTCTGCTGTACCCTGTACATGAGGGGAGCTAAAAAAACCCGGAATTGTCTTCCAGAGGGCTGGCCCCTTGTGGTATACACTTTCCTCACTACAGGAGTGTTCTAGGAATCCATCTGTATCAGCGTACCAGCTGGCATTGTTGTGAAAGGCTTGATTCAGCTTCAGTGAATTTTTTGGAAGACTCTTTTAATGCATTTGTCCATTTCATGATGGGTAATTTATCAGTACACCTGCACACACTGTGTGGAGTGCTCAATAGTTTTTTGACCAGAACGACATGATTGCCTTGCTCCACCTCCCTATTTACCCATCTCACCCCAAGTGATTTTTTTTGTTCGTTTCTGTGGGTGAAAAAAAATCTCAAAGGGAAACATTTTTCTGATGTGAAAAAGGTGAAACAAAAAATGGCAGAAGTGCTAAATGGCATCAAAATTGATGGGTTCAAAACTGTTTTGAGCAGTGGAAAAAACATCTCAATAGGTGTATTGCATTAAGTAGAGAGTACTTTGAAGGTGACTAAAGTTTAAACATGTAGAAATAAGTACACAATTTTTATAAATAAATTACATGTTTTGGGGTTCCCCTTATATTAGCATATTGTTATTGTTGTTGTTATTATTAACATGTATTATTTGCATGTATGTGCCTTTCTTCCAGTTACTGTCAACTTGTACCGGGAGTTTATGAAGAGATAGTGCTGTTTGGTTTGGGCCCTGGAAGACAGCTGAGGTGAGGTGTATAGCATCTGGTGAGGTGAGCTGTATAACCTTACCCCTTCCGCAGTGCAGCTGACCCTGCAGTGACCCATATTGGCTCTGGGTCTTGGGCCTCTTCACATGCTATTGCCATAATTGTTATGCCTCCCTTGAGCCTGATATCACACTATAATAGATTGTCCAACTTAAATTCAATAAATCTTAATCTTTGAAAAAATACTTAATTAAAATTGTATTCATCTCCCTAGAAAAAGGCACAAATGTATTCAGTATTTACCTTCACATTTGGTGGTTTTAATGTCCCTTGAATCTCTCATGAATTCCCCCTGAGGATTCCCTGGGTTAAAAACACCTGCTCCAAAATCTGACTCAGTTCTTTCAAATGGGTAAGCAAGAATGAATGAAACTATCCAAGCTTATTATTTGTCCTGCCTTCCCAATACTGCTTTCTCCATATCGTTGTATGAATCTTGATCTTCCCCATATGCTGCCTCTTCTCTTCACTGGTCATTGTTTACATATTGTAGAATACACCCTTTAATTTATTTTTATGTTGCTAACATATGGTGTTCATTCTGTCTATTATCTATTAATTCTCAAGATATTTCCAACGTAGGTGGGGAGTCTCACATCATCAATCAGATTCGACAGAGAAGGCACAACTGCCTCACAGTGATTTTCAGCAATGCTTTGCCGTGAAATAGATTATTCAATGTGGCTAGACAGCCTTGAATACTATTAGGTATTTCTTTTTATCTTAAAAATTTCTTCTTTTTCCCTTGCTCCAGGCCCTTTATTTTTGGTTTTCAAAGATGTCAATTGAAATAGAAGCGGGAATATAATAACTACATGACATCCTGAGTAAAAGGGGGCCTGCTTTTTGTGGCCTAGCTCTGAATAAACCATACTGTCATCGCTGTATTGCATTTATTCAAAAGAGAATGCTTTTCTCTAAAAAAAAAGTAGTATTTACATTTAAAAACAAGGTAAAATAGTCATAAAGAGTAAAGCCCATGAATTTCAGCAGGTTTTTTTACAATAGAAAGCACTTTTTAAGTATCTCTAGTATTTATGTATATTTAACTGTAAATTAACATGTCAAATAAAAAAAGTTGAGAGAGACTCTCCAAAGTAGCAATGTATGATGTTTACAAATGCATTTGCATTTCAATTTTTACCCAATGTTTCATTGCGTCCCTTAAAATCTACATTTGTTTCTAGTCTATGTTGTTATAATCCTTCAACGTGCGTTTGTCAGCATGTTTTGCAGCCTGTCAAGGCCTGGCAGGTTCACACTGGATTTGAGCAGATGGAAGAAAAGTCACGGAGACCTGGGGCTGCTTGACATTCCTTTATTCAAGAGTTGGCGAGCCACTCAGGCTGCAAGCTGTGTGTTCCCCTGCGTGTTCATCGGCGAGTCGCCCTACATGTCACCTGTCCCCCAGCAGGACATCCCTAACTCCCTTATATACTAACTACAGACAAAGCCAGCCAAGAGCCAGAAAACATTGTATAACACAGTGAGATTCTGCTCACGCAGGCCAACTCAGTGTTATGGGAGCTGTTTATCAGACCCAGTCTCGAGGCTGTGAGAACACAGCTTATCTTAGTTCCCCAGACATCTGGGTAAGGACCCCAGATTGCCTCCATTTACCCTTCGATCCACCCCTTCTGGGTTCCTCATCACACAATCTATGCCAGGATGTCTCCTACAAAGGTTTCCTTGGCCAGGAGGGCAGAGCCCTACACACACCCACAACAGCGGTACAGGATACAACAGCACACAGCCTAAACACTGGCAATAAGATCACCCCTCGGTACAGCAGCCGGTCCAATTTCCCAGCAGGTAAGGCCTCCCATGTGAGCCCACACCTGGAGGGCTCCAGTGGGAACTGCAGCCCATTCATCATTCCACACCTTCCAGAAATGCTTTAAAATTTGAGTCTGACACAGATCTGTCAGAGTCCAGCCCACCTAGGCTTGTCCTTCAGGATTCTCAATGCTAAGGGAGGCTGGTCCAGCTAGCTCCATGGCTTCGGCTGTGAGCACCCTGAGCCATTCATACAGAGTAGTGCCTAACGGCTGGGCCAGTCATACTGCTGCTTTACCACAACATAGATGTTAGTCCAGGTTGAATTCCACAAGGGATATTCCACTGGTTTTGAAGCCAAGTCCAATTTGAGACAGAAGCAGAAGAGATGCACCATGGGAGGCCAGCTGACGTGCTCAGGGAGATTTCAGTGTAGACCCAGCATCCTGGCTGGTTAGCCACTGAGGTATAAGTATGTTTCCAGTCCACTAAGGTGTTATTCTATACCCTAAGGGCTGAAAAACACAGCAGTTATAGGGACCAATAAGTGCAGCTCACAACCCTCAGGCAATATGCAAGCAAGCTTCTGGCCAGCCAATAAGACAGTGGCTGGCAGAGGGGGCCTTCCTGGATGCAAGTACCATACCTTTTACACCTCAGCTCTGAGCTCAGAATCTTTGTGTAATAACAGTGGAGAACTCACAATGGGTCATAGGAAAATCACAAAGTTGTCACAAAGAAGCATGTCGTGGTCTGCTGGCCCTGGATAATCACCTTTAGGATGGGGGTTATGTCCCAATTTCCTAGGGCATTATTTGCAAGTTCCTCTCCACCCCTTGTCCCCAAGGGGCAACAAGAGCCACCCAGTGCATATGGGTGGCTTTTATTTCTCAAGGCCACATCCAAGTGGCTGTTTGCCCTGGCTCCAGGCCCTCAAGAGCAGGTAAAAGAGTATTCCCCTGTTTTTCCATGCCTGGTTTCAGCAAAGCATCCTCAGTCTGTACCTGCAGCTGAGTTAGAGCAGCAGTCAGGTGGAGCAGCCCTTCCACTAGAGCTGGACACCCCCCCTGCCAACTCCTCTCATTTAGAGTCCAGAGGACAGTCTATAAGCGATTCATCCAACCCCCCAGTATAGGAGTGGCAGCCATGGTTCTCAGGCCCTGCATTAAGAAACCATTGTGCTGTTCAATAATTCCAGCACAATAATTCCAAGCATATCCTTGAGGATGGTAGGCCACATGAAATTTCCAGGCAATTTGAGATCTCGAGCCCATTGTTGTACCAAGGCCCCAATAAGATGTATCCCTGATCACTTTCAGTGATTAAGGGTCGCCCATAAGCAGAACATAATTGCTCCAGCACAGCTATTACACTTCCTGATCTGGGTGCTGTGAGGGATAAGCAGCTAAAAGTCTAGCAACCATGTCCACACCTGTGACAGCATACTTATATCCCACTGAACTAGGTAGGGACCCAATTACATCCACCTGCCACCAGGTCAACGGTACCTGTCCCCACACCACCTGCCCAGTAGTTCCCACAGGCTTTTGGGGATGCTCTTGCAAGCAGACAACACAGGTCTCACAAGCTTCTTGTACCTATGCTAAGTTGACAGGTAATCCCCAAGTTTTGAAGATGGATCACATGGTCTTTTGCCTAGCATGCAAGGCGAGGCAAGGGTGTAGCCACTGAGCCACTTCCCTTCCCGAAGGACAGGCAGGTACCGTTTCTAGCCAGTGCTCCTTGGATAGAGTATCAGCCTCATCATTCCAGGAGAAGCAAGGGTAAATGCTTGTTCACATGATATGCAGTGATTTGCTTCTGGTGGCCTAATTCCCACAGGTGTTGCCATAATGCCTGTCCCCATAAGGACCTATGCATAACCATCCATTTATCTGCGTGCCATGTAGAGATCCACAATGTTTGCCCCTGGTATATCGCCCAAATATCTGTGCAAATAGTCAGTGGCAGTGCTTCACTGACAGCCACGAGCCACACAGCATGAAGTTCTGTCCACTAGTTACTCTGACTCATGCCAGTGTCATACCAGATTGTGTCTGTCTCTGATTGAATTGCTATGGCAGGCCACACAGCAGGTTAGCCCCTGCTGGACCCTTCAGTGAACCATGCATCTGAGGAAATAAGTACCTGCCCTTCATGGAAGGGGCTAGCCTCCATTTTTTCTATAGGGACAGAAGCAGTAGATTTCCAATCTACATAAGTGACAGGACCTAGCACTTCCTGTAGCTCAGCCTGTAAGGGACAGAGTACTCCTTTGTTGCAGATAGGCCCCCACTTAGCCAGCTTAGTGGACATCTGAGCTGTCCCACCACAAGGTTTGGTCATCCAGTCCCGGACCCACCCTGCAATGGAATATGTGGTCCTTGCAGTCGTAAGGGCAGTTCCTGTTGTAGTCTCTGTGGCCAACAGGGCGGCATTTACTGCAGCCAGTTGCTTTCCAATCAAGGAAACTGTACCTCTGCTTCCTTCCATAGTTGGGACCAGAAACCCAAGGGTTGACTGAGCCGTTGTGACCGCTGTCACAAACCCCATCCAAATGCCCCTTGTGTCACACGCCCGTCTAGCTCACAGGGTCTAGCAGGGTCCAGAGCATACAAGGCCTGGGCGTGCTTAATGATGCACGTCACTCCTCGGAACAAGGGTTCCAAGGTCATGATTCAGTCCCAGTTCACTTCCCTTTTCACCAAAGAATACAAGGGATGAAAAATGTATGCAAAATAGGGCACAAATTCTCTCCAGTGACCCCCAAATGTCTGGAGCTGTTTCACAGTGGTAGGGGTTGGATATGCCTCAATTTTATCTACCACTGCATCGGGGATGATGTTTGTCTTACCTGACCAGACAACCCCCCAGAATTTGACAGACAACCCAGGCCCTTGGCTTTGTTGACTGCCCAGCCACATGACTTCAGGTGAAACTTCAGCACTTGCGGCACTGCCTTTTCTAACTCTGTAAGAGAATCACTGCCTAGCAAAATGCCATCAGGTTGTGATGGAGCAGGCCTACTTCTGGAGGCTGTGGCCACTTTGCCAGGTCCTCTGCCACAAGCCCATGACAGGTAGTCAGACTATGCAAATACCCTCGAAGGAGCACTGTAAAGGTCCACTGTCTGCCTTCCCATGTGAAGGCAAACATCTTGATGCATCTTGATGCATTTGCTAGGCCAGCTACAAAGTGGTAAGTTCCCAGCTCATTCGTTCACCGGTCCATCAAGTCCAACACAGAAGGGACCGCTGCGTGTAGTGGAGGAATGACCTTAATGAGCTCCCAGTAATCAACTGTCATTCTCCACGTACCATCCAGCTTTTTCACTGGCCACACAAGAAAGTTAAAAGGACTACGGGTGGCCCTAATTATCTCTACCATTCTCAACTTTCCAATCATGGGGGTGGTAATTGAACAGGGGAATGGTCAGCCTGTTCCTGCAGAATGGCTTTTACGACTCATTCCTGCATCAAAACTCTCCTGTGGTCATGTGTAGTCACATTTCCCAGAGCACATCAATACCCAGGATATACTCAGGAATGGGGGTTCCATAAACAGTGTATTCGTAAGGGGCAAACATCCACACCTAAAGAGAGCCGTACAACCTTCACCCTCACACTATGTCCCCCATAACCATCAATAGAGACCTCAGGCCCCAGAAGTTTCTCAGGGTTTTCATGTAAGAGGGTTTCTATGTAAGAGGGTTTCCATGTAAGAGGGTACACTACACCCCTTTATCTTAGAGAGCCAAAACTTGCTGAACATTTGCAGAGGATCAGTGGGTAGTGAATTTGACATGCGGCTTCTGGTCCCCTCCCGTCCCCTGTAGACCAGTTCCTTGGCCTCCTCCATAGTCAAAAGTCCAAAGGATGTTTCCCCCTTCACGTCAGGATGTTGACGCAGCCTGATGATCTTCCAGCTGGACTGGACAGGCTTCTCAGCGTGCACCTCCGGAGTTCCCTGCCAGTTTCTTCTTCTTTTGGTGCTGAAAGAAGCGTCGGTCAGCTCGCAGCTGCTTCCAGAGCTCTAATAGGTACGCGTTTGGCTTCCTGTCAATTTTACTGTGATCTATTCCAGCCCCTAAAAGATCGGAGCGCATCTGTGTTCTGGGCATCTGCACAGGAGTGCTGTTGGACCGAGACACAGAGGAACTCTGAGAGACTGCAAGAATAGCATTTTGCCGCTGGTCAAGACCCCCTTCTCCCAGACTGGCCACCATCGTCCTGATGTCATTTATACAATGGCTGACATATGGGGCTAAAATCACCTCTTGGGACTAGACTGCAAAGCACCTATGTCTACAACAGAGAATATAACTCAGAACCTACCTGCAGAATTTGTATAAGGATTTAATGAGATAATGTATAATTAAGTACTTTGGTTATACTTTCTGGCATACTTTATTCACTAAATAAATGTCATTTTGCTTTCTCTTTCTTTCTTAGTTGGTGAAAGGGTCTTATTTCTTTTTCCTATAATGTCTAAATGCAGTCACTTTCAATAATTTAATAGGATGGCCACTGGAATAAATTATTTGTTTTCTTTTTACTTTAATCCCAATAGTATGTATTGATGAGATAAATGATTATTAGACAATAACACTCATTGTGTTAAATTATTTTGAATTAAATTTGTGTAACAGAAGAGAATAGAACAATGTCAGAAATGTCTTGTTCTTATAAGCATCGTACCTGTGTGTGTGCTTTGCCTCCGATACTGGCATGCACTAAGGGTCTGTAATGCCCAAGAACAGCTTTTGGCATTTCAGCTGTTGCACATCTGCTCAAGAGAGACTGAAGTGGAAAGACGATCATCTAGGAGGCATTTGAATAAGTAACCTCATAAAACTAACTTTTTTTTTCTGTGTTTTAAAAGGGGCAGGGAGAGTTAATTTGGATAGAAGAGACCTGACCATGGGGCTTAAGTATTGTGTGCTTGGGATCTGCACCAGGGGCTCAGCACAGCAAAGGCAGATGCTAAGGCCAGGAAGGGAGGAAAACAACACCCCCACCGGAGAGATTAGACCCAACTATGAAGGAACAAGGGCACTCTGGAGCAGGTATGTACCAGTATGAAATTGCCCAGTGTTTATGACCAGTGTCTGTTCTGACAGGTCAGGGGTTGTGCTGTATCAATTGTTAAATGATTATTTAAAACATTTATTTCTAAAGAGAGAATCATTTAGAGTGCTAACTTTATTGCACCTGTGCCTATCATACCTTCAGTTCTGACAGCAGTTGATACCACTGCAGTAGTTAGGGTTTTATTTTACATACAAATGTCCTCAAATGATGGGATCACTAAAAAACCATCTCTCTTCTCTTGCCCTCCTAGCTCAGGCGGAATGCCAGCAGCACCAAGGGCTCACTAGCTGCCCACTGCAGACGCAGTTAAGCTGGCGGATGGCAGTGGTGCGTCAGCTGGCTGAGTGTGTTATTGCATTTCGAACAGGTGTTTGTTTTTGACATAACCCTTAGCTTCTATATTTTCCTCAGGTTTATGAAATAAAACCCCTCCATTCTGTGTCTTAAAAAAGTAGATATGATGCACAGGGTGGCAGATCAATACAAAAGTGAAGACAAGTCTTACTTCAGAAATAGAGGCTGGAACAAAAGTGAATAAACTAACTTCTGAGGCCAAGCTGTCTCATTTGAGTATGAGTATAATTTTTTGAAACTATGAAAAATATTTAAAGGAAGAAGAAAATATGAAGCTAACCAAAATGCATTGGCTGAAAAATGAGGTGGAAACATGCAACTTTGTAAGAGTCTGTCCAGAAAATACATGTACCTCTGTAGTTTAAAGTCTAAACCAATCAACAGAGTTTAGAATGAGTGCCTAAATCAATAAAATATGGTGTGGTTATTTCCAGAAGATAAATTGTTGGCCCAGAATCAGTATTTAAAGGAAAACTTAAAATACAACTATGGAAAAAGACACTTGGAGAAAATTTATTTAGATCACTGACAAAGAAGGCAAAATTTGTGATTTATATAATATTTAAATCTGATGAAACAGGGCTTATGGGGAAGTCAGGACACTGTAAAAGCTATGTTCCCAAAGAAGGAAAACAGTACTGCTTGGTGCTAAGCAGGCATGTAGACCTTCTTTCAGGAGCTTAGCAATGAACACCTCGTTGGAAAGTGTGGAATCACCAAAAAAGTCACCCTGAAGGGATGTTATTTTTGAACATCATTAAAATGTCCACATTACACAAAGCAATCTATAAATCCAATGCAATTTCATTCAAAATACCACTAGCATATTTCACAGAATTAAAACCAAAATACAGAAGTTTTTGTGGAACTACAGAAGACCCCAAAGAACCACAGCAATCATGAGAAAGACAAATTAAATTAGAGGTATCATACTACCTGATGTAAAACTATACTGCTGTGCTTTAGTATTCAAACCAGCACAGCACTGGCATAAAAAGACACACAGATCAATGAAAGAGAACAGAGAGGCCATAAATAAACCCATCTCTTTATGGTCAATTGATATTTAACAGAAGAAGCAAGAACAAACAATGTGGTAAAGGTAGTCTCTTCAATAAATAGTGTTGGAAAATTGGACAGGTAAACGCAATAAAATAAAACTAGACTGGATTCTTATATCAAATGCAAGAATAAACTCAAAATGGGTTAAAGACTTACATGTAAGGCTCAGACTATGGAAATTCTAGAAGAAATTATAGACAATAAAATCTCAAACATTTCTCTTAGCAGTATTTCTTTTTTCTGCTGTTTCTTCTTGGGCAAGGGAAAAAAAGCAAAACTAAACAATTGGAAAACAACTAAAACTAAATGATCTAAAACTAAAAATATTTTGCACAGCAAAGGAAACTATCAACAAAACAAAATGAAAAGACTATGTACTGAATTAAAGAAGATATTTGTTGATAATGTATCTGATAAATTAATATTCAGAAGTTATAAAGAATTCATACAAATCAACACCAAAACAACAACAGCAATAACAACCCAATTAAAAATTCAGAAGAGAATCTGAATAGCCACTTCTCCAGAGAGGACATACAGGTGGCAAACAGATATATAAAAGATGTTGAACATCCCTAGTAATCAGAGAAATGCAAATTAAAATCACAATGAGATATCACCTTGTGCCTGTCAAAATGGCTATCATCAATAAATCAACAAACAAGTGTTGGTGAAGATGTGCAGAAAAAGAGACCCTGGGGCCCTGGTTCACTGTTGGTGGGAAAGCAGACTGGTGCAGCCACTATGAAAAGCATTATGAGGACTCCTCAAAAAAATAAAAATAGAATGGCACTGTGACCCAGTGATTTCACTTCTGGATGTATAGTCAAAGATACCCAAAACACTAAATTGAAAGAATATATGCAACCCTCTGTTTATTTCAGTGTTATTTGCAATAGCCAAGGTTTGAAAGCAGCCCAAGCATCCATCAATAGATGAGTAGATAAAATAGTAGTGGACATATATGCAATTGAATTTTACTCAGCTGAAGAAAATAATGAAATCTTACAATTTTGACAGCATGAGTGAGTGTAGAGGGTATTATTCTAAGTGAAATAAGTCAGCTGAAGACAGACAAATACCATATGATTTTACTTACATGTAGAATCAAAGGAGCAAAATAAACAATCTAAACAGAAATAGACTCATGGATAAAGAGATCAGACTAACAGTCACCAGAGGGGAGGTGGAGTTGGGAGACTAGGTGAAAAGAAGAGATTAAGAAGCATGAATTGGCAGTTACAAAATAGTCATAGGGATGTAAAGTGCAGCACACGGAACATAGTCAATAAAATTGTAATAGTTATTTATTGTCTACATGTGTACTAGAAATATTGAAGGGAACACTTTTTAAAGTATATGATTGTCTAACCACTATGTTGTACACCTAAAACTAACGCAAAATAATATGAAATATAAACTATAATTGAAAACAAATGCAATTAAAATGAATGAATGAATGAATGAATGAATAAGAGAGATGTCATTTTTGTCCACTAAGGTATCCCAAATGCCTAAAACAATGCTCAACATCTAGCAGGTCCTCAATCAGTCAGTCTTTGCTAATTTATTTGAAGAAGACTAAGCTAGTTTAATCCATATTAAAAAATTATAACATAGTTTATATTGTGTTTCAGGTGATTATATCGAACGTCTGTAAAATATATATTTGTTTCTATTTTTGCTCCATTAATTTTGTGATCATTTTTTGTGTGTATTGGTTTGGTATAGAATGGCTTTTCAGAAACTGAACCTGAGTTCATAACAAGACATCAACAAGAGGAAAAATGGGGTCAGCTTGTGACAGGTGGGCTCACAGCTATCCTTTAGGACTAGTTGTTTGTCGGCAGTTATTTATCTTGTTCTTTTCTTTTTTTCAAAGATTTTATTTATTTATCTTTAGAGGGGAAGGATAGGGCAGAGGGAGAGAAATATCAATGTATGGTTGCCTCTCATGGGTCCCCTACTGGGAACTGGCCTGCAACCCAGGCATGTGCCCTGACTGAGAATCGAACTGCGATCCTCTGGTTCACAGGCCCGCACTCAATCCACTGAGCAACACCAGCCAGGGCTTGTTCTTTTCTTTTTCTCTCTTCTTTTCCCCAGGAATGTCCAAAAAATTGTCTTGCTATTTTACATTTTCTTGTTTTCCTCTTTCTTCTTAGGTTTCTTTCCCTTTATATCACACAATTCATTGGCTGAGACCTAATAAACTTCTCCCTTTTCATCTCCCCCTGCAAAAAAAAAGAGAAAGAGACCCGAAACAAAATGCCCTTAATGATAGTTAGGATACAACAATAGTCTGGAAGATGCACTATGATATGCTGACCTGTGAAGTGGGGTTATACACAACAACAGCACTGCTGCTGGTTTTGACACCACTGAAAGCTGCAGGATGGTGCGGTTATCCAGGGATGTCCTGTTTTATCTACTCTTCTCATCAAACTTCTCTGCCAGCAGAAGGATTAGTCCTGCACTGTTAAAATTACTATTAAGTGTTGGTATTTTGGCTTCATTTAGTTTTACTATTGGAATTTTATGTGAATTTACGTTAAAGTTGGAAAACTGTAGTGTCTGGCTACCTGTGTAAAAATATTTTGTGGGATTGCCAAGAAACCTGACCATTTGTAACACTGTTTCTAATGGATAAATATACTTTTGGATCATCCTCTGTTTATAATGAAGGGCTGTTGGTGCACCTAATAAGAAGGGGGTTTGTATCAGGTGTTGCATGGGAAACATTAGATGGAAATGTTGAACAAATGATTTTTGCTCTGGCAAATTTCATAGATAGGGAATTCTTGGGTTGCTTCATACTTCTGACACTGTAATTTTGCGTTGATTTAATTTTAATTATTTCTTTGCCCATTTAGAAAATAATTCCTGGAACTCTAGAATTTCAGCAATAACTGGGCACAGAAGCTCTTTTTTCTTCAGATTTATAGAGCTTTAGATTACAAAACATTCTTCAATTGATAATGAAAGGGATACATAGACCTGGCCATAAAGTATCAGCCATACAGTATGGAAAAATAGAGATATTTACTGAAGAAGATGCAAGATATGAGAAACATTTTGCATAGGACAATGATGCCTCAGTCCTATAGAAAGTAGGCACATCAGGACCTCACACAGCTCTCCCAGTGTCTCTCCCACTGTTCAAAACACTCTGCAAAATCTTTTGTTGGAATAGCCATCAGCTGTCCCACTGTATTTTTCTGAATCTCATCAATAGCCTGAAATCTCTTCCCTTTCAAAGGTGGTTTTAGTTTTGGGAAAAGCCGGAAGTCACAGGGCACCAAATCTGGGATGTAGGGAGTTGCTGAGTAACCTGGGTGATTTGTTGTTGTTTTTTTGCCAAAATACTCCACAGAGACATGATGCATGAGTGAGCACCCTGTCATGATGCAGCGGCCAATCACCAGTTGCCTATTGCTGCAGCATTCTGAATCATCTGAATAGTTTCTAGGGAGGAATATTTAAGCTTAATGCAAAATTTGACACAGATTCGTTGCTCTACTTGCTCAGTCATTTTGAATGTGACTGCCACACAGTACAGATGCTCACTCAATTGCACTACCTCCCCCGCTGACTAGTACAGTGAAATCATCATTGTTCACATATGCACGTTCCAGTCCGCTCTCCTTGACTGCCAGGTTACATTGGTGTTGCATGGACTGTTCTTGTTATGTTAACAATGGCTCGACTTTTCCCCAACAGACCTTGTATATCTGATTTGCTGTACTTGAATTAAGTTTTGTCCTTTAAACTTTTTCATAAGCATATAATCATTGTTTTAGGCTGCCCAATTTATGAACAAAGCAGAGAAGGATCTGGGCCAAACCAAGGGTGAAATAAATGTGTGCATATTGAATACAAATTACCAATCACCACCCAGTGAATTTTTATCTTTTCCCCTTTCCATTTACACAGATAATCAAAATAGCTCGATGGCATGAAAATGACATAATGCCTGGAAATGATAATTTCAATTTTAATGTGTTAACACAACACGCAAGCATTTTTTTATTTCTGTCTCACTGAAACATGCCAGGTCTATCTTTTCTGCTTTTGCCTTAAACACTTTTTGAACAAAAGCTAAAAGAATAAAAGATTCTGGCTTTGTGTGTTCTGCATTTTGTTCTGTGTGCTTATGTGCTAAATGGTAGTCAACTGTATAGTAACAGCAGCAACTTCCTTTGGGTAGGTCTTTCATCTCAGGGAGCAGATTACTCTAGCCATAATGGTTAATTTTATTATTGGCACGCAGGCAAAACCCAGTGAAACTGTAGATTCAGAGAACATTCATACATAAGAACTATCCTGGGAATTCATAGTGCTGCTGTAGATAGCACCTCCTCCACTTTCATCATCCAGGGTGGTTTGATTTTTAAAGCGCTAATGACACTGATGGACAATGAGCAGTTCACAGTTTTGTTTTGTTTTGTTTTCCCACAAAGTAGATAAAAATGGATTTCGCCGGTTTAGTGGTGATTCACACTAACAAGAACCTGGAAGCTTCACCTGAGGATAAGGTCACCAGGAGTCAGAAATCTGACGTGGCTGTCACAGCGGGTGTGTGTTGGAGTGTGCTAATAGAGCACACCAGTCACCATCCACTGGGCTGATGAGGCCCTTGGAGCCAGGTCAGACAGCAGGTCCGATTGCAGGGGAGGCGTTGGCAAACTGCCGTGTTTCCAGGGGATGCTGAAGGATGTGAAACGTAAAGGCAACAGGAAGCCTTTCCTGAGTGAGCTGATTAGAGTCCATATGCGAAAGCCCTAAGAAATGGGCAGAAACAGTGTCTGCACTCTTTCAAAACCGAGCTTTGTCTGAGGGGTGAGTTGTTTCCTTTTAGACTGGATGTACCCCTTCATTGACCGCTCAATACTGGGACTTTCCTTACACTTGGGAGGGGGCGAGGAACCTCATTCACCATTTATTTTCCTTAAGCAACATTTTGACACTGCCTAAAAAAGTTTCTCAAGGCCTGAGGCGAGGAAAGACCAATGTGGAGGCTTTTTTCAAAAATACTAACCTCTACAAAATGAAAAAGCATTTGAATTTAATGACAAAGAACTCTACTAAATATATAAGAACAGCATGAACGCTTGTGCCCACAGAGCGGCTCAGACCTGAGTGTTCAGGGCAGGAGTGTCTGCACTGACCAAATTATTTCTGCTCTATGATTTACTCTTCATTACAGGTCTTGTAATTTTATTATTTCTCATGTCCATTGTTTTCCATGACATATGCCTATTTTAAACTTTGCAGGGGGAGAGGAGCGGTTTAGAATTTTTAGACAATTGTGCTTTATCTTCTCTTCAAGATTTTCTATACCTATACCACATCTCTTTTTCTCCTTATTTTTTAAAGATTTTATTTATTTATCTTTAGAGGGGAAGGGAGGGAGAGAAGGAGAGAAATATCAATGTATGGTTGCCTCTCATCCATCTCCTGCTGGGAATTGGCCTGCAACCCATGCATGTGCCCTGACTGCGAATAGAACAGCGATCCTCTGGTTCGCAGGCCCACGCTCAATCCACTGAGCTATACCAGCCAGGGCTCCTTATTTTTTACCTAGTAAAAATTTCACCTGTTATAACAACGTGCGGTGATTTGATAGAAAGGGAGCTTAACATAGTTACAATTATCCTTAAAAAGCATAGAATTTTCAAACATATTAAGAAGCTCTTCATTATTTCTGAAGTTACAATGGCTGCACTGGACAACTGCGTATAAGACTTGATGCTGAATTTGGTATGTTCCCATTAATATGTAAGACCTCATTCTAGTGAAGATTTTAAAAAAGGAAGCTCAAGAAAGTAGACAGTACTCTTAGATATTCTAGTGAATTTCTTTTTCCAGATACGGTTTGAATGTTACCTTTCTGTAAGTATAAGTTTAGTTAGTGGGGAAATATTCAATGTATTAATAAATGTGCTTCAGAAATATGAGGTTGGCAAATACCTATTCAAAACACTTAGTGGAGCTTTGAATTAACGTTTGCCTGGTTTATAAAGGAAACTCCAGTAAGTATAGAGTAAAATTATTTCACTGAAGAATGATAGTGAATGATATTTCTTTTGATTAAAATTTAATTCTTTCTTATTTGACAGTTTTGAAAAAGTGGGCATGGATTTTTGCATTCCTTATAAACCCAGTTCTGAGAAACAGAAAACCTTGCAGGTGAACCCATTCTAAGGAAAAATACATACAGTTGTATTTTATTGTAAAAATGGTTACAGTGGCCAAATAAAATGCTTATTTTTTTCAATTTTCAGAACAAAATAGGAAAAAACAGTAATATCTGCCATAGCTGGTACCAAACAGACAGCACACACCATGACATAGAGAAATATATTTACCTCAGTAACTAATATAAAGAAGAGTAATGGCGTATGAATTATAGCAGACCATGTACATTTATTATAAATATTCAGATGTAAATAACTAGAATGAAACTTATTTTTGAGAATCCAAATGTAGCATTTGTTATAATTTAGGCATTATAACACTGAAGAAATCTTTTTAACATAATTTTTATTGTTTACACTATTACAGATGTCTCTATCCCCCCCCACCTTTGCCCACCTCCACCCAGCCTTTGCTCCCCAGTTTCCTAAGGACATGTCTATATCAACATGCTGTTGCCCATGTATATATGTTTTTTGGCTAACCTCTTTCCCTTCATTTGTTCAATGACTCCTTGCCCCTCCCCCTCTGACAGCTGTCAGCCTATTCCATGTATCCATGCCTATTTCTAATTTGTTCATCAGTTTACCTTGTTCATGAGATTCAACATATAAGCAAGATCATCCACTGACTAGCTTATTTCACTTAGCATAATAATCTCCAGGTCCATCCATGCTGTCACAAAGGTAAGATTTTCTCCTTTTTTTATGGCTGCCTAGTATGCTACTGTGTAAATGTACCACAGTGTTTTTATCCATCCATCTACTGATGGGCACTTGTGCTGTTTCCCGATCTTGGAGAGTACATAACACTGCAATGAACATAGAAGTTCATATATTCTTTCAAATTGCTGTTTCAGGATTCTTAGGATATATTCCCAGAAATGAGACCACTGGATGAAAAGACATTTCCAGTTTAAATTTTTTGAGAAAACTCCCTGCTGTTTTTCACAGTGGCTGCCTCAGTCTGCATTCCCACCAACAGTGAACTAGGGTTCCCTTTTCTCTGCACCCTCACCAGCACTTATTTATTGATTTACTGATGCTAACTATTTTGGCAGGTATGAGGTGGTATTTCATTGTGTTTCTAATTTCCATTTCTCTGATGATTAGTGAAGTTGAGCATTTTTTCATGTATCTATTGGCCATCTGTATGTCCTCTTTGGAGGAGTATCCATTCAGGTCTTTTTTCTATTTTTTAAATTGGATTGTTTGTCTTCTTGGTGTTGAGTTGCGTGAGTTCTTTACCTATTTTGGAAATTAACTCCTTATTAGATGTATCATTGGCAAATATGTTCTCCCACACAGTTGGTTGTTGGGAACTGCCCTGCCTGGTTTCAGTAGCTATAAGCCCATCATGGCTAAGGCTGAGTGAGCAACCTTCAGATCATAAGCCACTAAGGAGACAAAGCTTATCTCCCTGGCAGGAGTGCTGCTTCTGCTCCTTTTTTTGTAGCTGGCCCTCCAGTGCTTGATCAGTTAGCCAATGATGGGTAAGATTCCCCAAGGAGGGAATGACCTAAGACAGGCATGATCACGTGGAGGCCCCAGGGAAGGACTTGGGGGGCTATAGAAAAAGGGGGTGATGGACCCTCACTTCTTGGCTTTGAAAAATCCTGAGTTCTTGTTTCTCCTAATTCCTTGGTTATCTGCCTCCTCTGACTGACTTAAGCCTGAAACAATGACAGAGGATGGGGTAGCCTGTGCTGGAAAGGGTGGGCCCCCTGGGTGATCAGCCCTGAGAAAGGATATGTAAAATCCTGTGAAGCCTGCTTTGGTAAGAATGCTCTTAGTTAAATGATAAAGGTTGGAGCAGGAAATGAGTTTGTTTCCCAAAGTTTTGTAGCCTTTTAGCTGGTAGACCCTGACTCAGAAGAAGCCTTAATAGTTCTTTGTATGCTATCTATCATTTGATCCTTACTGCCTGACAATGATTAATAAGCTATACCTGTATTCCTGTGCAAATTAAGCCCAATAAAAGCCTGTCTAGGCAAGGGTCAGGGTGCGAGAGCTCCCCGTGAGAGAGTGAACAGGCTGTCCCTTTTCCTCCACAGGACTTGGTAGTCCGTATGGATTTGTCTCATATCTCATCCATGACGTCCGTGAGCCGGTGCATGTGTCAGTTGGTTCCCTTTCCATTTTGTTGATGGTTTCTTTTGCTGTGCAGAATCTTTTTAATTTGATGTAGTTCCATTCATTTACTTTCCCTTCTATTTTTCTTGCCCTAGGAGATATATTAGCAAAAATATTTCTATGCAAGGTATCTGTAATTTTACTGCCTATTTTTTCTTCTAGAATTTTTATGGTTTTGCAACTTACATTTAAGTCTTACATTTTGAGTTTATTTTTTGTGTATGGTATAACTTACTGGTCTAGTTCCTTCCTTCCTTCCTTTTCTTTTCTTTTTTTTTTTTGCTTGCACCTGTCTAACTTTTCCAACACCATTCATTGAGGAAACTGTCTTTACTCAGTTGTATGCTCTTGCCTCCTTTGTCAAATATTAGTTGACCATAAAAGTGTGGGTTTATTGTTGGTCTCTTTGTTCTCTTTCATTGATCTATATGCCTGCTCTTATGCCAGTACCAGGCTGTTTTGATTACAGTGGTCTTGTATTATAGTTTAAGCTCAGGTATTATGTTATCTCCAACTTTGTTCTTCTTTCTCAAGATTGCTAAGGCTATTCAGGGGCTTTTTGTTTCCACTTAAAGTTTGAAATACTTCTTCTAGATCTGTGAAATATGCCATTGGTATTTTAATAGGAATTGCATTGAACCTATAGTTTGCTTTGGGTAGTATGAACATTTTAATAATGTTATTTCTTCCAGTCCATGAACATGGTATATGCTTCCACTAATTTGTATCTTACTAAATTTCTTTCTTCAGTGCCCTATAATTTTCCAAGTAAGGTTTTTACATCTTTGGTTAAATTTATTCCTAGGTACCTTATTTTTGTTGCTGTTGCAATAGCAAATGGGATTGTTTTCTGTTTCTTTTTCTGATAGTCCATTATTGGTATATAAAAAGCCATCCATTTTGAATGTTAATTTTCTATTCTGCTACTTTGTCAAATTCATTTATTAAATCTAGTAGTTTTTTTTGTGGAGTCTTTAGGATTTTCTATGTACAATATGATACCAGCTGCAAATAATCACATTTTTATTTTCTTGTTTTCAACTTGGATGCCTTTAATTTCTCCTCCTTGTCCGATCATTGTGCCTAAGACTTCCAGTAATGTTTAATGAGAGCGGTGAAAGCAGACATCCCTGTATTGTTCCTCATCATAAGGGAAGTGCTTCTAGTGTTTTCCCATTGTGTATGATGTTGGCTATAGGTTTTTCATATATGGCCTTCATTATGTTGAAGTATAATCCTTCTATTAACACTTCAGAGAATTTTATTATAAATGAGTGCTGGATTTTATTGAATGCTGTTGAAGCATCTATTGATATGATCATGTGACTTTTATCTCTCATTTCGTTTATTTGATGCATTACATTTATTGTTTTGTGAATATTATACCAATTTTGTACCGAAACAGTTTTGATTAGGGAAATTAAATGGGAAATATGTTCTTTCATGTATGTATATCTACAGTGATCAATGATGGGTCAGTAATTTGTCTTTGCTATAGTTTTAGGATCACCATGACATAATAGGGTCACAAACAGTATGCCTGAAGGGTGGCTTCCTTAAAGTGAATCACAGGTGACATTATCTTAGTAACATCTCTGTATGATTGAGTCAGATTACTAGAGTACATCTCCAAAAGTTGGCTATTCAATTACTGACTCTAGGAGACTTATGGTTCCAAATTCACAAGGAAAGTTATCTTTTTAGCAGCTTGCCTAGTAAATTAAAATAAGAAGTATAGCCCTGGCTGATGTGGCTCAGCGGATTGAGTGCTAGCCTGTGAACCAAATGATTGCTGGTTCAATTCCCAGATTAGGGCACATGCCTGTGTTGCAGGCCAGGTCCCCAGTAGTGGGTGCACAAGAGGTAACTATACATTGATGTTTTTCTCCCTTTATTTATCTCTCCCTTCTTTTCTCTAAAAATAAATAAAATCTTTAAAAATAATGAGAAGTATAATTGTCAGAGAGACTAGAGAAGGTAGTGTTTCCATAGGAAAGCCACATGGAAAACCCAATTAAAATCAGAATGTTGCATGGTGAGCAGTGAGTCAGAGCAAGAAGAACTTGTTGAATGATTAAATAGCTCATAGTGCCAACTGTTAATAACCAAAACCATGTGCTACCATCATCAGGACTTGGCTGCCACAAGGGCTACTCAATTAAGTTTGGTGTGTTAATATCACCAACATTTTGATGGTGATATTGATGGCCAGCTTGTAAACTGGGAGTCTCTCCATTTCCTAGAAAGGATTTAGCTTTGATTTTTGTCATATTTCTTAAGAACTTATTTTATAAGATTATCTCTTAAAATCTTGGAGAGTCCTGCTGATACCCAACTGTACAACAAAGTAAAAAGAACACAGACAATGGGGTCAGGCCATTTTGTGTTTAAATACTGGTTCTGCAACTCACCATCTCAAATTTTTAATCTCCTCAAGGCCAAGATTTTAAATTTGTAAAATAAATATGATTATATATATATATATGACTAAATAGCATCAGGTTCAGCACAATAGACAGTGGATAGCATTGTGTGGTATTTAAGAATATTGAGTTTAGAAACAGATGGACTTGGTTTGGGTCCCAGGTCTATCATTACTTTCTTCTTCACGCCTTATTTTATTTATTTCCAAAATGTTGGAATAAAAATTCTGACCTATAAAGAAGTTTTAAGGTTAAGTAAAAATTTTTTAAAAAGTATTTACCATAGTTTCTGTCAATTAATGTGTGTGCAATAAAAGGTAGTTATCAATAAGTACTGCACTATTGGTATCCCTTTTGTTGCTAAGAATTAACAACACTCTGCAACAGTAAAGATGTCTTGAACCATGACAAATTAGAAAATAATACTAAAAATTTTTGTTATTCAGAGGACAATCTCTGGTTTGAAGAATTGTCACTGTTCTTGTCAGTCATTCAGATGCCAATGAGTTTAGGTTGATGGGAAGTGAATCCCCTTGAAATGTATGGGCCCTGACAAAGGGACTCACTCCATCAGCTCTCTACTGAGCACAGCATCAGACTGGCCCTGATGAATCAGAGCCTCCAAGAAGGCCAATGTTTCACTGCCTGTAGATTTCTGAAGTTGTGTCTCTGACGACAACTGTTGATTTCTGGATGAGGACGATCTTTCATCTTGTTTCCAGGACTGCATTTTTTTTTTTCTGGCATTGTTTAGAAAATACTGATCATCTCCAGAAGGGTCTGGTTGCTTTTTCCTTGAAACAACCTAAAAACACTTTTAAAAAATTAGAAATTATATTTAGGGGAATGTTTTTCCAAAAGAGCAGGTCATGGTGCCCATTCTTTCCATAAAGCGTGGGAGGAAACATCAGCAAAAAGTAAGATGAGACAGAAGTTATGTAAGTGACACTACAAATCTGGTATAATTTAAAAATATGATAAAATATATATTTGTTATAATAAGAGTGGAGTTTTTGTTGCAGGCAACTGTGCAAAATTAGAAAAATGTTGAAAAAGTGAAATATTTTATAGCTTTATCATGAGATGATATGGTATGTGTGGTAATTTCTAGTGGCCACCGCAGAGCAATGGAAAGCAACTGTGAGTGGCCACTCTGAAACTGGCCTAATAATTCCTCCAGCTGATTTCTGATGTATTAAACCAGATTTCAAACTACCACTAAAAAGGTCAGAGTGTCTAAGAATTCTTGCAGTTATTAAAAACACTTGTGCACTAAATTCAAAATTCTCAAATGCAACCTACTGCAAACTAGAATTCTGATTTGCTACTGTCCGCCCCCAATTTTTTTTTGCCTACAGTTTTCCTGTCTCAGTGGCATAGGCCAAAAGCTTTCTTTCTTCTTCTCATCTCACAGATTCAGTCTGTCAGGAATCCAGGTTCTATCCAGAGCACTTCTCATTCTTTCCTTTGTTGTTACGCCTGGGAGTCACCATTTCCTCTCACTTGATTGTCCCCATGACTTCATAGGCTCTCTGCTTCCGTCTTTGCCCAAAACATTTCTACTCCACACACCAGTGATCCTTTAAAGTCTACATCAGATCACGTCACAGTTGCACGTAAAACACTGTGACAACTCCTCATTCCAATCAAGCAAACACTGAAGGCCTAAAAACTACCTAAAAAAATCACTTGTAATTTGATTTCCTGTTACATCTCTGCTTCATGTCTATTGCTTTTCCCTTGGTCGTGACAATCTAATGACACCAAGTGCCTTTTTATTCTAAACTTACCAATTTATCCAACTAGTCTAGGATTTTGCCACCCAGAGAGAAGCGTAGTAGAGCTGGATTTATAGATACAAAATAAAACAACCATAATTCTGGAAAATGAGAACAAAGATATGCAAAATTGTGCATATTAACAGCCTGCATGAATTTATAATGACAGAATTCTGAACTACTTTATGGAGAGTGTAGCTGGGATATTGAAAGAGGTAATTTTAGAATATTTAAAAGGGAATATTTTAAAGCAGAAGAATCATGCTTATAAAAACAGTAGGAACAAAGTATAACTATTAGTAGCAATGCTTGAGTAAATGAATGAATTCATAAAATATGAAAGGCAAATACATGCACATGGGATGGATATCTAACTTTGTGAATGTGATTATTTACTCTAGCCTCCAAATTAACTGTAGTTAATTGGAACTACATCTTTATGGATAGACCATTATTGTGATTTATTTTATACTTCTCAGGGGTTTTCATATAATTTAAAAACAATAATGTATATATATATATATATATATATGTGTACCAATATATAGAAGATACAACTATGAATATACATAAGAGATACAAGTATTTTTCTTTTATTTTAATAAAAATAAAATCATCTTTATTGTGCTAGTTAAATTACATACATTATGTTCATTGTACACATTGAACAAAATACCCCATTATGAGGAGGAGAGTGCAAGTCCCCCAAATCTGAGCACCCTGTGGAAGCCATCATGAACATTTTGGTGTCTTTCCTTTTGTTCATATGCAAATTTGTAGAAACCTAACATACTGACACATACACATAAACATGTACACATTAGTGATATCACAAATGTTTTTCTCATAACATCTTTCTTTATTAATTTACTTAATCATTTCTTCTTCCATCCAAATTCTTTTCATTTCACCTAAACAATGTAAATAGCTTAGTTTATATTTTTCCTATATTTGTCTCGATTTTCCTGATCATTGAATCACCAAGCACACAGATATACAAAAATATTTTTGTTTCATACAAAAATAAAATTGTGCTATTTCTCTTTCTCTGGCTTTTGAAATTTAATCCATGTATATTTGGTATGTTTCCAATTTAATCAGTAGAGCTTTAACTTATTCTTTTAAAAATTCAGAATAATATTTTATAGTATAAATATAATGTATTATTCACCAAATTTTCTACCATTTTATATAATTTATGCCCCACTTACTTCCCTTACTTCATAAACAATTCCACAGTACACATCCTTAAACATTTATCTTCATGCTTTTTGTCTTTATTTCTATGGTATAATTCACAAAAGTATGATTACTAGTTTTGGATCCATTGATGCTAGAAGGAAGATAATTAAGGCTATACAAGGATGTTGAGGATGTATCAGCAAGAACTACCTCTGAGTAAAATATTAGAGAAAAGACTGTAAGACAAATGAACTAGAGCAGGGGACTCAGATAGCCGAAGATAAAGGAGAAAGAAAACTGGTGAGCGATGAATCTTGCAATATGCATAGCTAATTCTAAATAACACAATTCCCATAAATGTGAAAGTCAAAAAAAGACCAGGCCAAGGAAGCAGAACAAAAGTGCCAATATTAATACAACAGAGGATGGAGAATTAAGTTAATGGTGATAAAAATACTGAGGAGCAAAACTTAATGAAAAAATCCCAATTAAAAGAGAAAATATTTAAGTCAAAAACTCTGTTCATCAAACTAAATAGGAGCTCATTACACTCAAAGCAAAAAACAATGAATAATGCAAGAAGAGTCAAAAATAAATGGGATTTAAATATATTTCTTAAGCAAAATATAGATAAAAATATAGAATATTTCAAAGTTCAACAAACTTGATTATAAATGTATACATATTTAAGATCAATATAAATAGAAAGATATACAAAAATGTTTATATACCATGATAAAGGATATTATATATATCTCACATGTAATCTAATATATATATATATACTCACAATAAAAAATAGAAAATAAATTATTAAAAGCTGACCCTTCTAAAATGAAGCAAAAGAAATCTTACCTAATTTAAAATGAACAAAGACTCATAAATAACATTTAGTTAGAGATAAAATAGAAATAATAAGCAATGTAAAAAGTAATATAAAAGAAAAAAAACTTTAGATCAAAATATACAGCTGTTATTTATTTATATTTTTACAAAAGGTGTTTTAGGATAATAATTTCTTCACTTGATATTTTTACATGTTTGCCAACCTGATGGTTCAAATGGTATCTCATTATAAGTCTAATTTATATTTTTCATATAACAAATAAACATTTTAACATATCTGTGTTGAGCATTTANTATAGCTAATTCTAAATAACACAATTCCCATAAATGTGAAAGTCAAAAAAAGACCAGGCCAAGGAAGCAGAACAAAAGTGCCAATATTAATGCAACAGAGGATGGAGAATTAAGTTAAAGGTGATAAAAATACTGAGGAGCAAAACTTAATGAAAAAGTCTCAAATAAAAGAGAAAATATTTAAGTCAAAAACTCTGTTCATCAAACTAAATAGGAGCTCATTATACTCAAAGCAAAAAATAATTAAAATGCAAGAAGAGTCAAAAATGAATGGGATTTAAATATATTTCTTAAGCAAAATATAGATAAAAATATAGAATATTTCAATGACATGTTCAACAAATGATTATAAATGTATACATATTTAAGATCAATATAAATAGAAAGATATACAAAAATGTTTATATACCATGGTAAAGGATATTATATATATCTAACATGTAATCTAATATATATATATATATATATATATATACTCACAATAAAAAATAGAAAATAAATTATTAGAAGCTGACCCTTCTAAAATGAAGCAAAGAAGTCTTACCTAGTTTAAAATGAACAAAGACTCATAAATAACATTTAGTTACAGAGAAAATAGAAATAATAAGCAATGTAAAAAGTAATATAAAAGAAAAAAACTTTAGATCAAAATATACAGCTGTTATTTATATTTTTACAGAAGGTGTTTTAGGATAATAATTTCTTCACTTGATATTTTTACATGTTTGCCAACCTGATGGTTTAAATGGTATCTCATTATAAGTCTAATTTATATTTTTCATATAACAAATAAACATTTTAACATATCTGTGTTGAGCATTTATATTTTACCATCTGATAACTGTCTTTGAGTATATTATTTCAAAATTTTTTGAGATTGTATCTCTTCTTTTAATGTGCAGAAATATTTTTAAATGTTATTGTTATTAATATTTACATACATATTGTAAATATTTTCTCTCTGTCATTTGATTTATAATTTTGTCTGTAGCAGTTTTCTGGTTTTCAGAAGTTTTTAACATTTAAATAAAGTTATAATTACTTTATTTTGATTGATTAAAGTATAGGTCTTTTTAAAGTTTTTTTCCTACTTTGTGATTATTATTATTAAAAATCTTATTTGGCTTTTTATTGTACGTTTTATTTAATTAATTTTACAATCACTACTTTAACACAACTGGAGAGTTTGTTGTATACATCTGCTTAAGTTATTTTTTTCATTAAGAAGAAAACATGTACATGTAAACACAGGGAGAAACCAATGAGGGTGATCCTGACAATCCTAAAGTGTCCAAGTATCCGGGTTATTTAAAAAAAAGAAGGCTCACCCTGGCTGGTGTAGCTCAGTGGATTGAGCACAGGCCTGTGAACCAGACGATCGAGGTTCGATTCCCAGTCAGGGCACATGCCTGGGCTGCAGGCCAGTTCCCAGCAGGGGACTCATGAGAGGCAACCATACATTGATATTTCTCTCCTTCTCTCCTTCCTTTCCCCTCTAAAGATAAATAAATAAAATCTTTGAAAAAAGAAGGCTCAAAAGAAATGATCTTTTGAGTGTTACTTCAAATATTTGAAAAACAACTGGTTGAGTTTAAGACTTCAAAGAATAGAGCAAAACTAATTGAGCAGATTTAGCTCTGCTATTATTAACAATAACTGATAGAACCAAGAATGGGAATGTTGTAAAAGAGAAATTAATGTGGGGCCTTAGCCAGACAACCAAGGTCGACTGTGACATGTTTTGATACAGTTGACAGCCACGGTCGACTGTCCACTGTGACTGTGACATATTGATAGTAGAGCCCTGATAGGACTTGACGGCAGTGGCACTTTCCTTATGTGACCTTCCTCCCCCCACACATAACCCCTGACTGATTATTTAAAAAAATCAGACAATACCTGGTTAAGGAACATTCTACCAAACAATGGACTGGTACTTTAAACTTGCAAATGTCATCAAAATAAGGAAAGTTGGAGAAGCTGTCCCAGCCAAAAGGAGCCTAAAAAAACTTGATGATTACGTATAATGTGGTATCCTACATGGGATTCCAAAAAAATGACATTAGGTAAAAACAAACAAACAAACAAACAACACTAAAGAAATCTGAGTGAACTAGGTACTTTATTAATGATAAAGCATTGACAAAGGCTCATTAATTATAATGTATTAATCTGATATAATGTAAGGGAGGGGAAAATGGATCTACTATCTCTTCACACTCTGAAATTTTTCTGTAAATCTAAAACTGTTCTAAAATAAGTTTACTGAAAATACTAATGTAGGATAGCTGATAGAATTGAACCATGGTAAGATAAATTGTATAAAGGAAACTTTGACTCTCCTTTAATATCTCACGGCCAGTTTCCTGTCCACATGATGAGCGTGTGGTTAAACAGGTGAACACATACTGGCAGACAGGAATTATATTTCAAAATACAAGCCAAATAAACACAAGCTCTATTTCGAGTGGATATATGGGAAGGAAATAACTTTGTCACTCTCTTTAGCAAAATAAGTAAATGCTCCTATTTTGAAATTGGATGGAGCTGAATGTTTTACCCCACTGTGTCTAACTGAAGAAAAATTACTAAACAAAGGCAGAACAAAACTTAAGTGATAATATTGGGGCTGGTAAGCCCTTATGAAAAAAAGGCCCAAGCTTCAAAGCTTTTTCCCTCCTGACTTTGATGGCATCAGGTTGATGACATGGATTCCTCAGGAAATGTGATAGATTTTTGTACAGTGTATGCAGGTATTAGGAAAGTGATTCTCAGTGATATGGCACTTTAAAAGTAAGTGTTAGATACTGCTATATAATCATTTTCTGGTATGTATTTTAAACCCAGTGCTCTAGAGAGAGTGTACCAGGCTGTGTGCTATCCAGATGGATGTGAATGTGAGCATTTGGTCCAGAGAAACTATAATTCAGTTATTAATTGGAAAGGTGAATGAAGATAAGAGCTCACATCTTGTGATTTATAACAACCGGTATCTGTCTTGCATAAGTTTTCTTATAAAGTTAGACTGGAGAGAATAGAAGTAAAAACTTTCAGGCAACTTGAAGATGTTACTATATTATACATTCAAATTAATGTATTTTAAAGTTTCTTTTTAAGACAGACTTCATCCCAGTGATGGACGGGGGCTGGCACATTACTGGCAGTCCTGCTGAGAAATAGCTCTGCTCTGTATTGCTTTCAGCAAAAACACCTATCACAGTTAAAACATTGAAAATGACATTTGCATTTTGCTTTGATTTCCTGGACATGTGATCATTTACATCAAGAAAGATAATTACTAATATATGTCATTCTAGGCTACACAAAATAAATCTGGTATTTTCTTATTTATTTGGACTGTTCTATAGTCTCTTGTTGCTTTCTTTGCAAGGTTAAAGTTTAAAGTTTATTTTCCTACTATCAAGATCACACCTTCATGATATAGTCTTTCCTATAAGTCACCCAGGCAACTGCTCAGTTACCTGTCTGCTGAGCAGCCTGGCACCAAGGAATAGACAAGGTACAAAGAGTAACTATACTATTCACTCAACTTTGATTGAATGCAGGTTCACTCAATGTAGAACATCAACATACATTAATATTCTATTTACACTCTAATAGTTTTAAAAGAACTATAATATGTACAGCAATCAGCGGAGAATAATGACCAGAGTCCCAGAGTCTCAGTCTGCAGGTCTGGAAGACAGCCCAGTGGGCAAGGGAGCTGTCAGCGTCTTGCAAAAAAGGATCTACAGAGCCAGGTGGGCAGCAGGGCAAACAAAGTCCTCAGTCCAGCAGGGCAGAGCCTGCGGCAGTGGATGCCACAGTGTGGCGTGGAGCAGCAGCCTGGCGTGTGGAGCTCGGCTGTCTCAGCAGTGGTCTGGAACCCACCTCGGTTTTACCCTTGAGACTGGTGTACTCCACCCTCTGGGTCTCTCCCCTAGAGAGGGGAAGGGAAGGAGAAAGAGCAGGAGAGAAACATCAGTGTGTGGTTGCCTCTCATGTGGCCCCCACTAGGGACCTGGCCCACCACACAGGCACGTGCCCTGACTGGGAATCTAACAAGCAACCCTTTGGTTTGCAGCCCACTGAACTACACAACCAGAGATTGAAAAAAATATTTTTAATGCTATCATAGTTTTTATCTAATTTGTTTACAAGTTTTAACAACAAATATCAACACATAACATGTTTACATTTTAGTATATAATATGGCTAAAGGTCCACTTGATATAGGATTAAAACTAATAGAGGAATTGCAATAAAATTGAATTATTCAGAAGGCATCTCAAGGTGTTTGTAGAGGCATTATTAATATCTTAGGCAAATTTTGTAACACAGATAGTTTTTTGTACTTTCATATCTTGCCTAACCTATAGTAATTTTGCCTTGGTACACCATGGAGCCTTGTGCTTTTACAAATGTATCACTGTGTGATCAAAAAATTTAGGTTACATAGCTTCCATAACTTATATAGCTTACATAGGTTACATTTTTATCAAGTACTTTTATATTAATGGAGCTACATTCAAAATTTTTAATTAAAACACTAATATTATTTTCCTATTTTTCTGTATTTCATGGTGAAGAATAACAATGCATTAGTAAATACACATAATTTCAACTACAAATAATTACCACTCCTCCATTTATTCAATGAGTTTCTCACTGCTGACAAACTGCTGTGAGTTCAGCAGGCTGTGCTGATTTAGACTCAGTGGCCAGTCTCAGGATCTCGTGATCTGGGGACCTGAAAACTATTGCTGTTCACTTTTAGTAAACAAAGAGCCACCCATACACCAGAAATTAGACAGAAAATTAGACCAGGAGGGACCTCATCTCCCCATGGGGACATGGATTTGTTCCTCCCTGAGAGTTATTGCCGGCAAGCTTGTCCTGCTTGGCGACTTTCCTCTGTGAGGAAGCCTGGTTGTCCATGAACAGTCTCGCCTTACTCTGGATACACTACTTCCGAGTCAGGACCTTCTGGCTCAGTGCTACTCCTGCCTCTTCTTGGGGACCAATTTTTGTCCAGCCCTACACTGGTAGGAGACAAAACAGTTACTGGAGTGTTAACAGTGAGAGGCTCGGTTGCTGTGAGTACTTCAAAAAGAAGCCGTACAATTTCTCTGCATGTTAACAAGCTCTGTCCTATCCACTCCCTGGCTGTAGTTTCTCCAGGGAGGAATGAATCTCTGTGGTGTAAATTTACCTCTCTATTGTACCTTGGCATTAAAAGAGTTTCTGGGTTGGTCATTTAACTCTAAGGACAATTTGAATATGTTCAATGTGTCCTCAGCCGTTCTGGCCTGAACCATAGCTTACACGTATGGCAATTTTAAGGTAGGCGGTGCTCCTCTAAGAATTGCCTTTTTCATGCCCGGTGCTGCTTGCACCTGCAAAGACGTATTTATTCCTGTCCTGTCGTACACCAGAGACAAGATTGCCAGTTTTCCAGTGACGTTGTTGCCTGTTTCAGGTCTGTCCATTTAATTCGATCTCCATATGCTGTAGCGCAGCTTCGGGATGCGCTGCTCTGTGTGCCCACACTATCCCGTCCCACAGTGTGAGCCTTGGATCCAGCCCGCCGTGTATTAGCTCCAGGAATGCTGTGTTAACTACATGTTGTTCCAAAATGTCTAAAATTTGTCTCATTTCTGTTCCAGTGATTAAAATAGTATTGGCTCCTTTGTCCCAAGTCATACATAGCCAATATACCTCTGTCCTGTCCTTTTGCTCAAAAGCTAAGGTCATAATCTGCACTTCCTGCCTGGTGTATTCTCCGTCTTCCTCTGTGTATTGTGCTTGTCCTTGTCTGTGATTATAACCTACTATTTGCTTTCTTAGAACTACTGGTCTGGCAGCATGTGAGTCATCCCATGGGTTGTCATATTCTCCTGGATCCTCTGGATAAGGATTTTTAGGTTTAAGGCCATCATCAAAAGTAACAACATTGTCAGCTGACTTGCTTTCTGTATTAATTCTGTGTGCTCAATTCTTGCCTTTATGCCAGCAGCATCTACTTGGGACAAGATTTTCAGAAAAGCAGCTATGGCACTTCTTCTTCTTCTTCTTTTTTTTTTTTTGGCTCTATTAGTGGGTGGTTCCAAATTTCTTAGAACAGTGAGGTTTATCCATACATCCTCAATGGTGTGTTTGGGCACTTTCTTATGATCTTACACCTTAGTCTCATACCAAGGATCTTCCACTGGCATGACAGTTTTCTGTCTCCTCTTAAGAGTCGGGCCTTTATTTAAGTTTCTTTCCCAGGGCTAACATTTTCACAAAGTTTGGTAGCTATCTTATATAATTTTGTAGTGTATGCTAATGCAATTTGCCACCTTAACCAGCTATACTTGGACACGTTTTTTAACAGTTCAGCTTCTTTCCTTTCGGCCTTATTATAGATCTGTTGTGCTAGCCACTGTCATATCCATTGGTGCCAACTTTGCCAAATGTCATGAGCAAAGTCTCAGAGCTAAAGAAAGTTTACAGCTCAAATTTGAATATGAACTTGAATTGATCCTGCATTTGAATTAGAGCACTTGTCTCAGCTGGCTGTCAGAGCTTAGAGGGTTAAAAGGCTACAAACTGCAGAAAAGCTTAGCCTGCAGATAAGAAGATTAGAGCAAGCCACCAAATGCAGAGAGCACCCTAAATACAAACCCATAGATTAAAATTTAGTTTAAATCTAATTTAAATGCTGATTACACCCGATCCTGCTGACTATGCCAAATGTCAGGAACATATGCTCAGGACACCTACTGATGTTAATTATGCTCCAATAAAACACTGTAGAATTATAATAATTATTATTACTTTTTAAAATCAGAGACTTTCTTGTTTAGAACTACTTTCAAACAAACAGATTTTTTAAATTTCATTTTAAAGTGTGCAAAATCACAACTGATCTTTGACTTTGCATCTTATAATGTTCATTTGTCTCTATTTTGTGTTTTTCATGACTTGGAAAATCCAGTGGTATCTGTGTTTACGTATTCCATAAAGCATTTCATAAAACTTCTTTTTTTATGTTTATGGCACATCTATTTGTGTTTCCTAAAAGACAACAATCTTAACATCTAAATAAATATCTGGTGTATAGGTCTAATTGTGTATGGAAATAAACTCATTCCCTCTTTTTCTCACAGGTACATAAACGCATAAATGTGTTTCTATCTCATTCTAGGACTAATAACCGTCTTTCATAGAGAAGACTTAATTGTCTTTATATTCAGCATCTACACTAAAATTTTACTCTTAATTTTGCAAAGCAACAGTTCAATTTTTGTTTATACAATGTAAAACTTAGTAGCCACTGGATAGTTATCATCCATGAAGCTCATTTTACATTTCATCTCTTATATAAATAAAATTTTAAAATAATTGTTTTTTTGGTGACATTGTTAGGGTTTGTTAAAAAAAGAAAATATCCACTAGCTCAAGTAAGTTGACAGATTAGTTTTATCTTAATATTAACTTTTGTCAACAAATACCAATCTGTTGGACAAAACTATCAAATACTACCTAAGTATTTTGGAGAAATATTACCTAGTTGTGGTGCTTACACCTGGACCACGAGCTCCATGCTAGAAGTGGAAATAGTAGTAATCGGAACCCAAAGCACATGAAAAAAATCTTCTTCAGTGTCTTCTGTCTGGCAGACAAATGGGGTCATTATTCACGTTCAAGGCATATCCAAGTTCTGCGAGGCATAAACATGATATAATCTGAGATGATGGTTCTCTTAGAAAAAATAATCAAGTACAAATTTATTATTAGTTCCCAAAGCAAATATTTAAAATGAACAATCGCTGGAGCTTTGGAGATTCAGATCCATTTCATCTGAGATCTCTCAAGGTCATTTACAGAATTGCTTCCTAATTGTCTCCCAGGTGTCTCTCTCTACCTGGAAACTTTCACAATAACCAGTGACATCCTGCATTCCTAGATACAGAAGGGCACCAAAGTTTAAGCATCGTCATTTTCAGGGTGAATCTGCCCCTGCTCAAGCTGATGCTATTTCTACGGTGTTTCTGTGCTGTGTTTCTAAATGTGCCTCCCTTGATGTTCTGGGCTGCCACTCAAAATGTGGGCCCTACTTGATAGACATTTTTTTCCCTCCTGGCTCCAACTTTTTCATAAGCAATGAAAAAATATATTTTCAGCTCTTTGGCAATAATATGGTATTCCAAAACCTAGTTTTCTTTTTTAATGGTAGATATGAATATTTGTTTAGATGTTCTTCTTGTTTTTTTAATCCTCACCTGAGAATATGCACATTAATTATAGAGAGAGGTGAAGGGGGGAAGAGAAAGAGAGAGAGAGAAAGGGAAAGAGAAAGAACCATCAGTGTGACGGAAAAACATCAATAAGTTGCCTCCTGTATGTGCCCCAACTGAGTATCCAACCTACAACCTAAATATGTGCCCTGACTGGGATTCAAATGCACAGCCTTTTTGTGTGCATGATAACACTCCAACCAACTGAGGCACCTGGCCAGGGATGTTTACACATAATTCTTAAGTCACATTACTTCTTATTTCATGGGTAAATGTGACAACGTGCTCTTTCTGCAGCTGGGGAAGAGTGTCTTCATTTGGCAACATAGCACCCTGAATGACCACGGGATAAACAGCCACTCAAAGGAAAAACAGGGCACATACAAAAAGCTGGTCCAAGCTCTCTGGGAGGTTGAAGGTGTTGAAGAAGCATTATAGAAACAATTATTTCACAAACATTTCTGTGAGACCCAGAGCATTGTGTCTGGGGTGACAGAGAGAAGTGAAGCTTGAAAATACTTTCTCCACAGTGCATATCATTGGAGTCAGATGGTCACACAGCTTGGGCAGGTAGCTGAGCCAATTCACCTGTGGAACCAAAGGAGCATGAGTGTTCAACAGCCAACAGGTTTTCATGATAGCAGTTAGATCACTGGGGCTTAGTAGTCCCATCAGGAATGAGGACACTTTGGGGAAGGTATCAAAAGCAATTCTCTAACCCTGTCTCTACCAACAACCAATTCTTTGCCACATGCATACATACTACATGTCAAAAATAGCATTTATTATTATAACTGGAGGCATGTCAATTAACATAATGAATAGCAGAAAGAAATTATCACTAGTTAAATTAAAGATATGTAAGGTATGTAAAATAGCTAGAAAAGTTTAGACATTGTCAAACATTGCCTGAATAAGTTCTAAAATTTTCTTGAGGTCCAAATCCTATATCTTAAGGGTAGTTGGTACCTGAAGTTTGAACTCTAATTAGTCCTTCATGCAGGCATTGGTGTAGGAGGACTTTCTGATTTCATGATATCAACTAGAGGCAATAATGGAGTTTTAGCAAAGATGATCTGTCTAGTAAATGTCTATAGATTTGTCAGAATTCTATCTGACATTTATTCTTATTAAAAGTTAAAGGCAAAATGATAAGGGGATGTTAATCCTTGGTATCTAAAAGATTTTAACATCTATTACCCACCAAAAAGAACCTAAGCATTAAGCAGAACCATTTTAGCTTAGGTTAGTCTACAAAGAATAGTATCACCGAATACTTATTTTTATAGGAAGAATGAAGATGGCCTGAACAAGTAAATTGGAAATAGTAGCTGGATTAAAAAATGTATAGGTGTTAGACCCAATAGATTGTGATAATGATCAATAATGAGGAGACTGAGGGAAATAGAAGAAAGAAAAATTGTATCTGGTTTTCTGTCACAGACAACTGGATTGGGAGAGTTTCTAGTGACTAAGAGAGAAAAAAAGTTAAAAAAAAACATGTAGGGAAAGATGGTGAGTTCAGCTTTATAAATGTTGATTCTGAAGTAGCTGAAATAGTCAAGCAGAGTTGTCTAGCAGTCAATTAGATATGCCAGTATGCAACCATGCAGGATGGTGCTATGAATGAACAGCGGGCCCTACCCTCCCTAATGGACCTCCACAAAGAAATAAAGCAACAGATAACCCTCAATCAAGGCAACAAGGCAATCACCCAGTCCATGAATTTGTGCTTTTTGCAGCACCAGGTTTCTCCCAGGTAGTAATGTTTACTGGGAGAATGAGAGAAACAAGGCTAATGTGCAACTATATGGTTTATTGTCACTGGTTAAAAATAATATTGGCCAGAGGCAATAAATATACAGTCTCTGGAAACTCCTAAGTGTTTCTGTTCCATTTAACTCATTTGTGCATGACCTACACCCTACTTCTCCTGTGTCCTTTCAAGGCAAAGGTAATTAGACCTTGAGTTTTTTTCACATCTGATAGTTATTATTTTGGTGATGTGGGGCATTTTTTGTCCATTATATGTTATTAGCATAAAGGATAGTTTCTACTTCAAAGAGTCCAGGGTGTGGTGAGTATTGAGTGGAGACTCCCTTGCAAATTTCTCCTTCTCATCTCATCTCTTCTCTGTGGTGTGAACAACAATAAAGGTTCTGTAATAAATCAGTGACCAAAAATAACTTCACAGAGTGACCTGCTCAGACATTCCCAACTGGGCAGGTCCTGGTGGGTAGTCCAGGACTATAAAAGAGTTATCTTTCCCTTAAGTTAGCCTTGTACATTGTTCTTGTAAATCTACATTAACACAACTTTGAAATGTCAGAAGCAATCCATTTTTCCAGACCCCTGAGAGGTGTAACAACCCTCCAGGGAGCACATTATCTCGTTAATTATCCTATAATCCAGTCACTACATGCTTTCTCTCACCTTACTGTAATATTGTTTAGGTTCCCATCTTAATTCCAATTGCATAAAGAGAAACTGCAAAACTGTCATTTTATTCTCAGAGCATTTGAGATCTTGCTTCCTGCATGTCATCAGATTGCCTCAAATAAACTCATTAAAATTCTCTATAAATTTGTAAGTTTTTCTGTGGACAATATCCAAAATAACATAAATGTTCTATATATCTTCGCTTGTTTCTCCACAAGATTTTAATGACATCTATTCCTTTGAATGCACTGACTTCAGGTATTTCATTTCTACCTACTAATTCTGATCTATTTTTCTTATTTAATATAATAGATTACACCTTCAAATCAATATTAATTCCTCAACGGCATTTTCTCAGAGTAAGTGAAGAATCAGAACAGAAAAAGTCTCAGAGTGAGATTTAAATCAAAGGAGCAAACAAATGAATGGAACCAAACAAACCAGGATTTAAAAGAGAAGCACAGAAAGGAGAAATGTTAAATATATGGAAAAGTAGTGGCTGAACTCTAGGAGCAAGTCTGGAATAGTGTGGGTTTTAGATGAGAAGAGAGATGATGTTTCAGGGAGAAAGGCAAGGTCAGCAATGCCAACTGCTTCCAGAGGAGATAAACATCTATTGCCTTTAGCTACAGTGATGGGAGTACCGATATTTTTTTTCACTCAGGGGAGCAGAGTGAAAATAAATCCGAATGCAGTTGGCTGTGGAACTAGTGTCACGATGGGAAATTGTAACACCGCCACTATTTTGACATTGTTTCTGTAAATGCTGACTCCGACTAATATGTAGCTTGTAAGTAAACCTATTTTTGCATAATAATCCTGGGAACTAACTTTAAAAAATACAGACTCTGACATTCAGTCATCCCCACTCTGGGAGGTTTGCTGACCTTCAATAGTAAAGCCAGGATAATATAAAACCAGGATGATACACACCAGACCATTACTTGACTGGTTTTGCGTTCTTTATTGGAATGCACTGTGCCGTCCTGCACAGAGGGAGATTTTTAGCCCCTTCTCTTGGGCTCTTTGTTCTGTTTCTCTCTCACTACTTATAAAAAACCCTTGCCTGCACTAAGATGTTAAGATATATTTTGAGGCAAGAGTCCCCCATTTTCTCAGAGTGCTGGCATCTGAATAAACCACTTTGCTTTCCACCAGCACCTGTCTCACGAGTTTGGCTTTAGTTGCTTCAGGCAGCCGTACCTATGTTCAGTTACACAAGCAAGAGTTGAAAAACTAGAAAAATGAGTGAACAGAATGCTTTTGAAGTGTTTGGCTCAGTAGGGGGAAGAAGACTAGGGTGGTTGTTGAAGAAAACCATGATATTGATAGTAATTTTTTAGTGTAGAACAAACATGCTTAAATTACAGTTTATTAATTCAAATGAGAAAAATATGTTGTGGGCAAAAATCTATTCTATGGACAGTAATCCCATGGGGTGATCTGATGGTAAAAACCTAAGTGGACAGTTCACAGTGGACAGTCACACCCCTGACATATAATCTTTTGGTGAAAGGTTTATTCTTGCCTTAAGCAAGCCTTCTTTATTTCTGTGCATCTAGGTTAACGCACTTTTGAAATGCCCAGTTTCATACCGCTTCCTAATACCGTCCTCTACAGAGCACCTATAATAGTATCCCTGAGTGACCACCTGGCAAGTTTGAACTCTCCAGTAATTTAATCCCTGCCTTGTTTTCTTGCGCCTTCATGTAATCTTTCTTACTTTTCTTCCTTAATCTCAAGCACATAAAAGAAACTGCAAACTGTTATTCTCAGAAGTATTTTATCTCATTTTGTTGAGATCTTGCTTCCAGGTGTACCCTCTCTTTGGCTCAAATAAGATTTCATAAAAAAATATCTTCAGGTTTGGACATTTTTATCTCAGCAATGTTGAGAAGGAGAATAAAAGGGTAAAGAAGTTACAAGGAATTGATCAAATTGCCTCAGAAAGCGGAAAGTCATGGGTCCTAGAGAATAAGCTAACAGATCAGCTGCACACAGGAGAATTTTCCCACTGTTAAAGGAAGAAAATGGCACATGTAAATGACATGAGTTTTTAAGTGCTTTTTATCATGTTTGTAAGTGTTTCTTACATACTAGGTCAGCAGTTTCTAAAGTATTATCTTTCTTACTTTTCTTCCTTAATCTCCTAATCTCCTTTCTAATGCTGTGCTGCAAAATTAGCATCAATTAGCAAAATTAGCAGATTTTGAAAATGGGGCTCCAGTTTTGTTATTACAAGCCTTCTGGGTGATTCTGACACTTGCTCAAGTTTGAGAACCACTGCACTAGATCACTCAGTAATATAATCTCTTTTTCGGTGAGATTTTAAGATTGTGCCCATTTCACAATCAGACGCTAAAGCATAGAAAGTTTGAGTCATTTGCCAAAAGTCACCAGCTCTGGATCCAAAGACTGTACTTTTAAATCTTATTATCTACTGTCTCTAGGAGTTGTTTATAACATTCTTGATAGGATATTGAACAATTTTCTGTTCAATGATTTCATGATTTACTGGTGTTTTCCCTTTACTTCAAGAAGAAGAGTCAATTTCTGAGACTGAGAAGGGCAAATGATGGTATTAACATAAAATGTTAAAGTTTTAACACAATTTTTGTCGAAAATTGCATACATGCTTGAGTGGAGCAAAAGAAAGAGTTGCTGTTTAGCATTTTAAGGTCAACAGATATTACCCATGAATTTATAAAAGCAATAATCTGAATGGTTGTTGATTTTCTCCAGTATTATCTGGGAGCAAAGAAATATAATATGAATTTGTCCAACACTGAGGATCTTCAGGAATGTGTAACAGTATAGAGAGGCAGGGAAGTTAAAGAAATTGGTAAGAAAATGGTTATAATGATGAAGAATGTTATAAAAATGCATAAGAAATGAAGTGAATCAGGAAGGATGTGGAAAGAATAAAGTATGAAGTCAGCATAGCCTTGTCCCCTAAACACCACCAAACAATAACAGCAACGTCAGAGATCATACAAATCAATCAACCAAGCTATAAATTCTCAGTAAATATAGAATTGGACATTCTTTTCATGAAGTGAGTTCTTTCCTTGGCTTCCAAAGCACTAATTCTTGTGTGTGTGTGTGTGTGTGTGTGTGTGTGTGTGTTTCTTCTTACTCTGTAGTCACTCTTCATTCTCCTTTAAATGTGCCTCTTTCTCCACTTAGCATTTACATTTCAAATATTGAGATTTCATAAGTCTCTGTCCTTGACTCTCTCCTCTCCTGATTAACTTCTCTATGTAACATTATTCACATCTGTGATTTTAATTTTAGATAACTCAATAGTCTAGATTCTCAGTCCAGGTTTTGCCTTTGAACTGTACACCTATATATCTAACTGTTTATACAAAATCAACCCTTGGATATTTTAAAGACACCTCAATGTCAACAAAGAAAAAAACAGAACATGTATTTTTACCTACTAACCTCAGTCTTCTTCCACAGTTTTTAGTGTTACTGAATGGCACATCATTCAAGTGTGTAGGATGGAAATTCATGAGATGTCCTTGATACCTTCCCTTCCTCATATACAAAAGGTGACTAAATCTAGCTAATTTTATCTCTTAATATTTATCACATTTGTTCTTCTCTTGTGCAATTGCTTTAGTATCCTCTGATCACTGTTGCCATTGCCTTTTTTGTCAAGTGTTTACCAGTCTCCAGAAATATATCTTCTAACTTGGTTTATACACTGTAACAAAGTAATTTTTAAAAATGCATATCTCAGCAAGTTGCCTTGGCCTCAGAGGATAAGTGCAAGTATCCTTTGATGGCAAACTAAGCAAGTGACAAATTCATGGGTCATAAAATTATTTAGTAAATAATAATATATTATATATAATATATAACTCACACACACACATATATATATTGGATTATGCATATATATGTTAAACATATATATTGCACAACATTGATATAACCTGGCAGCCAAGGAGAATGGACTGGAATGCACATGTGTGAACAATAACTACTTCACTGTCCCAGTCAGTGGAGGCAGTAGTCACCATAGAGTGAGCATGTGTACTGTGTGGCCATCACATTTAAAATGACTGAATAAGTAGAGCAAAGATCTGCATCAAATTTTGTGTTAAACTTGGATATTCCTCCCTGAAAACTATTCCGATGATTCAGAAGGCTGCAGCTATGGGCAACTGGTAATTGGCAGATTCATCACAACACGTCCACTCATGCATCATGTCTTATGAGGAGTTTTCTTGTGAAACATCAAAACACCCAGGTGACTCAACACCCCAACAGCCCAGATTTAGGGTCCTGTTACTTCCGGCTTTTCCCCATATTAAAATCACCTTTGAAAGGGAAGATATTTCAGCCAGTTGAGAAGATTCAGGAAAATACGACAGGGCAGCTGATGGCAACTGGAAGAACTGTGTGAGGTCCCAAGGTACCTACTTTGCAGGGGACTGAGGTGTCATTGTCCTATGTACAATGTTTCTTGTATTTTGTATCTCCCTCAATAAATATTTCTATTTTTCATGTTGCGTGTCTGGATACCTTTTGGACAGACCTCGTGTGTGTGTGTGTGTGTGTGCGTGCGTGTGCTGATTACTTATTTAAAATGGGTTTCTTATTCTTGGTCATGGCAACAAAAAGTGGGAAAAAATTCACTGAGTGAATTTACTCCTACCTACTATTTATTACTATTCATTCCAGCCTCACTAGTCCTTACAGGAATGAGAAAGGTCTTTGTGCATTGTCCAAGCTTGGAGACATACATGTTTCTCTCTTTACCTAATGGAATTTAACTTATCTGAAGCCCTGAGCTCAGTCATGACTTTACTAGCATAGTCTTTCTCAGGGTTAAACAAAGTCAAGCCCTCCTACAGCACACACAAAAATATGTTCAAATCTTTCAAGCACTTATGGTTGAACTTGTATTATTATATGTGTTATTATTTGATAAGTGCCTATCTCCCAAACTGAAATTTATTCACCAGATATTTATTGTCTTCACTATATGCTATTATTTTTAAGATATGGAAGACTCAGCAATAAATAAAACAGGAAGGCAACTTGCTCTCATGGAACTTATACTGTAATTCAGGGATATGAACAATGTTCATATATACAAACAAATGAACATTGTACATTCTGATAGTAGTTTACTTAGTAAAATCAGTAAGGCAGGGTTAATATGACAGACTAAAAATATGTTACCTTTGATATAGTAACCAATTGGGTATCTCTAAAAAATGACATTTGAGTTAAGAACTAAATGATGAAGACAGGCTAAGTTCACAAATGAATATCTGTGAGGACTGGGCCCAAGGTGTGTTTCTTCATCAATGACCATGTTGATACCTGGTACATAGTACTGCTGATTCCAAAAATTGTATTGCTGACTAAATGGAAGAATAGATGGATTCATGAATGACTTTGTCAGAGGGCAGAACTACAGTCTCTAAAAAACAAGAATAAAAATTATGTTAAGATTATGAACTTGAGGATGTTGCAATGAAAAGTACACATTTAGGTAGCGTAGATAAGAATGCTTTTCATGTTTCCAAAGAAATATATAGAATTATTATTCTTAAAATGTCAAAAAAAACACAATCTGCTTTTCTCTTAATGCTTATAAAGTAGTAATTCAACAAGGCAAGGTTTCATTTCATGAAGTCATTTCTTAGTTATACATTTGGCTTAGAGATAACATCACAAAATAAGATAGGAAGTAAATCAGAAATTAACATTTTATAACTCATTTTCTGACAAGATTATATTTTCATATAAAACAATATAGTCTTTGGTAGAGGCAAATCGTAATAAGACCAGATGGTAGCATTGTAAACTGATCCCTAAAGCTACTTTTAGATTCTTAAAATGATAGTTCAAAAAACAGTTAACTTGAACAAATTTCTAACCCTGTAAGTCTCCATTTTTATGTGTTCTTCAGTTGGAAAATGTTACAAAAACACTAATTACAAAATCACAAATTAATTACACATTTTCTATATGTTTCTTTCTTTTACAATTATACCTATGTTTACCAGCCTATTTCTTTTTTCAAAGAAAAAAAATTCTGGATAGGAATAATAGGGATTATTATTATTTGTTTTGTTTTGTTTTCTTCCCCCAAAGCAATAAGGGGAAAAATACATCTCTCAGGGTTATTTTTTTTTTCAGTCTTGAAAAATGTCACTGATTGGTTCATAAAATCACATGTCCAAATGGGAGGCTGCCGCAGCCCACTGCAGCAAGGGTGGTCACGAGGTGAGGCGAGGGACTTAATTAAAAGAATGGAGAGGACCATAAGCTCTGCTGGTAAATGGCAACTTTATTCAAGGCACAGCTCTCTTATATACAAACTGTTAATGCCTAAAGCAAGACTGCAGGGAACTAGAAACAATGTTGTTTTTCAAAGTTTGTGCACTCCCTTAAGCTATCAAAAGGGCAAGAAGTTCTCATAACCATCTGGGAACATGACACCTGTGCCAGGGTCTTGTTGTGTCCTTCAAGGCTGGGAACTAGAAGGTTAGGAAAGTGTCAAGGTACCCGCTGGCTCCAGGGACCAGAAACCAAGTTCATCCACCATTCTCACAGTGGAGAACTCTATCCTTGGTCCCCTTGTGGCCTGGAGGGCCCCCACAGAAGGCTAGTAATTAACCTTATCATTTATGATAAATTACATATCCAGGAATGAGAACGTATTAGTTTGGCAAGAGTTGTGTTCTGATTAGCATATGAAGTAGTAAGTGATCATCATACATAGGCTAATTGTATTTGTACACTTGGTTGTACTGGAACAATTTTGGAAATCTATTTTGAAATTCGGTTACATCTCACTGTTATAAATGGAAGCCTATGCCTATTTTCTTCTCTCCATAACAAATAATTTTCTTCCACCTTCCATTCCAAAGAGAGCTCCACTTGACAATGAATGATCTAAAGTCATAAGGAAGAAAATGACACTAGTAAGACAAAGTAATCTGTGCTTTATTTAAGAAACGTTTTGATGGCTTCCCACTTTCAATTTCCATGTCGAATAGAAGGAAAAAATGTTTTGTTTGCCTTTGTTTATGGAGGACTTTCTTTTTTTTTTTTTAAGATGAAACTAAGGTTCTTTCAAAAGACTGTTGATATCCTGGAACATAACAAAAACACTGGCATATAGAATAAATGCAGGTGATGAGAAATGTCTGAGCTATTATTGCCTATGCTTTCATTTAAGATTTTTATGGTTTCCAGTCTAACTCTGAGGTCTTTAAGCACTTTGAGTTTATTCTTTTGTATGGTGTAAAAGGTGGTCTAGTTTCTTTCTTTATCTTTCTTTTCTTTCTCTTTCTTTTTTGTATGTACCTGTCCAAGTTTTCCCAACAACATTTATTAAATCATTATGTCTCCAAACAGAACATACAGATGGCCAATAGACATAAGAAAAGATGCTCAACATCACTAATCATCAGAGAAATGAAAATTTCTCATTTCCACAAAGAGGTATGTATCACCTCACACCTATCAAAAGGGCTATCATCAATAAATCAACAACAAGTGTTAACAACAATATGAAGAAAAAAGGAATTTTAATGCACTGGTGGTGAGAATGTAGACTGGTGCAGCCATTATGGAAAACAGAATGGAGTTTCCTCAAAAAGTTAAAAATGGAACTGCTTCTTGACCTAGTGGTTCTACTTCTGGGACTATATCTGAAGAAACTAAGACACTAATTTGAAAGTGTCCTATGTTCATTAGAGACTTACAATAGCCAAGACTTGGAGCTGCCCAAGTGCCAATCAGTAGATGGGTAGATTAAAAATGTAGCACATTTACAAAATGGAATACTACTCAGAGATAAAAAAGAAGAAAATCTTATATTTTGCAACAGCATGGATGGACCTGGAGATTATTATTCTCAGTGAAATAAGCCAATCAGAGAAAGACCAGCACCATATGATTTCACTGATATGTGGAATCTAATGAACAACATAAACTAATAAAATAGAGACAGACCCATAGATACAGAGAGCAGATTAACAGATGTGAAATGAGAAGAGGGTTGGGAATCTGGGTGAAAAGATGAAGGAATTAAGGAAAGAAGAAAAAAACTAATAGACACAGACAACAGTATGGTGATAACCAGGGGAAAGTGGGGTGGAGGTAAGTAGAAGACGATAAAGGGCGGATACTGGTGATGGATGGAGACTTCACTTGGGGTGGTGAACACACGATACAATGCAGAGGTGACATAGTATTGTACTCCAGAAACCTATAGGATTTTATTAACCAATGTTACCTGAATAAACTCAATAAGATAAAAAAAACAAATACATGCACATGGAGACATATTAATGCTATTATTGTATTTAAGATTGTAAAAACACCTAGTAGACACTTGGATCTGGTGACTATAATGAAAGTAAACATTACTGGCTGAAAACTACATGCCACTTAATATCAAGTTTACTTGTTACAAGGATCCTACAACATGAATTCTAATATTTTTTGTGTAAAGATGAAGAACTTGGATCATAGAGAAGTTAAGTAACTTATTTAAATTCATATAACTAGTAAGAGATAGAATTAATTGAATTAAAGATTGTTTTTGTTACATATTCTTTCTGAATATAAAATCAAATAAAATATAAAGTAGGTTGGGTGAAGAGTTAAAATACTTTTTTACAAATTCATACTACCTCTCAGTTACTCTAATACCATGTCTTAGATTTATTCATTGAGTCATATGTTTATTTGATACTTAATAATAAATGCTACACTCTGCCCTTGCTGCTGCAGCTCAATGGATTGAGCATGGGCTGCAAACCAAAGAGTTGCTGATTCAGTTCCCAGTCAGGGCACATGCCAGGGTTGTGGGCCATGTTCCTAGTGGGGGCCACATAGGAAGTGACCACACATTGATGTTTCTCTCCTTCTCTTTCTCCCTCCCTTCCCCTCTCTCTAAAGGTAAATAAAATCTTTTTAAAAATGCTACATTCTTAAGACACTGGGAATATAGCAGTGCATGGCAGAAGGATTTGCACCTAGTTGGAGACTTTTGTCTAATTAGTGTATAGAATGTCTTGTTTACACTTAAGTCCTAAAGGGGTAGTACTCATTACTTGTAGGCACAGATACAACTATATCTATAGGCACAGTTGATGCACATTGAGGTAGTTGCCAGGCTCATAATAATTTTTCCAGTGGACATATTTACACTACTCAATTCTCTCTTCCCACTGAAAAACTTCCCTGCCCCAGGCAAATCTGCTTCTTTCCCTCCCATTCTCTGCTCTGGCCTATGCTCTTAGTGGCTTTTGGATGACCTGCCTCCTTGGCCACAGTAATTTGAATTTATTCATAGTAACTCAATTTCATCATCACAGTGTGTATGCACGTCAAGTTGGGTAATCAGAGGACTTTGCCTAAATCTATAAAACTAGAACTAGCAAAGAGAAACCCTTTTCTCTCTACTCTCAAAACACAGGATATAGGGCTGGTGATGGTCCCAGTTTCAGTGGGGACAGTCAATCTGAAAGAATAAATTTGTCACACAGAGGACAGCAGAGATAAGAGATGGGATGAAATTAATATAAAGTCCTGAGAGCATTTGAGTCTCGGATTCTAACTCTCTGTATATTCTTACTGAAGTTTGAAACAACATATATTGCATTCTTTTTTTAAATCTAAATTAAATCAAATTAGATTTCTATGTAAATTAAGGGTTTAGGTGCAGATAATACATACTAACTCTGACCAGATTAAGAAGAAAGGAAGTTTCAAAAGATATTATAAACCTTACCTAATTTCTGGACTTATCATAGAGCCGTGCTCAGAAATTAGATATAAGGATCAATGTCCAAACTCACACCACACAAGTGGTCTACTGAGGCCACCCCACCTACTTTCCTTGGGCACACACAGTGAGTTTGCTGTTGGTAGCACCTAAACTCTGACACTCTTGCCTCTGGGAATCAGATGTCTCTGTCACCTTCTTTGCCAAAATAGATTCTTCACGGAGAGTGCTTCTTTGCACCACTCACTTCCAATTCTGTGTTCAGCGGGAATGCCTCTGGTGAAGGAAGTTTTATACTTCTATCATTACTGCAAAGGAGGCTTGGAGAAAAGATGTTGAGCTTTTAGGGTGAGTTTTAGAAAAATACCCTAAATGGCAGTAAAATGTAGGAATACATTTGATCACTAGAAAGAATGACACATTTCTACTCCAATTTATGTTACCTCCTTCCAAATATGACCTCAGTAATACAGCTTATGGTTTAAACTGGGTCCCAAAAATGTACGTTGAAGTCATAATTCCTAGAACCACTGAAAGTAACTTTATTGAGAACACTATTTGCCAATATAACCAAGTTAAGATGAGGTTATACTAGATTGGGGTAGATCCTAAACCCACTATGGCTGGCATCCCTCTAAGAAGAGAGAAATTTGGAGACAGAAATCTGGAGACAGACACATGGGGAGAAGACCATTTGAACATGGAGACAGAGACTGGAGTGAGGCATCCACAAGCAAAGAGATGCAATAGATTGCCAGCTACCACCAGAGTCTAGATGAAGTAGGGAAGGATCCGTCCCTAGAATATTCGGAGAGAACATGGCTCAAACATGGCACGTGCCTGGGTTGCAGGCCAGGTCCCCAGTAGGGGACACACGAGAGGCAACCACACATTGATGTTTCTCTCCCACTCTTTCTCCTTCCTGTCCCCTCTCTCTAAAAAAATAAATAAATAACATTTTTAAAAAACATGAAAATGTGCAATTTAAATGACAGAAAATTCGACTGCCATTTTGGGGAAAAAAAAAACCTGAACAAGATACAAAAAATCATAGGTAGTCAGTTTAATGAACTCAGAAACTAAAGCAATGAAGAAAATGAGTACTTTAGCAAAAATATTGAAACTTTTAAAATAGCAAACAGCCATGGCTGGTATAGCTCAGTGGATTGAGCATGGGCCTGTGAAGCAAAGGGTCGAGGTTCGATTCCCAGTCAGGGCACATGCCTGGGTTGCAGGCCAGGTTCCCAGTAGGGGACTCACGAGAGGCAACTGTATATTTATGTTTCTCTCCCACTCTTTCTCCTTCTCTTCCCGTATCTCTAAAAATAAATAAATAAAAATATTTTAAAAAGCAAACAGAAATTTTGTACTTGAAGAATTCAATAAAAGTGATCAAGAATGAGGTAGAGAGCACAGGAAATAGAGCTGACCAGATGGCGAAAATAATTAGTAATGTCAAAAATAGAAATCTAAAAATGACACAGAGGGAAGAAGAGACATACTTAGCATAAAAAATGGAAAAAAAAACCTACAAAAATATCTGACTCCATCAGAAAAAGCAATATAAAAATAATAGAAATGCCGAAAGAAGAGAGGGAGAAGAGTCTGGGAAGGCTGTACAAACAAATAGATGAGAACTCCCCAAACCTTTGGAAAGACCTAGATCCTAAAATCCAAGATGAAAATAGAACATGCAGTTGCCTTAATCCAAAAATGCCTACTTTAAGGCACAATGCATTAAAACTGTCAAAATTAATGACAGGGTGGTGACTTTTGGGGGCAGGGTGTATAAAGGAACTAAATGGTAATGGAAAAATATAATAAAGATTATATACTAAAAATTAAGGACAAAGAAAGAATTCTCGAGGCAGCCAAGGAAAAGAAGAATGTTATTATTGGACTTCTCAGCAGAAACAACACAAGCCAGAAGAAAGTGGAACCAAGTACTCAAACTACTGAAAGAAAGATATTACCAGCCAAGAACAATATGTTCATTAAGTTATCCTTTAGATATGGAGGAGAAGTAAAATTTTTTACAGACATACAGAAGCTGAGGAAAGAAGATATCCATTGTAAGAAATACTCAAGGGGGTTATTCTATCAGAAACAAAGAACAAAAAGTTACTATGAGTAAGATTACCAACAAACTTACAGCATAAATAGAAATAATTTGTGACAACAAAGGCATAAAAGGGAGGGCATAGAGGTCTGAATTTGCAAAGGAGGATGAAGATCAGATGTATTCAAAAGCAAGAAGACAACTATAAATATGAAACTGTCTTTTTTGTAAACCTAATGGTAACCATACACAAAAAACCATAAAACTGAAATACATAACTTAAAAAAAAAGAGGATAAAAGTATGGAACACCACCATACAAAAGCAACAGACAGAAACACAGAAGAAGAACTGATGTAGGCACAGAGTTACCAGAAAGCAAAGATAAAGTGACCATGGAAAATCCTCAGACGGCAGTCATTGCCCTAAGTGTAAATGGGCTGAATTCACCAATAAAAAACATGGAGTTGCAGATTGGATCGAAAAACAAAACTCAACCATTTGCTGCCTTCAGAAGCCATATCTAAGGTGAAAATCTGTCTTTACAGATTCAAATAAAAGAATAAAAAATGATTCTCCAAGCAAATAGGATCCACAGAAAAGCAGGTGTAGCCATACTCATATCTGATTAAATAGATTTCAGGATAACAAAGGTCACAATAGACAAAGATGGACATTTTTAAAACCCTCACTTGAGGGTATGATTTTCTTGTTTATAGAGAAAAAGGAAGGGAGATAGATAGATAGATAGATAGATAAATAGACAGATAGAGATGGGAGAGGGGAGAGTGAGAAAGAGAGGGAGAGATGAGAGAGTAACATCAGTTGATCACCTTTTGTGTACACCCCCAACCAGGGATAAACCTGAAACCTAGGTGTGTGCCTTAACCAGGGATATAGAACTTGGAAACTTTTGGTGTATGGGATCAAGGTCCAACCAACTGAGCCACGGCCAAAGATGGACACTTTTTAACTATAAAAAGGACGCTACATAAAAAAAGCATAACACTTGTCTTCCCTGAACAGTGTGGCTCAGTTGGTTGGGTGCCCTCCTGCAAAATGAAAGGTTTCAGTTCAATTCACAAGCAGGGCGCATGACTGGGTCCGTAGGCAATTGATTTTTCTCTTTCACATCGATTTTTCTCTACCTCTCTTTTCTCTCTCCCTTTCCCTGTCTATAACAATAAATAAATAAAATATAAAAAAGACACAATTCTTTTCACTGTATATTCACCTATTCACTGTATATCAGGGAGCACCAAAATACATAAAACAGCCCGTAACAGAACTAAAGGGAGAAAGTAACAAAAACACAAACATAGCAAGGGATATAAATAACCCATTGACAACTTAAGATAGATTGTTCAAACAGAAAATTAATAAAGAAAAATCAACCTTGAATGACACATTAGAACAAAAGGATACAATTGGCATTTATAAAACCTTTCATCCCAGAACATCACATCATTCACACTTCTTTTGCACATGTGGAGCATTTTCAAGTATAGACCATATGCTGGGTCATAACACAGGCCTCAGCAAATTTAAGAAGATCGAAATCATACTAAGCCTATCCTCTGACTACAATGCTTTGAAATTAGAAATAAACTGAAAAAAGGAAGTAAAAGCAACCCACAAAATATGTAGCTATTAAACAAAATACTCCTGAAAAAATGACTATGTCAAGGAAGAAACAAAAGCTGAGATCAAAAGAGCTATAGAGACAAATGAGAATGTGAGTACAACACATGAAAGTTTCTGGGATGAAGTGAAAGCAGTGATAAGATGGAAGTTTATGGCATTACAGGCCTATCTCAAAAACTAGAAAAAAAAAGAAAAAAAGCATCCCAAGGTCAGCAGAAGGAAAAAAAAATAATAGTGATAAAAGTTAGAGCAGAATAGAATAAAAAAGAGAAAAATAGTATACAAAAAATTATTACAACATAGAGTTGGTTCTTTAAAAAGACTTAAAAGAATGATAACCCCTCACTGGACTTACTGAGGAAAAAATAGGAAAGACAAAACCCCAAATGAAAAAGAAGTTACCACAGACATCACAGAAATACTAAGAATAATACTAGAATAATATGAAAGACTATACGCCATTGACTTCAATAGTTTGATGAAATGAATAATACTCTAGAACCATATAACCTTTGTAGACTGAATCATGAAGAATTACAAAAATCTAAATAGACCTTCAACAGTGAAGAAATTGAAACAACCATAAAAATCTTCCCCCAAAATGACAGTCTAGGACCAGAAGGCTTCATCAGTGAATTCTACCAAACCTTCCAAGAACCTCTGAAACCCATTCTTTTTAAACTCTTCCAAAAAATTGAAAAAGAGGCCATCCTAACATATCTTAAGAGGGCAATTTAACCCTGACACTAAAACCAGGCAAGGATAACACACAAAAAATAAAGCTACAGTCCAGTATCTCTGATAAATGCAGATACAAAAATTCTAAATAAAATACTAGCAAGCCGAATACAANGAATTCTACCAAACCTTCCAAGAACCTCTGAAACCCATTCTTTTTAAACTCTTCCAAAAAATTGAAAAAGAGGCCATCCTAACATATCTTAAGAGGGCAATTTAACCCTGACACTAAAACCAGGCAAGGATAACACACAAAAAATAAAGCTACAGTCCAGTATCTCTGATAAATGCAGATACAAAAATTCTAAATAAAATACTAAATAAAATTCTAAATAAAATTCTAATAAAATACTAATGTTCGAATACAACGAACATTAAAAAATTACATTACAATCAAGTGAGGTTCATTCAAGGGGCATAAGCATGGTCCTACACATACAAATTGATCAATGTTATAAACAAGATTAAAAAAACAAAGGGTAAAAGTCATGTGATCTTATCAAGAGATTCAGAAAAAAAACATTTGATAATAAAATCCATTTATATTTAAAACACTCAATAAAATTTATGTGAGTGTTAGTGCTGGAAATCCTAGCAAGAGCAATTATGCAAGAAAAATAAATTAAAATCATCCAAATTGGGAATAAAGAAGAAACAGTGTCACTTTTTTCAGATGACATGATTCTTTATGTAGAAAACCCTAATGACCACCCAAAAATATTAGAAACAATAAACAAATGCAGTAAAGTTTCAGGACACTAAATCAATGTACAAAGAACTACTGCATTTCTATGTATTGACAAATTTCAAAAGAAGGAATTTTAAAAATTCCTTTTGCAATTACAATGGGAAGAATAAAATACCTAGGAATAAACTTAACAAAGGATGCAAAGGACCTTTACCAAATCGTTATTAAAAGAGATTGAAAAAGGCACAATAAAATGGAAAGATATTCTGTGTTCATGAATTGAAAGAATAAACATAGTTTAAATGTCCATATTACCCAAACCAAGATGCATATTTAAGGCAATCCCCACCAAAATCCAAATGACACTTTTTAAAGTAATAGAACAAAAAATCAGATTTGTATGGAGCCGCAAAATGCCCTGAATAGCCAAACAATCCTCAGAAGAAAAAAAATAAAGCCAGAAGTATCCCACTACCTGACTTCAAATTATACAGTAGAGCAGCAATAATTGAAACAACATGGTACTGGTAGAAAAACATGAAGACTAATGGAACAGAATTGAGGGCCCAGAAATAAAACCACATGTCTATAAGCAAATAATTTTTGACAGAAGAGCCAAAAACACACAATCAAGAAAGAAAGACTTTTGGATAAAAGGTGCAGGGAAAATAGGAAAGCCACATGGAAAACAATTAAATTAGACTACAGTTTGTCCCCATGTGCAAAAGTTATTCAAAATGGAACAAAGACCTAATATAATACCTGAAACAATAAACTGTGCAGAAGAATGTATAGATACTGAACTTATGGATCTCGGTATTAGAGGAGGTTTTATAAACTTGACCCCAATGGAAAGGGAAGTAAAGGCAGCATAAATTAATGCGATTATATAAGACTAAAAACCTTCAGCACAGTGGAAGAAAGTGCCAACAAAACAAAAGGCAACCAATTGACTAGGAGATAATATTTGCAACCAACAGCTTTGACAAGGGGTTAATATCCAAAATACCTAAAGAACTCATACGACTCAACACTAAACAAATAATCCAGTTTAAACATGGGCAGAGGACCTGAACAGAAACTTCTTCCAAGAAGACATACAAATAATGGCCAACAGATATATTAAAAAGATTCTCAAGTTCACTAGAAATTAGGAAAATGCAAATCAAAGCTACAAGGAGATACCACTTCACATCTGTTAGAATGGCTGTTACCAACAAGACAAGTGCTGTAGAACACTAGTTCTTGAACTTAATTCATTCCAGAAGATTGTGCAAAAAGCAACTTTTCAGACCAAATCTTTGTTGCCTGAGAGACATGTGACTTATTACGCAGGTATCAGTGTGAAAGTATTGTCGAGTAGAGAATGGAAGATTTGTATGGAAACTGAGACATTTTTTCCATGACCAACTTGGTTGAGAACTAAATTGTTTGAGATAGGAGACATTTGATAGCTGTGGTTTGATTGTAGTAAGTGCTGAAGAGGTTGTGGAGAAAAAGAACCACTCATTCACTGCTGTGAGGAATGTAAACTGATATAGTTCTCGCCATTTCTGTTTAGAAATTATATTGCTTTGGTATCTTCCTTTCAATACTCTCTTCCTTCATGGTTGTTTTTTCTCCTGGACTAAACAGAGAGAGGCTGGGGCAGCAGATAGAGAGCATGACTGTAACAGAGATTATTACCCTAAGAAAGCAGTTCTTAGGTAATAGCATGCATCAAAATCACCTGGAGAACTGGTTGGGCCCCCACTGCCAGAGGTCTTGATATAGTAAGTCTTACCTGGGGCCTGGAAATATTTATTTCTAATAAGTTTCCAGATGGTCCAGATGCTTCTGGTCGGGGGGTCATATTCTGAGAACTCCCTGTCTAGGCATAAGCATGTGTTTCCTCTGTTTTGGAGCCCCCAGCCTCGCTGACAGAGTTCTTGAGAAGTACGTGAATGCCGTAGATAGAACAGACCACAAGCCAAACTTGCACTGCTCCCTCCATGCTCTTTATTATTATTTCTTTTTAGGAAAGTGGTTAATTGGGTAATGGAAGAGTCAGTTCTTTTCCTAAAGAGGTATTATGCCACATATCTATGCACCTTTAGATATTTCCAAGATTCTAAAATTATCAGCATGAAAATCTAAATTATATGAGGCAACACTGTATCTACCTATGAAATGTTCTGAACCTAAATTCTCATTTTAGCTATATAAATTTTATTTACTATTAGTGTGTCTGATTCTCTGATACTTCTGTGTTCCTTGTTCGTTCCTTTCTTGGCTAAATTTAGATTTGCAAAAAGGGCTTTGGTGTCATATTCATATGTGAGATCTACCTATGACTTTCTTTTCTTCCACAGTCTAGTTTTGGCTGAGAGGTTATACTGGTCTAAAAAAATGAATAGGGTCATAGTCTTTATATTGCTGTTCTGTAGAACAAGGTTAGGAGTATCTGTTCCCTAAAATTTAGTGTAGTCTTGAGGGGTAGTTTTTTTAAGATTTTTAACTGTTACACAATTTTGAATTTGTTAAAATGAATTTTGTTAAATGATCACACATATTAAAATCACAAAAATTGAGCTCAAAGAACTTGAACAGAATTAGGCCAGCTATATAACCACCACAGATAGAGAAATATAATATTACCAGCACCTCAGAGCACACCTTGTATCTTCCTTGTAAATGTTCCCAGGACCCTGACTTCTACCATTTAGTGAGAAGAAATAAGGATACTAAATAACAATCTAAAAATAACCCTGAGTTTATTTGCTTGCCTGGTATAGAAGAACAGTACCATTGAAGTGCAAATTCAGTTTGTCTTTGTGTGTAAATGGAAAGAGCTTGATATAGGTTTGAAAGGAGAAAGCATACAAAGTTAGGCAACTTTTGAGTTCAGGTGTGTGGTGCCTTACAAGGACATACTATATACTCTTTGTGGGTGGCCACTATCAAGTTTCACGACTGGTGGTAACTGGAAGCTTGGTTTCAACAAGTCCAGTATAGGCTGCGTAAAACTCCCAAGCACAGGAATTGTTTTCCCTACGCACTTATGCGTGCATGCTCAAAGTTGAAGGAAATTTTTCTTTAAACACTGTAGATTAGTTTTGAACTTAACAAAAATGAATTCCTGTAGACTGTACATTTTGTGTTAGTTTTATTGTTCCATGTTGCATTTATGAGACTCATCCATGTTACAGCATGACTGGCAATTCAATCTCATTATAATATAGCATTCTGTCACGTAAATTTATTATAGTTTATTCATCCCTTTTATTTTTGATGAATTTTTGAGTTGTTCTAGTACTTGGTTCTTACAGACACTCTGTGATGAACTTTTGTATTTTCATGCCCATCACATGAACACACACCACACACACAAGCTTCAGTGGACATTTGTCCAGGGGTAGAATTGCTGAGTCTCAGAGGATATGTAGGGTGACTTTAGTGGATCCTGCCGGTATTTTGTAGCAGTTGAATCAATTTTCAGTCTCGTCAGTGGTGTATGGATTTCAGTTGCTTCACAACCTAGTAAAGACTTGGTATTGGCAGTCTTTTTAATTTCAGCTATCTCAGTGAGCATAGTGCTATCTCACTGAAGTTTTAATTGGCATTTCCTTTTTGGCTAGCAAAAATGAACACTTAAAATATATTCATGACGCATTTACAGACATCTTTATTGACCATTTGGGTATCTTTTTTGTGAAATACTTATTCAAATATTTTCCCATTTCTATCAGGAACTTTTTTAGCCCTCAAAAATTGTAGGAATATATAACTATGCACACATACATACACATATACATATGTGCATACACGTGTATGTTTAGAGTTTGAGGTCCATATGGTTATATTTATACAAGTGCCATCTATTCTGTGGCTTGCCTTTTCATTCTTTTGCCTTTTCAATGGCTTTCCTTTTTCTCTCTTTTTCACAATTACAGTTGACATACAATATTATATTAGTTTCAGATATACAATAAAGTGTTTAGATGTCATAGTCCTTTTTCTCTTAATGCTGTCTTTGATTAAATGGAAACTGATGAAAAATACATTTTTAACAAACAAATGATCCTCAGTTAACCCAAGTTTTCTCTTCCTTCTTGAATCTATTTTGGTAAGTTACAATTTAATAGGAATTCATCTCTTTAATCTATTTTTTCAAGTTTATTGTCACAAGTTTGCTTTTAATACTTTATGCTATCTTTTTAAAAACTCCATTTAGGACAGCTAGATCAGGAGCAGAACCATAGAAATGGAAGGTTAGCAACAGGGAAGTGGGAGGAGGAGAAGGGGGGGAAGGTACAGAAAATAAGTGGCATAGATGGTAGGTAGAAAATAGACAGGGGGGAAGACAAGAATAGTAGGGGAAATATGTAATCTAAAAAACTTGAGACATGTGGACATAAACTAAAGGGGGGGAATGGTGAGGCAGGGGGTGTGCAGGGTGGAGGGGAATGAAAGGGGGAATTAGAACAACTGTAATAGCATAATCAATAAAATATATTTTAAAAACTCCATTTAATCTATAGTTACAGACTCATTTTCTCATTTCTAAAACTATTTAATTGTATTATTTTTCCTTGAAAAATAGTCACATTTTTGTCTATTTTTATGTATGTATGTATGTATCTATTTATTTATTTGCTGTGTACAGTGAACTTTATATAAGGCTTCCTATGCCTCTCCCCTTCTTCAGGGGATCTGGGATGGAAACTGTGGAGGTCAGGAGATGCTCAGTGTGTTGAGGAATTGATTTGGGGCAAGGACTCCCCAGCAGCTCAGGGCATCTTTTCCTGTAGCTGGGACGAGTGGTTCATAGGGCTCTTACTCCTTTGAGGCTGTTTGAATCATAAGATCCATGACCCTATTGCTATAGTCAAATTCATTGTCACACCAAGAAATGAGCTTGGCAAAGTGGTTATTGAAGGCAATTCCGACCTTAGCATAAAAGGTGAGAGAGTAGGTGTTACTGTTAAAGTAGCAGGAGACAACCTGGTCCTCAGTATAGTCCAGGATGCCCTTGAGGGGTCTTTCTGGTGCCTGCTTCACTACCTTCTTGATGTCATTATATTTGGCAGCTTTTGCCAGGTGGCAGGTCAGATCCACAGCTGACACATTGGGGGTGAGGACAGGGAAGGCCATGCCAATGAGCTTCCCATTCAGCTCAGGGATAACCCTGCCCATAGCCTTGGCAGTGCCAGTAGAAGCAGGGATGATGTTCTGGGCAGCCCCTTGGCCATCACACCACAGCTTCCTAGAGGAGCCAACCACAGTCTTCTGGGTGACAGTGGTGGCATGGACTGTGGTCATGAGTCCCTCCACCATGCCAAAGTTGTCATGGATGATTTTGGCCAGTGAGGAAAAGGACTTGGTGGTGCAGGCGGCATTGCTAACAATCTTTAGGGAGTTGCCATACTCGTCAAGGTTCACACCCATCACAAACATGGGGGCATCCGCAGAAGGGGCAGAGATGATGGCCTATTTGACTCCAGACTTCAGGTGAGCCCCAGTCTTCTCCTTGGTAGTGAAGACACCAGTGTACTCCACAACATATTTAGTGCCACCCTCACCCCATTTGATGTTGGTGGGATCTTGCACCTGAAAGATGGAGCTGTACCTTCCATTGACAACAAGTTTCCTGTTCTCAGCCTCGACTGTGCCTTTGAACTTGCCATGGGTAGAACCATACTGGAACATTGTGGACCATGTACTTGAAGTCAATGAATGGGATCATTCAAGGTGACAATATCCACTTTGCCAGACTTAAAAGCAGCCCTGGTGACCAGGCACTCGATATGGCCAAATCTGTTCCCTGCGACCTTCACCGTCATGGGTCAGGGTTGTAGCCAGCACTGAGCAGGAAGATACACTGTCTGTCAAACAGGAGGGGCAGACAGCCACATTTTTGGGCATTTTAAAATAAATTCACATCTTTAAAATATTTGCGTAATTGTAACATCTTAATCCCAATAGTCTTCATTCCACATCATAGATTTATTTAAAACTCTTCGAATTTTAGGCAAAATACGGAAGACTTGAAATTCTGTACTTGGGCAGTATATTTGCATAAGTCTAAGAACATTAGACAAAGATTTTTATAGGAAAGATATACAGAATATTTAAATTCCAAATAAGTATGCTCTGGTGTCCCATCTTAGGTTTCTATACTGAATTTACAAGAATTTTCTGAAATTCAACCATTTTAGTATACTTTTAATCAGTTTTTCTGTCTCATAGATTTGATGTATGGTGCTGAGAAATATGCTAATACTGACAGGAAATTACATTGTATGAAACTATTACTTATGAAATAGCTAAATAAACATGTTGGAGAAATTTAGGTCATGATTTCCACAGTCATTTTAGTGTACTCTGAGTAAAAGTGGGTATGAAAGCATGAACAGTAAAGCTCTTCTTTGTTACAGACACAAAGTATCCCAGGGCCCACAGCTTCTGCTGGAGGCATGTTCATCACTTGGCCTTGAACTGGAGGTTGTTTTTCTCACTCAGATCCAGAGAATAGAAGTCCCTTCCCGCCATAGCAGGTCAGCACTGAATAGACAGAGAAAGAGAGCGATAACACCTTGCAAAAGAAAAAAAAACCAAAAATATATTTTGGGGAAATAGAACATATGTTATTGATGGCAGGCGTTTTCCAGAATATATTTGAAAAACAAAAACTTTTTTTGGTCTTTAACACTAAAATTAGAAATCCTTAGAACTTAACCTTGACTATAGTCCATACCTTTTCCTCCAAAATATAAACCCATCCATTAAGGGCTGTACTTAAAGTTTAAAACTTTAGCATTAAGGAGAAGCTAAGAGATTTTGCAATTATCATGAAAGATTAAGACATGAGGAAATGACTGCTCCTAGTCAGATGGTGTACAGCAGTGGCCCCCAAATTTTTGGCACTAGGGAGAGGTTTCAAGGAAGGAAATTCTTCCATGGACTAGGTGGGGGTGGTATGGTTTCAGGATGGTTCCGAGTGCATTACATTTATTGTGTGCAGTTCACAGTAGGGTTCTCATTCCTATGAGAATCTAGTTTCACTGCTGATCTGACAAGAGGTGGAGATCAGGGGGTAATACAAGTGATGGGGAGCAGTTGTAAATATAGGTGAAGTTTCTGTATAGGTCTGTGGCCTGGGGTTTGGGGATCCCTGGTGTTATATTAGAACTCTTGAATGCAGAAAAAGCATCAATAAATTATGTGGAACCTGATGCAGTGGTTAAGGTAGGGCAATCCAGAAGGACAAAGTAAGGGGCACAGGTGTTACTTATCCACACATGGCTGAGGCAGGGTTAGGAAGCACATTGGGAGGGTGCCCGCATGCAGTCTCTTACACCAGAGCAAGCAGTGAGATAGAATAGGGCATTTGATTTCTGGTGGGCTCCAGTTGGCTTCAATAATGCTTCTCAGCCAAAAACTCCAGGATTGCTGTTTCTAGTCACCTCTAAGACTTGGCCCATGAGAAGCAAATACTTTGCTTTTGTGAGGTTCAGGTGTTCACCAATTAGGGAAGAGAAACGAAAAGTTAATAGCAAAACTGTATCCCATGTGTTGGTTGCGTGTGCTTACTTAGAGCAGACCCTATATTACCTTCATCTCAGTGAACACAATCAGTCACTGTCAATCACTATCTGTCTTCGTAAAGTCTTGTGTTAAATAGCTTCTTCCTCTCCAGGGATTATTTCATATGGGTATGTGGATCAGAGGCAGCCTTTCTCACAATTGGGTAAAGACTTTGGTTTCTATTCTCTGTGATGAATGCTGCCTTAATAAGGCTGATTTCTGCTCTTCTGTACAACACTATGCATGGACTCGTCAGCATTTGTTTGCTTCCTTCATTTCAGAATGACTTATTTTTAGTTCTCCTATGATGTGAATATGTTTTTATTCTTCCCTTAAATTCTCCACCCTCGAATTTAACAAGTGTGTATAGTTGCATTGTCTTCCAAGCAGCTGGTCACGATGGGGTGGTGGTGGAGCTGTGGGCTTTAAGAACAGTTGGTGCAGGGTGGCCATGGGCATCCCACTAGAGCAGTGTGGCAATTTGGGGAGGCGACTAAGACCAGGAGAAGAGGATGCATGTGACCACATGTCTTAGGGCAACGATTCTCAACCATACAGAGCTCTTAACAAAACACCAAATTCTGCTCCAACTCCTGAGATTTTGATTTAATTGGTGTTTGATGACTTGTAGACCAAGATATATTTATAAAGTTCCCTATGTATTTAATATGCATTAAAAGTGGGAGTCCATTGTTGTAGAGAGTTCAGTTCTGTTTAGGGTAAAGGGGTATAACAGGCAGGTGATTGGTTATTTATCAAGTGTTATTTCCAAAACATTTCGCTGGCAGCCAAGAGACCCAGACAAGTTTGCACTGTTGCACAGAGAACAAATGCTTCAGAGTCAATTTGCCTGAAACAACCCTTTGTCAGATTAGCTCTGTTTATCCATAGTGGGTGGATCCCTGGGGCTACTCCACTCTTTTTAACAACGGCAGAGCCATATTTTCTAAGGGTCATCCTTGGACTATCTTTCGGTGTGGTATTTCCAAGTGTACTGCTGGAATCCAACACACCTACCAGCTTTTTCATTTTGGGCGACTTAGTTACCTACATTGAATGTGAGGCATGTAATATTGTTATAATGCTATATAGGTCTCTTACATGAACCTAAATAAAACTATGGAATAAAATAATATTAAAGGCAGTGGGAAAAACAAAAAAAGGTGGTAAAGCAACTTGATATGCTTTCTTAATATAAATAGAATTTTGGATATAGTGAAAAGAACCACAAACCTTAAAATACCTCAATGAGCATGAGTGTGGTTGAATTGTCAATTGGTCAATGAAATTTTTCTTCATACAGAAAAACTACCCACACATTTATCTATTCACATTGTTTATTAAACTTTTACTCCATACTTTCAGCTGAGATTTGTCAGAGTAACTTAATTATTTCTGCTTTGGAAAATAAAATCAACTTAACCAAATGCACTCATTTTGTTAAGAATTAAGGTACACAATTCAGCATAACCTTGGACAATGTATTAAGGCTGCAATCTATTCTTACCTCACAGGAAATGTCTGTCATACACAAACTGAAGTTTCATACTTCATACTGACACAGAAGAGAACAAAGGCATTTGTCAAAAGATAATGTCAAGCTGTTCGGACATATTCCGATTGATTATTGCATTTGGAAGATTTCTAGACATTTGTTGATCTGAGGAAGGTGAGTTCAGGCTAATCCATAATTTATCAGTGCCACTGAAAAGCTATCAAAAGGACATTTCTACATAAATAGATTTGCTTTTTGCGTTAGAAAATAGATTAATAATTAGATCTTAACAGCGAAGGTTCCCTTTTGACAATGTAAAATTTTATCTTTGATTTGTTGCTGATATAACTAGGTAATTAATTTTAATTTTCAAAGGTCTATGCCTAGGAGAAAATATCTTAGGATTAGTATTTGATCTCCAACTGTTGAATTAATTATAATTTTGATTATTGAGATATATTTGTGAAAATGAATCAGTAGAAAAATATATTTCTAATAAGTGGATGGGCTTTAAGTACAATTTTAGTATGCTTTGCTTTATTGCTAAGAGTGAAATTCCATGGTAACACAGCCGTATGTTAGTGTAACCATGAAGCACTTTATAGTAGGCACTGCACGTAATTTTCTATTCATAGCAGTGGGTACTGCCTTTTGAAGAACACAGAGAAACAAGGGTGCATATGGAAAAGAGCTAATTTATTAAAAGGCTGAGTTTAATTGTTTCTTATAAATCATTTTTTAAGTTAGACTGTGTGCTTTTTGGAAAACAGTGACATTTGAATTTGTTACAGAAAACTAAATTTCATGAGAGGAGAATTATGTGTATTTCTTAAAACACAGGCACAGTCAATTAAAATATTATTTTTATCCCATTTGTCCTTACATTTTAGTCATTTGGTTATGAATGTTATTGCTGTTCTCCATGACATATGAGTTCCAAATGCAAGCATATTTGACTCATTTTTCTCCATTTCTTCTTCCTCCTTGCAAAGCATCTCATCATTCTAATTCACGATTTGTACTGTAACACCTGCTTAGAAACCATTAAAGCTTCCACATTGTATACTGAGTTTTAAGTTTGCTATTGTATAACAGTGATATCAATAAGAAAATTCACATTTTCAAAACTCGTGCTATAAAGTCAGTTGTTCAATTGGGTGCGAATGGGACTGAGACATATGAAGTAGGGAGTAAATAATACCAGACCAACAATAGCCAAACTGTTCCTATTTTCTTCAGCAACAGAAGATGTTTTTTCCTGAAAAAAAAAAATCTTCAAAATGACCATAGTAATATTTTATGAAAACCAAACATAACAAACTGGTTAATAAAAACTGACAAAATAAACCATGTCATCCCTGGGAAAATCCTGAAGAGCATGTAAGATCAGACAAGAATCAATACACGGTACACCCAAAGCGAGTGCTAGTGTGTGACAACCTCCGGTGGGAAACAGAAGAAGGAATGCCAGCTGGGCATCCATTGCTGCACACCGAGCAGGCGTGAGCTCCTACACTGTTGACTCCGTAGCATGTTTCCACTGAGTAAGGTGCTTCTTCCCAGTCACAGTAACATTACGAGGAAAAGCTGGCGGAGTCATGCCAGTCATGCTCCTTAAGTATTCAATCACGTTCTTTCCAATTCAGTTCTGAGAAACTCACACAGAAGTACCTGTATAAATTCTTCAGCATAGGAAGCCTTAATCTACTTAACTGGTTTAAGTCCCATTTGCTCAGTAGATAGTATACATAGTGGTTAAGAATATGGGCTTGACAATCACTCTGCCTCAGTTCCAGTGGCAATTCCTATGTTTATTAGTGGTGGCCTTTGAGGCAAATGCTTGTGTTTTAATTCTTCCTCTGTGATGTGGTGGTGATGTTAATGCTATTATCCCCATAATCTTATTGAGGAAATTAGGCAGTTATTAGATATACTTGTGGAATATTGGCTGTGCCTGGCAAGCCATTCTTCAACATTTTGTAGGGCTAGATGGTTATTTCCTAAACATAAGCCTCTTTGCCTCTGTTGTTCTCTCTGATAAGCATTCGATCTCACTTTCATTGGCCTGCTATAATCATATCTACTCCTATAGGTCTATTTCTGATACAGTTCTTTTACAAGATTTTCATATGAATTGAAAGTTTCTTTCCTTTTTACACAGCTATAGGCCCTTCCCCCAAGATTAAAGTTTAAGACCATTCGAGTGATTGATTTTATACATATGTAATAATGTCAAATATCATATATATGTCACTGTTGGGTCAAACCATCATTTATGGCTTAGCCCGTAAACACTAGAGAGACCTGAAACCCAGTATTGTTTCCGTGCGCCTCATGGCTTGGCTGGTTGGGAAGAATGTGCTCCAGCCCTCATTCTTCCAATTTTTTTCCTGTGGACGAGCTACCTAGTATCAGACACACAAAGGATCTGTGAAACCTAAACCAGTCATCTGAGTGATTGCTAATGTCACATCGATGCCATTCCCCGTGCCCTCACTTAATGTTTGTTTGGATATGTTTTATCATTTACTGTTTACAGTGGATAAATATATTGGCTAAGCCAAATTACTACTAAAGGTGGTTCCTAGTTACATTTTAGATTAAGAAAAATTTCAGATAAAGTCTAAAAGGAAAAAAAAAAACCAATACTCCACCCTCCTGGATCAGGTTCTGGCCTTGATGTGAACACTCCTCATGGTGCTCAAAAGAGAGAGTATTTACTGATGAAGTGGAATAAATGACAGAGCCAGTGCCCCATCCCAGGGTGCAGATAGATGGGCTGGGTCAGAAAGAGAGTGTAAGGCCTTGAGGCTGCTCCTCAGGAAGGAAGGAAGGAAGGAAGGAATGACTTCGCATGTATGTATCCCCCCTTTTTCCAACCTATAATAATCAGTTAATAATTTATTAGTTAGAAATGCAGCAAAATTTTGCATTCTATTTTGGGCTGGGGAGAAACACATCAGAAGAGAAGGAGGGTAAACGTTTTCCTATTTTGCACTGTGGTCATCTGATAAGATCACTTCAGGATTGACTCAGTTAAGAGGTAGTCAAGTGATTCCAGACCTGCTGCTAAATAACTATGAGAAAATATTAGGAAATATGTGTTTCTCTGCTAATCTTTGTAATGGCAGGTACGTGTCTAAGATTCCCAGCAAATGGACTATTATCTCTGAATTTTCCATGGTCTATGAGGGGGACCTAACAGCTCAGAATGAGCATGTGTAACTTTAGGATTCACCTGGATACTTGGACACTAGTATTGGGTGATACTAGTTACAGAAATCAGTTTATCTGAGCCTGTACTAACCTCTTGATTTTGACATCAGCAAAATTTTCAACCTTATTTTTCTTATACTCACCCTAACTTTGAGCCAAACTTTTCTCAACATACCTTTGCATTTCTTATAAATGTCACTGCAAATAAAATAAAAAATTATGGCTATTAAATTTATTTGTATAAGCACTTTATGCAATATGTTTCGAAAAATAAAAGGAATTTTCTTTACTAAAGATTTTATTTTGCTATTTTTTAGTTAGGAAGTCAAGGATTCAAACTAATGTATCAAAGGTATTGTTTGAAATCTTTGGGGTTGTTCATCACTTATAAAATAAATTTTAAAATTTATTTCAAAAATAAAATTTATAAAATAAATTTCAAAATGAAATTAATTTTTTATAAAAAAGGAAACTTGTTTTGTTCTAATAATTTGAAATCTAAGCAATTAATATTATTTAGATTTCTATTGAATTTTCTCTGTGCACATACTTTTTATAATTGTTAATATATAGTTATTTTACTTGTCCACACTGAATCAATATATCTAAATAATCTTAGCCATCTTGATATATATATATATATATATATATGCATGCATTTTGTTGATTTTATCATAGCATGGTAGCAGATTTTGTATATGTATGTATGTGTGTGTGTATATATACATATATATACATACATGTGTGTATATATATATACATATATATATACATATATATATGTATATATATACATCTTATATAATCCTTAAAAATTTGGGGCCATTTTTTTATTCATGGGATATATACTCTAGAAACTGTCAGGAAAATATTCAAAATTTTAAGAATAAGTTATTTTTAGCTTAGAGGTTTCTCTAATTTATTTACATTTTTCTTTTAACCCCAATATTATTCTATTCTGTCTAGGAAATAATGGTCTCTTATTGAGTAGCTGTGGGTCACGGGAGTGATCCATCCTACAACAGAAGCAGCAATACTCATGGAGAGCTGTGATGAGATAGGTCGTAAGAACTGGTTCTGATGTGTCAGTCTTTACCCAGGGCTGCTGAAGGCTTTATCACGCAGGAAAGAGTAACTCATTACAGATGCTGTGAAAGACAAGGCCATAAGAGGGAATCCAAAAGCTATAGTCTGGAGCCAGAAGTAAGGTCATAAATGGGAAGAGAAGTCATGTAGTCAGAAGCTGCTGAGATGAGAAGCAAATTAGATTGCAGGATTCCGGGTGGATTAAAACTGCTAGGTGAGGACAATGCTGAGGTATTAGAAGCTCACTGTAGTGTAGTCTCAGCTGCCAGCACAGAGCTGGCTGGTCCTAAACACATTACACAGATACAAGGAACATGTGTTCAGTAGAGGAATGTATGACTACATTTGTAAAATGCGCTAAGTTTGAACACAGTTCTGATTTAATTTTTTAGTACTATTTTAATAACAATTTATAGCTTCAATTCCTGACTCTATTCCTTTCCAAATAGTGACCAATAATTGTCAATAGTCCATTTTGACCATGGAAACTATCCTGTCTCTAAATAACCTATGTAAACATTTTTTGATAAAATTATGTTACCTCAAAACAACAGATCTGAATTTGGATTTGCCATCTTTCTCTAAACTGGATTTCCCTTAATGTTTACTTTTTGATTTATTTTAAGGCTAGTGGCATCCACAGACTCTGTGTACCTATTCCCAAAATGTTTGAATTCACTTTCATTTACCCCCTGTATTTATACTTAGACCTTGAGTTAAGCTGGAAAGTTGATATCAGTGAGACAAAGTTTAGTTAATTGGACATTTTACATATTCTATCTGTTTTTACGTACTACTGATTTATGGAGAGCACTTATAGGGACAAGAAACAGCTCAGACTATGTGTCCCTCATGGCTCTGTGAGGTCCCCTATACAGTAGCTCCACCTTTTCCACAGAGGCTACACTTCCAGACCCCCACTGGGTGCTTGGAACCAGGGGTTATATTGAATCCTATATATATATGTATATATATATATATATATATGTATTTATATACTGTGTTTTTTCCTATACATACAGACTATGATAAAGTTTAATTTATTAATTAGGCACCGTAAGAGATTAATAACAACAACCAACACTAAAATAAGACAATTATAATAATATACTCTGATAATATTTATGTAATACGACATTTCTCTCTCTCTCTGATAACTTCTCTGATAACCAAGACGGGCCACCCAGTGACCAACAGGCAGGAAGCCTGTATAATGTGGGTAGAGTGGACAAAGGGAGGGTTTGCATCCCAAGCAGGACGGTGAGACAGCTCACGGTTCCAACACATTTCTCATAAAGGTGTGGGACTTAAAACGGAAAAATTGTTTATTCCTGACATTTTTGTATTTATATTTATTATTTATATTTTAGTGTTTGCATTTTCAGGCAGTTTTTGACTGTGGGGAATTGGAACTGGAAAGGGAATGGATGGGTGAGGGGAACTGCTGTAGTGATGTCTAGTGATTTCATTGGGAGGTCTACACTTGTAATTAGAGCAGAAAATTAAAGATCAGTTCTGTCAGTCAGAGGATAGCAGTGACTGGGGTGCGTCAGAAAAACTGCAATATATGTCCAATAAATTAAGCAAATAGAACCATTGGGGAATTGTTACCCACAAGTTATGGGCTTTATTTTTTCAATTCCAAAATATTCAATTTACTTTTAATTTTAATTTTTCTCAAATTGGAAAGTATAACTGATGTAAAAATATAATTGATGTCCAAAAAAACGTTTATGTACCACCGGACAGTGAAGTAAATTGTATAGTCATTGTCATTTCTGAGTGCACGGTAACAGCAAAGAATCGAAGCCATCTGTTTGATAGGAGACTCAAGGGTTGGAAAATTTTAGTTTAAGGTAAAAAGTTGTAAGTCTAGCAAGTAATGTATATGTTAAAGCTTTGTTTCAGAAACTACAGATAAGGCCTGTACTGGCTCCTGGGAAAACAGCTGACTTCTTGGGGCTAAAGATTACCCCCCGGGGACAAGTGGAGGCATCTGTGCCTTTGTGTTCCAGGGAGAGATAGCTGACCACTGCCCCTGGGAAGAGCTACCTGCCCAGGACAGGATTGTTGCAGCCTCTTCCACCCAATCCTCCCTGAATCTCAAAGCCCTCACAGCACCTTGTTTATTCTGTGGTATAAAAAGTCTGGCCTGAAAAGATGATGAAGATGGTCTGTTAGGGTATGAACCCGCTATCTTCTCAGATCACTGGCCATCTGAATAAAGCGCCCATAAAAATTCAATTGATGTCATTGCTTATTGGGTTTAGTAGTGACCGGCAGCTTGAATGCCCAGTGTCTTTTCTGGTTACATGTTCACCTGGTCACTATTTCATCAGACTGCCACCTGAGAAGTTTTTTTGTCTCAACACCATCAGTGCTGTTGAAATTTAAATGTGAACCTGCATTTGTTATTTAAAATGTCATCAAAAAGGTTTCTACCCTTAGGGAGCATTGGAATGAAAAGTTAGTGTGGCCCTAGCTGGTGTAGCTCAGCGGATTGAGTTCTGGACTGGAAACAAAAGGGTCGTGGTTCGATTCCTGGTCCGGGTACATGCCTGGGTTGCAGGCCAGGTCCCTAGCAAAGGACCCACAAGAGGCAACCACACCCTGATGTTTTTCTCCCTTTCTTTCTCCTTCCCTTCCCCCCTCTCTAAAAAAGTAAATAAATGAAAAATATTTTAAAAAAAGAGAAGTTACTGTGAATCTAGATGATCACTTGTCTTTGCCACTCAGTATAATTCAAGACAGCAGTATGACCAAAACTCTTGAAACTGATACACTTTTCGAAGCTAGATGAGGTTTTTGAAAGTAATTTTTGAGTCTTGAGGGTCCATCACTCATTTAATTAACAGTCACACAAAAACAAAACCAGTAACTATAATATAACTACACAATGAATGGAGAAGAAACTCTAGGATTACCTGATGTGTTTTAAAATGACACTGTCGTTTCTAAAATTCCTACTGAAATTAGAATCATGTGCACTGGTTATCACTGTGATGCTATGCTCAACCACTGATAGTCAAAACACATTGGCACACTTATAAATGTGAAATGTCATGGCTTACAGGGCCTGTCTATTGTCTTTTTGTAAGAGGGTGCAGCCAGCAGGGGGCCCCAGAAAGGAATTTGGAATGGGGTCCAGAGCTCAGGGTGTCCAGGAAATATTAAGATGTCCTCACCACCCCTCCAGGTGTCAGTTGGGGGAAGGGACAAATGGAACAGGGCCATTGAGAGTTGTTTTCCATAGCAACATTTTCTCAGCTAACCTCTGGAATGGTCATTTAATGTATCTATAACATTTGACTGGTTTCATGGATATGTCAAATAGCTATGGCTATGCTCTGAGCCAGGGGGATGGAAGTGACTTCCACCTAAGATGTAACTAGGGGGCCAAGTCCCCTGAGTTACAGCACCTGTGTGAGAGCTTGAAGAAGATTGGCTCCAGGACATGGGCCCATACTTGCTCAGACTAACAATGGCAGCCCAATAAACTTGTAATAATACCAGAATCCTGGCAGGTGTAACCAATTGTGGGAGGAATTGGAAATGGGGACCTCTGCAGCCAGGTGAAGAAGAAAGCCACATGCTTTTGGTCAGAGTGCGGACCCCTGCAGCTTTGGTAGAAGAGGCCCACGCAGCTTTGAAGTGCTCCCTTTGACCGCATGACCTGGAAAGTAGGAGAGAGCCATGCGGCTTTGACAGAGTGAGGACCCCCTCTTGCCCAGGTGAAAGGGAAAACCAGGTGGCTTTGCCAGAATGGGGACCTCTGCAGCCAGGTGAAGAAGAAAGCCACATGCTTTAGGTCAGAGTGCGGACCCCTGCAGCTTTGGTAGAAGAGGCCCATGTGGCTGTGGAGTGCTCCCTTTGGCCACGTGGCCCGGAAAGCAGGAGAGACTTTGCCTGGAACTTGGTACAAAGAACTCATGCCAGCGGAAGGTGCAGTGGATGGTCAACACAGCTGATGATACCAGCAGCCTGGAACAATGGAAGTTGTGCCTCTTTTCCTGATTTACGGTACCTGGAATTAGGACAGAGGGAGAAGGAAGCACTGTGTGTGTGTGTGTGTGTAGGTGTATACCCTAAAGGACTTTGGTATTTTAATGGAGCCTGAATAGCATTAAATAAACATTTTATTTTCTTTTCACAAATCTCTGGCACTGAGAGATGTCTTTCCAATTGGTGGCAGACAGATGAGCCCAGTAGGTATTAGTATACCATCCTTGGGAGGCTCCCCTGTTGTTCTGTAGCAGTTTTTGGCATCCCTCGGTGGGCCAAGTATTGCCTCCCCGCCCCCGCCCCCCCACCTTGGATCTCTGTTCAGTAACATTTTCGAATCTACGATAACACACCTTTGGAAAGTCAGAGTAATCTCCTGTTCCACAACCCTCAGGGCACAATCTCCAACCTTAACATGAGACCTCAGAAGCCCTCATTTTTATCCTGTTGCCCACATACCATCTCCAGGTGCTGTAAATGTTAATGTTAACTATCCTGTACCCACCAGTGTAGAAGAAGGATTTGTCTCTCCATTTTACCCTTTATCCAATTGCAGACATTTCCCTGCTTTGCTTTCTCTCTGCTCCCTAATCTACCACCAATGGATTTCACATAATCCCCTTATGGTTTTCTCCTTTGATTCCGATCTATAAAATCACTGCAAAACACTCATTCTCTAGAACATTTTTTCAGTCTGTTGTAATTTTTCTTCCAGGCAATTGTCATTAGTTTGACTCAAATAAATTCATAAAAATTCTCTACAGGTTTAGACATTTCTTATGGTGACACCTTAAAAAATCAATACTGCTTCAAGATTAAGAAAATGTGGTAAATTAATGGTATCATTGAAAAGATACCAGCTGCCACACTTCATTTACATTACTCTTAGGGTACAACTTTTTAGTTAAAGGAGGGCTGAGTCCCTCGTGGGGACTTGAGCCCTGGACCACGTGGGCTCTTGGCTTTGAGCAGGAAAGAATATAAAATACAAGCCAGTCAAGAAGTTAAAGTGGAAAAGCAGGTTTCATTGAGCAGAGAGGACAAATGAGAAAAACGACTCCATAAACAAAGAAGTGGACTGTCCTCACGAGAGAAGGAACAGTAACCCCTAGCATTTCTAAAGGTTGAGCAGGTATCTGTAATTATGGAAAATTCTTGCTACGAGGAAACAGAGTGGGAAAAAGTTGAGATTAGCTTTACAAGGTATATTTTGTGGCCTTGTGTTTTCCCTTTACGGTATGGGTAAACTACTGGTATGGGTGAGGATACATTAATCAATCTTTGCAGGAATTTTCTTTGTCTGGAGGTTTCTCAGGGTTGGCTTGCATCTCCTGTCAGCTGATTTCCACATCAGTCAGTTTGTAGCAGACCCCTCTGTTTGACTTTAGTTGATTGATATAGTTCTCATGCTCCATTCCACATTTAAACCAGGAATCCGATTAGTCTATCCTTAAATTGCTTTACGTGGAATAGGTGCTCCCTAATTTCTTGTTTGCCTGAAGAAATTAGTAGGTGGTGAAGGCATATCTGCATAAAAGGGACAGTAAGAACTTAGGTAAATGCTGCGTCAGAACTAGGAACCAATGCCGGTTTACCCAGTCTGACTTTCTGATACCTACAGGCAAACCTCTAACCTTTTCCATCTAGCCATTCATTCATTTATTCACTTAGTCTCCGTATATTGGGAAGTAACTGCTTTATGTTAACACTTAGTTTTGAATGGAAATGACAAAATAAACTAAATGTACTCTGCTCTAAGGAGAAGGTTTTGTGTAAAAGATGCCTGTATAATTATAATATACCTGGTAGAATGTATCATCACTGGGAATTATGAGAGTAAAGAAAAGTTATTATTTTCCACATGCAAAGTAAAACTAAAAATGGTGGTGTGTTCAGAGTAGTTGCAAACAATTTATTTTATGCCTTCAAGCAATGCTATTTTATTTATTGAATATTTTAATAAAAAGGACTCATTCATAAATCATGGTTGCCCCAAAAGAGTAGATGATGTGGTTGATATCCTTTCACTTTGATTTATTAGTTCTTAGTTATTTGGATGCCATGTTGCAGAGTATAGCTAATAAAAGCATGAACATTTGTCTTTGAGCAAGTTTGATTTGAGGTGAATAACATTAAACAGTAACGCACTGACAAGCAATTAAATACCACTTTTTTCCCCTAGCACTGTTTTGAATTATGTTTGTCCTAATGGAACTGTCCTTATGTTTTAGAATTCCAATATTATGGAAGATGTGAAAAACCTTTTAATTATACTTTCGATAGAATCAGCCCAAACCAGTGCTCATCATCTTGACTGTGTATCTTCATTGACTTAGGCTAAAATGAATCAAAGATAAATAGCGAAATTCATTAAAAATGCATTCACTTCAACTGCAATTTCTGATTAAATGGACATTATTCATGCCTACTGTCATTTCCTCAGGGGACTTAACATCACTTTCCCCAGACAGAATGCTGTGCTTCTTAACTTGACCTCTACAGTAATTCCATCATCTCTTCTGCATCATGCAGAAGCTGGGCTGAGGCAAATAGAAGTACGGTAGTATTCTTTTACCATTCACACTTAAAATGTTTATTTTGAGAAAGAGAAATAAACAAAAATATATCAGAAAGAAATTGTGTGTTTCTTTCAACATTTGAAAAGAAAAGCAATGGCCACATTGCTATACTAAAAAAGTCACAGGAAATATTTGCATTACCCCATACAATATTCAGGTCATACACGTTTGAGCCTGGAAGACAATTTATAAGAGGAAGTTGATTATAATATTCTTTTGCAAATGAAGATGCTCTTATTTTACCACCTAGATTTGATGATTCAAAGGTTTTGAAACAATGGCACCCTGAGAGCCTTTGTCCTTTACAAAGCATTGTCTAAGAAAGTGTGAGCTGAATGAACACATTGCCAGGCAGCAGTGTTGAATTAGCACCTTCATTTTAAGAAAGCCCTGCGATTTGTTCACAGGTTTCATTCTCACCCTCCATCCCACTCTCCACCCAAATGCATTAGTACAGCTGTTCTTATGTTGTGCATTTCACCTTATTTTTTGCTACATTTAAAAAGCAGCATTTGCTGTCGATTAAAGCAGTGTTTCATACACATGTGGCAACCTCTAAAGAACTGCTTTCAATTAACCAACAATAAAAAAAGTTTCAGTTTATTTTTTTATGTTTGTTTTTTCATTGCCTGTGCCTTTCATGGAATTCTATTTGACACACACAGTAACTTTTAAAATGATATAAAATGTCGGGGGCAAAAACATTTCTTTACAGTGTGATGCAGGGTTAACCACTTCGAAACAGTACTTATACTGCCTAAGTTAAAAATCTGGTCATCCAGGTAGAAACTAATAATGATTGGATAATAGATAGATGGGAACCTGGTTGAGAAGGAAAGAAAAAGAAAACGGATTTCCTAATTAGGTAACCAAGGATTTTATCTTTCTAATGCCAAAATAACCAATTTAATATGGTGAATGAGTTACACTGTTTTTTATCTTGTAGGCAAAACAAAGGACTGATTCCCTGATGCTTTCATTCTTCAATTAGTTGTATTGACACTCTATAAACATAACCTAAGTATATTTCAAGCTGTTTTTCTTTTGTAGCTCAGGCAACATTTCTTCAGGAGATTGCCAAAAAGGATTTTTTTCTTTTAAGCTATAAAACAATGTCTTTATTCAGAAAATAATTTGATCATCCTGCTCGAGTTTACCAGTAATATTAGCTCCCCAAACAGTCTATATATTATGTGTCTGTACCTGTGTGTGTTATTTACCTAAATGGAGATATTTTGCATGGAGAAAATTAGCTTTTTAGAAAATCTAACCAAATACGGGGAATATGAATTTTAGTCAAGACTAAATAAATTTTAGTCAAGAAATGCTGACATGGCCCTGGCTGGGTGGCCCAGTTGTTTAGAGCATTGTCCCATATTCCAGACGGTTGTGGGTTCAATTCCCAGTCAGGACATGTACCTAACAATCCCAGGTTGGGGTGTGTTCATGGGCAACTGATCAATGTTCATGGGCAACCTCTCTCTCTAAAATCAATAAATATATCGTTGAGTGAGGATTTAAAAAATAAAATAAATAAATGCTGAGAGGATAGAATAATAACCAGAATTGTAGGTCCGGGGCTTATTCCAAAATAGCTGTATTTATTTAGATTCCATGAGACCATCACTTTTTAGTTTATCTCTGAGTTTGCTTCGAGCTCTCTAAAGCTAAGTAAGCATTGGGATCCTCTATTATTTTTAGCTCAGTCACTTTTGCTTCAAATGTTGCCTTTCCCTTATTATCTCTGCTCTTCTGGGACTCCAATGAGGCAGATATACACCTTTGCTCATGGTATTCTTATCTCTTAACCTGCCTCTCATAGTTTTCTATCTGCTAAGCTTTCTGTGTTATATTCTGAATAATTTTTTCTGGTTAATTCTTTTTTTGACTATATTGTTTGAATCTTCCGTTAATCTTATCCATTCAAAATTATTTTATATTTTTAGTTTTAATTTTATCTAATTAAGAAATGCATATAAAGAATCAAATAATTCCACAAATATGGAAAATAGTAATCACTAGAGCTTCTTTCTTCTAATTTTCTTATTCTCAAAAACAGTTATTTTGATTTTTTATCTAGTTATTTTAGGTTTTGTCTCTGTGTTTCTAAATAATAGGATTAGCATGCCTCCTCTTCATTGGTCTGGATTGTATGGATTGTTTATTGGTTTTCTATGACAAAAGTTGAGAATTAGCAGTTCAGTGATCCTTTCCATGTCGGAGCTCATATACTGCAGCTGTGGGAAACACTCTGGAGTTAGGTTTTAGATGATTACCTCGCCACTGTTTTCTCATTTTTTTGAACTCCTGTTTCTTTGGAAGTAACATTGCCTGGAATAATTTTTAAATATATTTTTATTGTTCAAATATTTGTGTGGTTTTATCTTTCAGCAATTCTACAAAATTGTTCATTTCTGCTCTTATATGTGTCATCACCAATAGCTTCTTTTATTTCCCTGAGCATTTTTTATAGCCTTGTATTTTCATTTAGTGGCTTATGATCTTTCCCATTTATTAACGATGTTAATTATTGTACTAAAGAGCTACGTTTCCAGGCACCCTCTTTGTTCCACCAGGGTACTCCTCCCTGTACGTTTGTTTGCTCTTTACCGCTTGTGTTAGAAGCTTTCCCAAGAGGTGGGCTGAGTTTGGGTTATCTGCATAGGTTAAGAATAGTGAAAATCTCTGACTACCATTCAGAGATTGGCCTTCATTGGAGGGCGATGTTGTTGAGACTTTCATTTGAGAAACTTCTAATATTAGAATCGTAGGTCTTTTATTTGAGGTTGTTACATTTTCCAGATTTCTCTGGATGGTAAAAATATAATCACCAGAATTCTGGGATCAAGATTCAGTAAGAGAGACAGAGTTTGGGTGGGGAATGGGAAGGGATGGATATCAGGAAAAGGGGTGTCACTTCCCAAACGTCTTGTTTAAATTCACTTAATTTCTATGTTTTTGTTTTATTTTACTTTTTAAATACTGCCCTACTTTCAACAGTGTCTAATATCTCAGTATGAGAGATTAGCAGTCTTGTAAAGGAAGACACCTATGTGAAATAGGAAAAGGAATCTGGAGAATCATAACAAGTCCTTCTTATTTTATATCTCCAGCAATACTCCACTCTAATGGGTAAGTATTCAATAGTAAGTATTCAATAGCGCAGCCAATTTTTTCAGCCTTTGGGGAATTCTGAAGTGTGAATAGAGTAAGTTCTCTGCTCTTCCCACTTCCAGTTTAGGAGTCAGTTCTCCTTGCTCAACTCTGTTACCACTTATGTAGCTATCTTCCAGATTTTTCAAAATCTTCATACAATTTCTTCTCTTGTTCTCTCTGTCTGGTGGACATATTGACCTCTCACAGGGTTTTTGAAGGGAGAAGTATTAAATGCATTCATTCAATATGCCAACTTTGTTTCACTTTATTAAATCTTTAACTTCTAAAAGTTCTATTTGATTATTTTTATAAATATTTCTGATAATATTTTAGAGTTTAACTCTGTTATGGCATCTCAAAATTCCTTCTTTACTTGTTGAACCAATTTTATTGCAGTACTTATTTTGTATTCCATGCCTTATATACAGTTCCAATATATAAAATATTGTCGATCTGATTCTGCCATCTATTATTTCTCCTGGTTCTTACATAAATTTATGTTTTTCTTGTACAGTTTTTGATTTTTATTGCTAATCTTGTGTTTCTTATAATCTACCAATAGGATTTCTGGAGAAGATTGTGGTTGTGTGTTCTGATCCTCTGGGACTGGGGATCATTTGAAACTAAACTTTCATCATAACACTTATGAGTCAGGCCTAGCTTTTGCTTTTGAATTCTTAGGGGAGTTTTTTTATCTCTGCACATTTGATTTTGTTTTTCTCTCCATTTGGTATTCAACTTTGTGAGGGCAAATTTCCTTCCTCCCTGCCTTTTTATGAGAAGATACATTATTTTCTTTAGCCTTATTTTTTAAAAATATATATACTTTATTGATTATGCTATTACAGTTGTCCCATTTCCCCCCCTTATTCTCTTTCACTCTGCACCCCCCTCCCACATGCATTCCCCACCTTAGTTCATGTCTACGGGTCATACATATAAGTTCCTTGGCTACTCCATTTACCATAGTATTCTTAACCTCTCTGTGTCTATTTTCTGCCTACTATTTATGCTACTTATTCCCTGTAACTTGTCCTCCTCTCTCCTATTCCCATTCCCCCACTAATAGCCCTCCATGTGATCTCCATTTCTGTGATTCTGTTACTGTTGTAGTCATTTCCTTAGTTCATTTTTTTAAGGTTCAGTGGTTAATAGCTGTGCCATTGTTGGCATTTTACTGTTCATATTTTCTTGAACAGTATATTTTGTTCAACATACTTTCATTTTGTTGTTCATATTTTGATCATTTTCTTAGATGAGTCCTTTTAACATTTCCTATAATAAGGGTTTGGTGATGATGAACTCCTTTAACTTGACCTTATCTGGGAAACACTTTATCTGCTCTTCCATTTTAAATGATAGTTTTGCTGGATAAAGCAGTCTTGGGTATAGGTCATTGTTTTTGATGACTTAGAATACATCTTTCCAGCCCTTTCCATTACTATTTCCATTAATACCGTACTGAATTAGTTTCTAATTCCTGTTGATTCTATTTTCTCATTGGTTCTTCTTTGTTTTTCTCTTCTCTCCATTCCTTGGCCACTCCTTGAAAAGCCACTTAATTCCTCTTAACTGGCTTTCCTTTACTTGTCTAAAAGATGATCATTTCCTTCATTTAGCTGACAGGCAATAATTTCTAAAATGCAAACTTGATAGATATTATTTTCTTAATGAGAACTTGTTCTGTGATTCCCAAGTCTTCGGTGAAGAGTCCTAATTTCTTACAATGGTACTGAAAATCCTCTTTAGCCCTATTTTGACTTGTTTAGTTTAATCTTTTGCTACCTAGATTCTAAGTTCTAACAATATTAAACTATTTATAATTCTTGAAATCTACCTATTTTTGCACACATTTGTATGTCTCTGCATACCTTTACCCATACACCACCTGGAACTCCTTGACTATGCCTTTCCTGTTTTTCCTGTCACTACTGAAGAGCATACATACCTATGTTGATTTACATGTTGCTTTTCACTATAATAGTTAAGTTTTTTTCATCAGAGTACAAACTACTTGGACTATGTATTTTTCTTTCTTTTTTTTCATGTAAGTTCTTGACACATAACAGACACTCAATAATTTAGAATTTATGAATGGATACTTTTATTGGGAAGTTTGGAACAGAACTCTGTCTCCAGACTTCCTTTCAATTTGCTTTTTGCTGTGTAATCCGAACCAAATTTAATAAAAGAATGACTTTTTGTATAAATGCTTTTCATGTCCTAATATTTTTAAACTCTTGGAAACTTCTGATTTCACAACATTATAACCTCAGTGCTGGAAGGGAGCCTAAAGGATACTTAGCCCCCTTCCAAGCTGACCATGAGTTTCTGAACAAGTTCTCTAACATGTGTTTTTCCAGATTGTGTTTGAAAGCTTTGGTGATTAGAAAAATGAGGAAACCACAGGGCTGCTTCTTTATATGTTTGTAGAATTATGACCATAGAAAGGTCTCCATTTATACCAAATCTAAATTTTTCTCTCTACAAGTTTTATACACTGACCATAGTAAAAACACAAGGGCAAAATGGGACATATTTAATATACCTTCCATAAACTAGCCGTTCAAGAATTTGGACACAATTTATGTTCTCTACCCAAATCTTCCCTACCTGAGCTTTAAGTATCTAAAGTAGTTTCAGGTGACATTTTTAGGCTTCTTACTGTCTTTTTCACCACCATCTTTCTTTCTTCATCTACAAGGATGCTCTTTCACATGGAACTAGTGCTAATTATACTGATTAAAAAAAATGAGTTGGACTCTCACTTTATGGTTTCTAAACATTTTGGTGAAGATTAATTTGCATATACTTATTGCTAATTTCTTCTTATAAAACTAATTACCTTTTAATGATAAAGAAATTAATATAATTCAGAGATTTAAATGTAATGTATATGTTTACCATTTTTAATAGTTTGACATACATGGTTTTCAGAATATTTTTAGATTCTATATAGTTTGAAAAATCTATAATTCGCATACATATATATACACATTCCATCATATTACAAAAATTGAATCATACTCTACATATAGCATTCTCTAACTTGTGAGTCTCACTTAACATTATGTTTGAACATATTTTATATTTTGGTTATATTTACATTTCAGTCCTCATAACACTAGTTGATTCTATTTAAAAGCTGAAAAATATTATACTCTTTAAATGTACTGTCATTTAAGTTATTTATTGATGTTATTTTTAACTATTTAAATCATAAACAATTTAACAAAAGTTATTGAACATTTGCATCATGCACAATGTTATGCTGACCACTGGAGCTAAGGAAATGAATGCAGTAATCTGCGTCCCGAGAGCTCACAATCTAGCGTGATAGAACAATGACTCCATAATCACAGTACACTGGAAGTACTGTCTCGTAAGAGGTCGACGTAGAGGAAAGTTATTCCATATTGCTGGAAGCAGTATATTTAAAATCATATTATGCAAAATTATAGTGCATTTGAGGAACTTCAAGTAGTTCAATGTGTTAAGTATGGCAAAACCTTGTAGATGACTGGTGAAGTACGTGACTGTTATCTAATGAGGGGCATGTTGTGTCATACCCCAAACTTTGGATCTTTTTCTATGGGCAGCATGGAGCCAGATTAGTTCAGTATAACATACAGCAGTGCCAGATGGAAATATCTTTTCTCCAAGTGAACTTCTGCATGTAATATTTTCCTGATTTGACCTATGTGGGCATTGCAGATGATATTTGTGTTCTGATGCTATGACCTTGTGTCTATGACTATAAAGCCCTTCAGCCCTTCTTCTGATTGCATGGGGATTATCTCTTAAAGCCAGAGACCATTCTGTCTATAATTAGAGTGAAGGAGTGCCAGAAAATCAATGACCCATACTCTCAAACATTTCTCAACCAATTAACAATGGGAGTTATTCTATAAATCCCCCAGTTTTATTGCCCTCTGGACTGAGCTGATTCTGAGATATAGGTTCAGCACTAACACTGAGAACATCCTGGTGGTATTAAGCCCTAGTGTCATTAGGTGACTGGCTTGATAACACATCCTTTATTGGCTACATTCTCTTCCTTGTCTCACTTCCCTGTTTCCATACCTAGAGTCACTTTTCTAAGATTGCCTGCTAAATAAATCACTTTCACTTAAACGTAGTCTCAGGGTCTCTCTCTGGGAACTCAAATAAAAATATTGGTCATTAAAATCCTGGCCAAAATAATAAAGGTCATCTACAAGTTCAATTATCTATTTATTTATCTATAGCAATATGAAGAAAACTTTTTTTGCTTGTTATTTTGCTCTAAGCCTGAAAGAATAAATGGTTTAATAGAAAAGAATGTCCTATCTTGGATATTTTTATTTCAAGGGATAAACCCATCCAAAAGAGTTCAAGAAAAATAAAAACAAACAAACAAACAAATAAACAAGTAAAAACCCTCAGAAAATCAAGTTTAGCCAGGCCACTCTTAAACCAAAATCACTCAACCTCTTTTTCATTCTGTGTTATTTTATGACTGGATTATCTTTCATTTATTTTTGCATATTGCTCCTATTTTCTTTGCCGCAGTGTAACTTCCCAAATGAGAACCCTATAATCAGTCCTCTGAATGCTGGTTTACATGTGGTACTTGATGAAAATGGCACCAACTCTCATACCAAACATCGTAATATTCTATCTCCAGAGACTAAATTAATTTACTATTTCAATTAATTTATGTTTTAGTTTTTTAAGGTCAAGTTGACATGAACTGCATATATTTAAATAGTACAATTTGATAAATTTTGATATATTTGTATACCAGAAAACTGATAAACCAAATCAAGCTGATGAACAAATGGATTACCCTGAAATGCATTTGTGATATTCTGCTTTAAATTCTCTCCTCTCCTGGTCCTCAACCACAGGCGAGCCTTGGTCTGATCTTCTCATGGAAAAGCATGAATTTGCTGTAATTTTAAATAAGTGGATCATACAGTATACAACCTTTTTTTCCTGGCTTCTTTCATTTTGTGTAATTATTTTGAGATTTGCTCATATTATCATGTATATCAATAATGTATGCCTTTTAAATTGCTGAGTAATATTTTTTTATAGACATGCCATAATTTTTATTCATTTTATTCAAATATTCAGTTAGATATCTGGGGCATTGGATTGTTTTCAATTTTGGATAATTATAAATAAAGCTGCTGTGAACATTTGTATACAAATTGTTATTTGTTTGTTTTTTTGTTTTTTATAAACATGTATACATTTTAACTTGACTTGGGTACATGCCTAAGAATGTAATGGTAGATGTATGTTTGACTTTTGAAGAAACTACCAAACTCTTTATTTGGTAGCAGTTTTAGCATTTACCATTCTCGTATGCAGTATATGAGCATGTCAATTGCTTTATCATAACAACTCAGTAAGGTCAAGTGTTGTTAATTTTAGTCACTCTAACAGGTGTGGTTACAATTAATATCATTGAAGTTTTAATTTGTATTTCCCTAATTATTAATTATGTTGAGAAATTGTTCCTATACATATTTTCCATGCATATACTTTGAAAAGATTCTGTTCAAAGGTGATGCCTATTTTTTTATGTTGGTTCAATTGTTTCCTCATGAAGACTTTTCACACTTTTTAATACTAAGATATAATTCACATAAAGTGCATAATTCATTGGCTTATAGTATATTCACAACATTGTGCAGCTCTTGATTTATTCCAGAACATTTTCTTCACCCCATAAAGAAACTTCATTTCATAGATATTAGCGGCCACTCTCACTAAAGTGGCACTTGCTGATCTACTTTGTTTCCATGGATTTACATATTCCAGACATTTCATATTAATGTAATCATAGGATTATGAAATTTTTGTTTTTATTCACTTAGCATAATATTGTCAAACTTCATTGAGGACATAATATTCTTTATTCCTTCTTTTGTGGCTGAATAGTTTTGAGTTTTGAGAATTCTTTTTTTTTAAGATTTTATTTATTTATTTTTAGAAAGGGGAAGAGAAGGAGAAAGAGAGTTAGCGAAATATCAGTGCGTGGTTACTTCTCATGTGGCCCCCACTGAGGACCTGGCCTGCAACCCAGGAATATGCCCTGACTGGGAATCAAACCAGTAACCCTTTGGTTAGCAGCCCGTGCTCAATTCACTGAGCTACACCAGCCAGAGCGAAAGAATTCTTTATTTAGTCTATATACACATTCTTTAACAGTGTCACAATTGGTAAATATTTTATCCCAGTCTGTGGCTTGTTCTTTTCTTCTCTTAACTGTTACTTTCAAAGATCAAAAGTTTTTAATTCTAATGAAGTCCAATTTTTCCTTCTGTGGATCATAATTTTGTTGGATTATCTAACAACCCTTTGTTCCTAACATAAGGTCATAAGAAATTTCTTTTATCCTTTCTTCTAAGACATTTATAATTTTAAGTCTTACTATTAGGTACATGAATCATTTTATACTTATACATGCATATAGTGTATTATTGGTTTCTATTTTGCATATGGGTATCCAATTTTCCAGGTCAACATTTGGAAAAGATTACTCTTTTCCATTGTTATACTTCTGCTTCTTTCTTTCTTTTTTTAATAAGATTTTTATTTATTTATCTTTAGAGCGGAAGGGAAGTAGAGAGGGAGAGAAATATCAATGTATGGTTGCGTCCCCCACTGGGAACTGGCCTGCAACCCAGGCATGTGCCCCAACTGGGAATCGAACCACGATCCTTTGCTTCGCAGGCCTGTGCTCAATCCACTAAGCTATACCAGCCAGGGCATACTTCTGCTTCCTTCTTGAAAATCAATTGACCGTGTAAGTGTGAAGGTATTTCTGTACTTTATCTTCATATCTTCCTTTGATATACTGGCCCACCTTGACACTAATACTGCATAAACTTGATATTTGCTGTAGCTTTATCATAAATCTATAACCAGATATAATTAAGCCCTCTAATAGTTTTCAAAGGTGCTTTGACTATACTGTGTCCTTTGTATTTCCATGTGAACTTTGGAATGTGGTCATCAGTTTCTGGAGAAAATCTGTTAGAAGCATAATTGACTTTGCAATAAAGCCTTATATCAAATAAATTATGATAGGCCTGACATTTTAACTATATTGTTTTCTAATCCATGAACATTCACATCTGTTTATTTACTTAGGTCTTCTTTTATTTTGTCATCATTCATTGGGCTCATATATAATTCTCACACATTTTAGTTAGATATATCTATTAATAATTTATATATCTTGATTTTTATTATTAATACTATTTTAAAAATTTAAGTTCAAAATGGTTATTATTAGTATTTAGAAATACTATTTCTTTCCTGATCTTGAATTCAAGATATTCTGGAAATTTTTTTTAAGCTCATTTATTGTTTTAGTCACTTTTTGGAGGATTGCAACAGATTTTCTACATATATGATCATGTCATCTGTGAATAAAGTTTACATTTGGTAGGATTTTAAACTAAATATCTAATTCATATTTTTGAATAAATTTAGGCTATTTGACTATTTCTGCAAGAAAAAGCTTTGTCATTCTGACTTTCAATTCCCAAGATCTGAAGGGTGAGGCAGGAAGCTGGAGATCCAGGAAAGCTCAATGGCGTAATCCAGTTCAATTCTGAAGGCCTGAGAACCTGAGTGGATGGACAATCCCAATCCAAAGGCTAACAGACTCCATCCCCAGTGAAGTTCAAGTCCAAAGGCAGAAAAACAGTCAATGTTCTAGTTCAAAGCAGTTAGAAAAAAATTTCCTCTTACTGACTCAGCCTTTGTATACTATTCAGGCATCCACACCATGGAATAGGCTATTTATATTTAATGTGTTTATTGATATCATTTGGTTTAAACTCTTACTCTTGCTATTTGTTTTTAATTTGTCCCATTTGGGGGGTTTTTTGTTCTGTCTTCTTTTGAACCAGTTAACTGTTTTTTATGATAACACCCTCCATACCTTTTGGCTTATGTGTTAGGAGCTGCTTCATGTTTAGAGTAGTTCATCTTTAACTTACCACGGTCTGCCTTCGAGTAATTGTGTACCCCTTTCTAAATAGTAAGTGACAATCTCTGCAATAATACGATTTCTCCCTTCCCAGTCTTTGCAGCATTATTGTCATACATTTCTTCTAAATGTATGATGTAATAATATAGACACAGAACAGTGTTGTTATTTAGTTGTTTAAACCCAATTATATTGAAGAGATTAAAACAATTTTTAAAAGTTTTATACTTGTTACAGGTTATCATCTTGTGTTCTTTATTCTTTTGTGTAGACTACATATTTCCTTTTGGTATTTCCTTCTTAGTGAAGGATTTCCTTTAACATTTCTTATAGTGTGGGTGTGCTTTTAGCTATATTTAAAAAATATTTTACCTATGTTTTTAAAGGCGTTTTACCATGCATATAATCTAGGTTGGCTATTTTCCTATTCCTTCAGTACTTTCAAAACATTTCTTCACTGTCTTCTGGTTTATTTGTAGCCAAAAGTCTCCTCTCATTGTAATCTTTGTTTCTCTATGCACACTGGATTTTTTTCCTTCTAACTGCTATTAAGTTTTTGTTTTTATTACTGGCTTTCAGTAATTTGATTTTGATTTATTGTGGTGTAGTTTTGTTTATATTTTGGGGGTTTAAATTTTGTTTAATTTGTGGGTTATAGCTTTAATTGAATTTGTGGATTTATAGTTTTAATTGAATTAAGAAAATTTGCCAAAGTTCTCTTTAAATATTTTTTCCTCTCTTTTTCTTTTTGAGATCTCCAATTACACAAATATTAGGACACTTTAATTTGTTTCTTAGTTCATATAAACATTCTTCATCTTTTTCCCCAGCTCTTATCTTCATGTTCTTCATATTTAATAGTTTCTGCTGTTATATTTTCAGCTTTAATAATTATATATTCTACTAAGTCTAATACATTCTTAATCCAATTCTGGGTATTTCATATCTAATATTATAGTTTTATTTTTAGAATTTAAATTGTGGTTATATAAAATCATCCATGTCTATACTTAACATTCTCAACCTTTTCTCTAGCTACTAATTAAACACAAGAACTACACTTACAATAATGTTTTATGTCTTCGTTGACTCATTCAATTATTTATGTTATTTCTGGATCAGTTTCAATTGATTGAGTTTTCTCCTTATTATTCATCTTATTTTTGATAAAAAATTTTAAGTATATGTTAGATATTGATTGTGAATTTATCTTGATGGCTATTGAATAATAATGCAATTTTATGAATATATTTGAGCTTTCTGTTAGAAAATATTTTAGTTACTTGAAAACAGTTTGATTCTGCTTTTAAGGTCTTTCTTTTAAGCTTTGTCAGGCAAGATCAGAGAATTTTAGCATCTAGGGTTAGTTTTCCCTGTTACTGAGGTAAAGCATTCTGAGTTCTCCATGAACCTTGAGGCCCCATGAAATTTTCAACTCTTTCTGGTGGGAGTAGAAATTATGAGAGGACCTGTGTAAACTGCGGGTATCGTTTCTGTTCATTCTTTCAGTAGTTTCTCTGGCTTTTCTAATTTCCTGCCTCACATGTGTTGACATGTGCAAAGCTGCAGCCTCTGCAGACTTGAGTACCTTCCAGCAGCTTTCTCCTCATCATTGCTCTGCTTTTCAGACTGTAGCTCCCTCGCCTTCCTACAGTGGCAGATATTTGCTTTCTGCTTGGGGAGTTCAGGTGTGCTTTGCCTGGGTGTCCTTCGCCTTGTGTGACAGCAGAGAATCCCAACAGGCACTAAGAAGTGTGAATGTAGGGCTTACCTCATTTGTTTCCCCTCAGTCAGGGTTCATTGTCCCTCACTACCTGATGTCCAATGTCTTGAAGGTTTTAAAAAATGTATCTTTCCGTATTTTTAGTTGTTTCAGGTGGGTGGGTGAATCAGGTCTCTGTAACTCTATATTAGCCAGATGTGAAATTTGGTTCTGTCTTTAAATACAGGAAAACACATTTAAAATCTCTCATTTTGGATAGTCTGTCCACCTGGGGTACGGATAATTACTAGGGTAGTGGCAGGGGTACTGGGCAGGGTGAAAGCAAAACAGAGCATAGCAGTGCGTGTAGTTGTCTCTTCTGGGTCATTCAGCACAATGATTTGATATGGAAGTGAAAATGACTACGCCTTCTATAATGATTAAACTAATATGATTAAATGAGATTCTTATTTAAATTACTGTAGTATTAGGTGAAGCATATTTAAAATAGAAAATAGCTAACATCTATCTCTACAGATAGATTTAGCTAGCAAAAAGTCAGGGGTTAGTCTGAATATTCTTCCTGCAATGGCTTTTTAAGAATTGTGAAAATCCTTAGCTTGAAGAGTTTGAGGAATTTAATCTGTTCTGGTCTAGGGCAATATTTTATTGAATCATTCAGGTTTTGCTGAGCATTTCTGTGTGACTATGACTCAGGATTCTCATCCTACATTGCAATCTACCAGGATAGTCATTTCTTTGCATTGGGATACTTATTAGTAATTCATGTAAATTCCTATGACACACACACATATCTATCTGCCTATCTATCTATCTATCTATCTATCTGTCTGTCTATCTATCTATATTTTCTATATATGTTCTCCGAGCAGAATTTGCAAATCTTGTCCTTAAATTTAAAGCTTATTTTTCTTTAAAATTCTAAAATATTGCAACAGTTACTTGAAAAGTAATGCAGCATTATATTGTGTGATAGTGCTTTTCTGCCAGTGTGGTGTGGAGTGACTCTAAGTTCCACTCACCAATCTCTATAACCTCATTACATAGGCTGAACTCACCAATATAACCTTTTTCCACTGGCGACAATCAGTTTTATGATGCATTTCTTTTAGATATCACATTTTTAAACCTTTTTCCATTTACTTAATGGTGTCTGGCTGGGTATTAAATACCTTCAATTGCTAAGTAAAATATTTCACAACATAAATATCAGCTTTTACAAGCTCTCAGATATTCTACATCTTAAAGGTTCAGAAAGCCTTTACTTAATAATTTGGGTGAATTTAAGGCAAATATGACAAACAAATGGAATTGTTTTCATATGGTCCAGGATTTGACAATCTTTAGACTTTTTTTTGCTTTTTCATATATGCACATTAATGTTCATGTTTTATGATAGAAATTATTTAGGAACAAATATAAAAATGGACCCTCATGGACTGGTATTCATAATTCGAAATACCCTTTTTTATTTTAATTGTTGACAAGTACAGTTTTCTGTCTTTTACTCTCATCTCAGCCCACCCACCCAGCCCTCCCCCCTCCCATCTCCACACCCCTAGGTTTTGTCCATGTGTCTTTTATATTTGTTCCTGTAAACCCTTCCCCTTTTACCCTAAAATTTGCCTGTAATTCACCTGAAATTCCCTTCCCTCTTCCCTCTGTACACTTGTTAGCCTGTTCTCTATTTCAGTGTCTTTGGTTATATTTTTCTTGTTTGTTTGTTTTGTTTAAGTTCCTGTTAAAGGCGAGATCATATGGTATTTGTCTTTTTTAAAGAATTAGTATGTATTTTATATCAATATGATAAGAGAAGGCAAATCAATATAATCTGGCCACCTGATTGACAAATGTTTTATTTGTAGCATTGGATCATTGAAAATAATAAGAGAAGGCCAAACACATCAGGTAATTGTTCAGGTTAAACTTACAGTTTATTAAAAAAAGCTACTGTTAGCAAGATGTGTACTAGGTGGGAATAAAGCTGATATATACATTGTAGAATAAGAATCACTATGCTTCTGTCTTTCATAACATAGTATATGTGATTACACGGTATTAAACTATGAGATGAGTCAACCATAGTTTCCTTGGAAACAATGATGAATAAAATAACACATTGCACTGATTTAACCTCAGGTATTTGAGCTAATGATTGTCTATAACCTACCTTTCCCCTTTTCTTCTAGGTCCTTCTAGTATGGTGTCTCCTGAATTGCCAATCTTTCCTACAGATTTTTATAATTAAGAGTTAATGACATAATTTTAAATTGTGGAATAGATATCTTTAAATTTTCCATTTTCTGTTTGTTGATTTTAGAAATGATTACTCTCTCCAATACATTTTTATTTTCATGACATTTATATATACATGGTTTTATTTTTCATAAAAATATATCAATCATAATAAGAGCACATACAAGAGTATTTCTAAAAATTGTCTTTTAATTTTACAAATCTTTTTACACTATATATATATATATATATATATTCAAAGAGATAGAGGATATGTTCAAACTGAGCAGGGTAAAACTTTAGAGGGTTTAACCACCCATCTTCTCTGAATGGACATTTGTGTTACTTCCAATATTTTGTTATTACACATAATTCCAAAGTGAACAACCTAGAATATAAGTTGTTTAATATTTGTGGTTGAATATATTTAGGGTAATTTCTTAGAAGTGTGAGCTGAGTCTGGGGCATGCATAGACAGACATTTTAGGTATTGCTAAAAACCCCACCAACTCTGTGAGGGTGTTCCTTTTCCTATAGCCTTGCTAACAAGTGTACAAAAAATAAATGGTCAANATATATATATATATATATATATATATATATATTCAAAGAGATAGAGGATATGTTCAAACTGAGCAGGGTAAAACTTTAGAGGGTTTAACCACCCATTTTCTCTGAATGGACATTTGTGTTACTTCCAATATTTTGTTATTACACATAATTCCAAAGTGAACAACCTAGAATATAAGTTGTTTAATATTTGTGGTTGAATATATTTAGGGTAATTTCTTAGAAGTGTGAGCTGAGTCTGGGGCATGCATAGACAGACATTTTAGGTATTGCTAAAAACCCCACCAACTCTGTGAGGGTGTTCCTTTTCCTATAGCCTTGCTAACAAGTGTACAAAAAATAAATGGTCAAATAGAACATAAAGAGACTCATAGATACAGAGGATGTTTTGATGGCTTTCAGATGAGACGGAACTCTGGAGGACAGGTGAAAAACATAAAAGGATTAAGAAGTTTACACAATAGTCCACAGGAATGTAAGGTACAGCATAGGGAATAAAGTCATAGGGAACAGTATTATAATAATTATATATGGTGTCAAATGGCTACTAGATTTTTCATGGTAATCACTTAGTGAGCTATATGTCTAACCACTAGATTGTACACCTGAAACTAACATATAATTTTATGTCAACTGTAATTAAAAATAAATTATGTTTTTATTTATTTTTAGAGAGAAGTGAAGGGAGGGAGAAAGAGGTAGAGAAATGTCAATGTGAGAAAGAAAGATCAATTGGTTGCCTATCAAATGCACCCAAATGGGTGCAAAAATACTGGTCCAAACCTACAACTCAGGAGCACGTTCCCTGACTGGCAATTGAACCAGTGACCCTTTACTTGGCAGGATGACCCCCAACTAACTGACCCATACCAGTCAGGGCTAAAATATTTTTTAAGTAAAACATAAATGTAGAAATTTAGGTTGACTCCTTAATGTACTAATGTTTTGTGTAGCAATCTACAATTTTTTTTGGATATAAAGACTTGAAAATCAATCAGAGTTGTTTAGGCTCTTTATTTTAATATTATAACATTTTAAAATATTAATAATATTTTAATATTATAAGGTATAAAAAAGAAAAGTTAAATTGGAATATAGTCAGTATACTATATCCCTCCTTTTTAATCTTTTTTATTACTGTGTTGCTATTACTAGATAAAGGTAGACAAAAGGTGAAGTGTGGGCAGCTGCCAGCAGGGTGAGCATGGGTTAGCAGGCCACTTCAAATGGACTAGCTATGTGGGTTCTACATAGAGGATGCAGGTGCTCCAAGATTCAGGGATAATCTGTGCACTCCACCCAACTCCCCAGCTTGTACCGGTACAATGTCCAGCATTGGGAGGCAGGTTGAGGACTGCTGCATCTCCAGGCTTCTTGATGGTGGGCTCTGCAGCCTCCCCCTTCCCACTGACCCTGATATTGAGAGAGCCAGGGAGCCCCAGGGGGACTTGCCCATTGGCCAAGTTGGTAGAGGGGAGGTTTTTACACTGAGTGCTCTGCAGGCTAGAAAGATGAAATGGATGGGAACTGGTTGTACCAAAAGCTAGCAAGATAATTGGATAGGGGTTAAAAAGGCCTCCTCTCCATATCCTGATTAGAACCATAGGTTTGAGCAGAAAGATCGGATGGTCTTTGAGACGGGAGTCCACCATTCTCCCAGGTCGAGGCTCCAGAATAAATCTCTTTCCTTTTGCACCAGCACCTGTCTCATGAGTTCTGCTTTGATTGTGGCAGGAAGCCAAAGCTCTGTTTTTGGTGGCACTACTGTTCAAATAACTACTAGTTATCAGTACATCTTTCTAACTAATGTTTTTGATGAATCTACAATTTGATGTTACAAACTATATTATATTCAACCTACATATATAGATATTGCTTTTCTATGTACAGGGGACCCCCAAAATAGAATTTATTTTAAAAATTGTGTATTTATTCTTACATGTTTAAACTTCAGTCACCTTCAAAGTATTCTTCATTTGATGCAATGCACCTATCAAGACATTTTTCCGCTGCTCAAAACAGTTTCGAAGTTATCAATTTTGATGTCTTTTAGTGCTTCTGCCATTTTTTGTTTCACCTCTTCCACATTAGCAAAACATTTCCCTTTGAGGACCTTTTTTCATCCAGTGAAACAAAAAAGGTTACTCAGGGCAAGATCGGATGAATAGGGAGGGTGGGGCATGGACATCATGCCATTTTTGGTCAAAAACTGCTGAACACTCAGCTGAGTGTGGGCAGGGGCACTGGCAAATCATCCATCATGAAGTGGGAAAACACATTAAAAGAGTCTTCAGAAAAATTCATGGAAGCCAAATGCAGCCTCTCACGATACCATCTGGTACACTGGTACAGATGGGTTCCTAGAACACTCATCTAGAGGGGGAATTCTGAACTAAAAGGGGCCCACTCGCCAGAAGATAATTGTTTCTGGGGTCTATCCTTGTATTTGAACCATCTCCTGCCAGAGGAAAACAGAGTGGGATTGTGTAGAAATCTTCAACTTGTTTTAAGCATTGCAATTGAAAAAAAGAGAAACAGAGGGGGAAGAAAAGAGCTGCTAAATGATTGTGTCAAAATAGCTCCATATTGTTAGAGAAGTTAAACATCAGCAAGATTTTACTCCTGATTCTGTTTCCATGAGTGAAACATTGACCTCATAACAGCCACAGGAGAAAAGAGGCCACACATGCCTTAAAATGTTTTTTTTCTAACTCACAGATAATATCTCATTCGTATTTGGGTTGGAGCAAACTAGCTCCTCCTCAGCCTACTACAAGCAAACTGTGTGCCAGACCGCCTGCTTCCTGTGCGGCTAAGGCTTCTGGTACTGATGCAGTGGCTGTTTGTTAATGGATCACCAGGACATGTCAGTTGCTTGTTTATCTCTGCAGTCAGTCTCTGTCTTTGATGCCAGGCCACCCAAGCACTTTCTTAGAGAGCTTTGGCTTTTTTTTTTCCTTTGAACTCCCGCCCAGGACATTTTGAAAGACTGCCTAGTGCTAACTTTGATATTAAAGCATGGCAGAATAAGAATTCAAGTGTATGATCCACTCACAAGTAGGGACTAATATGCTCTGAAGATGTACCATGTTTTTCAGACTATAAGACATACTTCCCCCTCAAATTTGGAAGGAAAATGGGGGTGTGTCTTATAGTCCAAATGTAGCTTACCTGGCTACTGTGTGGGTGTACTGGCCTATGTTATTTATGTTATTAAATATTTTACCATATTTTTGCTTTGAAAAATTTTTCCCTATGTTCCTCCTCTAAAACCTAGGTGCGTCTCACAGTCTGAGAAATTCTGTAAGTCCTTAAGGTTTGGGGAGCAAGGGCGCAGTCTCTCAAAATCCCACCAAAGAGACTAAACAGGGGCTGCCCATAATCTTCAAAGGAGTCAAAATATTTTCCCATTCAACATTTATTTTCTGCTTGTATTTTTAGTTTGATCTTGGGATACCTATTTAAATTTCAAGAATTCAGATTAATTGGAAGTTTAAAGATGTAATAATTTTGTTTCTTAAAGTGTTCACATTTGTGTGTGTGTAGCTGCAACATGAACCATTATCTTCAGAAAATTATCTTAATAGAAATTTGAATGGTTCCTAACACAATTATAGAGCATTGTAGGGCTACTACCTCTTTTTTTCCTACTAGTTCTGAGCCAATTTGTATTATATGTGTTTATCTTTATCTATTTATCTACCTATCATTCATCTATCTACCATCAAACAGAAACTTGCAGTAAAATAGTAGGTGTATTGTTGGTAAAGCCAGATAGTAGAATGTACTTGAATTCAAAGCCAAAATGGGCTTCCAATTCCACCTTCCCTGTGAACTGAACTTACTTACCCATGAACAACTAGGGCAACTAGACAACTTGTAGGCCTCCTCTACAGGGGAAGAGACTGTTCTAGAAGGCGTACCACAAGATAAAAGAGAACCCAAAGTGAATTGTTCAAAGACAAAGCATCGAAGAATGAGACATGGCAACTGCAAACAGACATCTGTAGCCCAGCAATCTATGTTTCTCGGTGGAAGGTAACATCTCACACAGTTTCACTGTGGCGGAGGAAATTACATCCACCAAAATTTTTATAATAATTTTGTACCTCTTCCCTGTTGTCAGACCGTTGCTACAAGTTTTCCAACAAAGTCTGTGTTCAACTCTTATCTCTTGACCTCAGGTGTGGTCATTGACTACTTTGGCTAATGGAATATTAGTGGAAAATATGTATGTCAATTCTGGATCATCTTGTGCCTTCTTCATCATCTCTTTCCTAATCTCATTGGTTAATTGATGCAGAGATTCCCAAAACTCTAGCAACTAGTGGAACCACACCTGCAAAGTTTCTTGGTCCTTAAGTAGGTGCATGAAAAACAATGGCATTGGTCCTTCCAGCCAGGACCAATGCAACTGAGCTGCTATGTAAGTACAATAGAAATTTCTATTGGGTTAAGCCACTTGAAAGTTGAGTGTTTGTTACAATAGCTGGCATTACTTTCATTTCCACAGTAACTCTCCTCTCTAGGAGAGAAGGGAAAGAAGTAAGTAAAATCAGAGCTGAGAACTCTTTCAAAATGCTTCTAATAAGCTGGAAGTTTTTATTTAAAAGGCAGGGGCAGAAATTAAGAAAAGGAAAATATACAGTTCTTCTATAGTAAGTCCCGCAAATCTAAAGGGACTAATTTACTTTTGCAGTTAAATTTTATCCACTTGGAAGACAGGAAAATAAGTAAGTAGGTTGCCACATAAATCATCTTGGTGTTTGTCTTTCGGGACTAGTTTGAGTTCCAGCAGCTCTAACAGTATGCTGAAGCCTTTGCAGGATAAAGCAATAGGATGAGTTGACAAATAAGAAATCTTTCCAGGGGTTGATTAAGATATTTGGGTTCTATGCAGTTGACAGGCATATATTATGTACAAACCAATAAAGAGAATGCTTTGGAGTGAAAAACAAATGTTAGACTTGGAGTATTTTTTTCCTTAGTGTGATTTAGGTACTAGTGTTGCCATGGCTAGTCAGCTAATTATTAATAACAAAGGAAGGAAAGGGAATCTGAAATTGTTGCACATAATTAACCAAGGGGCATAAGCCTCTTTGCTTGCCCAGGAAGCTCCAGCTTCACACACTCCAGGGCACTGCAGTATAGAGCCCAGCTAATGAGTAACACCTAATCCTTCCTTGCTCTGGCACTGGATTGCAGTGGGGGAGCACACAGAGGTAAGCACATGTGCAACAGAAGTCAAAACGGCACATAGGGAGGTTCTTGATTCTGGAGTCTTGTCAGTCTAACTAAGGGGTAGACCCATCAGAAGTCTGCAAAAACTTGGGAAGTTTGATTGTTTTTGAAAAAGCTCTTGGTGTGTCTCAACCCAGGATGATATAATTTCAGGGGAACAAAGAAAATTTCTGTCTCTCATTCTGTGGTACATGCTCGCCCCATGCACTCACACATATTCTTTCCATGGCTATATGGCCTTAGCAGCTATGTAGGCAAAAGCTGAATGGACTCCAAACCCAGCCCCCAGGCAAGAGCTTGGGTGCAGCACAAATTGTGTTAAGCTACCTGAATGGGGACTGAGACCACTTAGCAGCTGCCTGCGGGCTTCAAAGGACAAAACTTTAATATGCCACAGGCCTTTATATGGACATGTCTTGCTAAAGACATGGTTGAACTTGACCCATGGGGACACAGGGGCAGTCTTTCACCTGAATCAACCTTGCTACTCCATAGTCTCCTGTGCATGGGTCATTGAAATGCTGTTCTCTTGGTTTCACAAAAGAGCCTCACTTCGAAAGGCAATACCAGTAATCCTTTCAGACAGCCTCTTCCTCTGAGTTCATAATGAATAAAATACTTGAAATAGTATTGCAGTTGTCTTAGATATTATAAAAATACAAACTTTTCAGATAAATTGGTGAGATGACTCGTTCAGAGGAATTTGGCTACTGAATTGTGTGAGTTTCAAAACACTAAAAAAATTGGATAACGTTTTTCTTCAACTCACTTTCAGACATATTAATTTAGTTATTTCTTCATTAATTAACAAATATATCATGAATACCTACTGTATCTACCTCTTCTAGGTACTAAGGGTACTGACGAAAGAAATACAAATCTCTACTCCAACAGGGGTAAATTCTGAGGGGGGAGATAGAATAAAAAGAAATATATATATTTTAGAATATGCTGGAAAATTATGAACAATATGGATATGAATAAATCAAGGTCTTCTCTGTTTTAAATTTGTGGAATATCTTGATTTATGTGACAGAGGCAACTCTTCCACTTAAAGTGCAAACTTGGTGGTTGCAATAACACCGGGCAGCCTGCTTTTACAGCCGGAACATTGTGTCTTTTGTGATTGTCCAATATAGGGAAGAAATTAGAGCTGGGGCATTTCTCTCCAACTCCCTCTCTCTCTCCCTCCCCACACCTCTCTCTAAAAGGGGCTGTAAATTTCTTGCTTGAAGAAGCACTTATCTAGCAATAGCAACTGATTTCTTTATCATGTAGTCTTTTGAAATGTAAATGCAGAATCGGAAGGTCTTTGTGTTAAGAAGTCCACTGATGACTCATTTACATTCTCATGAATCACTTTTCTACCTAAAGAGTTTCCTGTAACTTTTTTGGCACCTATCACCAAAGAGGAGTCATGGTTTTTAGGCTCCTTCTAATGCTTAGTTGCTGTGTGCCCTTGGGAAAGTTACTAAAACTCTCTGAGTCTTTTTCTCATTTGAGATATAGAAAGAGTAATTAATACCTAGCTCATTGATTATTGTGAGAATTAAAGAAATCATGTGAGTGAATTTCATGGCCTAATATTCCCTCAGGAAATGGTAATTTGTGCCATTAATACTGCTTTTAATCACAGTTAACATTCTAAAGGCACGGTGAGTCTTGTGAAAGTCCTCTTGATCCTTCCTTTTTCAGATCCTAAATTAATGTTGGTGTTACTGATTCAGGGTCTAATGATGAATGAATAACAACGAATTTTCATAAAGTAATGAATCAATAACCTGTTTGGGTTGAAATTTTCTGAATGTTTCATTAAACCTTCACCTACAGAAGAAAAAAACCCTCTTCACTAAGTCCTGTGTGCTTGAGACTTCAAATAAAGAAAAATGTTTTTTCAAGATCACTAAACTAGAAATGTTAGAATTCATTTGGTACTGTTGTCCATATATGTATGCATGCATGTATGTAGGTATATATCCATATAAGTATATACATATATATGTATTTGATATTATATAATTTAGCTGCTATTCTAGAACCTGATTGGACCAACTGTCCTACAATCTGTTTATCTGTTATACAGGTACTTCTAATTAATTATTCTGTATCTCCTAACATTTTTAAACAAAAACAAAATAATAATTTAAATGTATTGTATTCCTTGCACTGCCAATCACTCTCAATCTTTGTGGCTATTCAGATTTAAGAGTATTATGTCTCTTTTTGAAATATAAAAGAAAACAGGTATAGAAAACTATTAGTACTTTGTGCTTTGATGGATCAAGGATTGTTTATTTTTTCTTTTCCTATTTTAGTGTCTCCAAGAAGAATCAAGAGAGCTTATCAGCTATAGACTCATAGCATATGGAAACTAGAACAGGGTTTTAGAACTATATATTTTAATTTTTTATTTGAAATATCAGATATCTAAGGTTCAGAGCAGTAAATAGACTTACTCAAATTCACAAGGTATGTGACAAAATGTCCATAATATTTTAAATTGCTAACATTTATTGATTATGCATTATTTTCTAAATATTTTGCCAAATGCATTAGAAGTATTTAAAATATGCCCTATTTGTGTCTGCCTTATTCACTATGGTATCCCAGGACCTAGAAGGGACCTCAACACAGAGTAGGTAGGTGTTCAGTAAATGCTTATTGAAAAAAATAAGCAAATGGTCAAACTTAAGAATAAAGCTCTATCATATCCCCATTTTATTGATGATAACACTGAGGCTTAACATGTTAAGTGACTTACATGATGTCATACAGGTAATGGTTGACAGTATGGAGTCATCTCAAGTGTGAGTGACTACAGAACCCTAATTCTTATCATTATGAAGGGCTGCCTCTTTGTGGCCTAGCTGATCCTAGAACCTGCAGAAAATATGCATTATGAACACTTCCATGTATGTTCTTGAATTTTTTTCTTAGGACACTTAGGATTTAATGAGTTCTCCTAGCTTTCTTGAATGAGGTATGCTGCAAGAAATGAAATAACCTTATTACAAAGTCCACAAACAAGTGATGAAAAAGTTGATTCAAAATATATTCTGCATAAAAAATTCAAGACAAGAGTTTGACAATTTTGGCTATTTAATTTCAAAACAATGGCATAAACTAGGGTTAATTTACATATGTTTGAGAACTAGACAACTAGAAAAATATACAATAAGGTCTGTCCAGAAAAAGTCCAGTCATTGTTAATATAATAAGAATAGTTTGTGTGACATTGACGTAACCTGGCATCCGAGGAGAGTGGATTGGAATGAGCATTGTGAACCATGATGACTTCATTGTACTAGTCAGTGAGGGCAGTAGATGCCACTGAGTGAGCATGTGTGCTGTGTGGCTGTCATGTTCAAAATGACTGAGTGAGTAGAGTAACAAATCTGCATCAAATTTTACATTAAGCTTAAACATTTCTCCAGGGAAACTATTTCGATGATTCAGAAGGCTGCAGCTATGGGCAACTGGTGATTGGCAGCTTCATCACGACAATGTGCCCACTCATGGATCACGTCTCGTGCAGTTTTTTGGTGAATCATAAATCCCACTAAAGCTCAGGTTTGCCATCCTGTGATTACTTGCTTTTCCCAAAACTAAAATCACCTTTGAAAGGGAAGAGATTCCAGATTTATGATGAAGAATGAAACACTAATTATTACGCCCACTACACATTTAATCACAACCTGATGTAGAGCTATTTTTGTTTTTGTTTTTGTTTTTTTAATTTTCAGGCCTGAATGCCATTCTGTACAAATGAATGGCAAAGTCTTCAAGAGCAGTATTGCCTATTATACTTTGTGTCATTACAGTAGTGCCTTAACTCTGGTGACGGCTCAACTGACACTTGTTGAAAGAAAATGTAGTTAAAAGAAGTGCATTTTTCTGTATGATTTTGTTTCATAAATTATAAATCTTTGGCACAACAAGCTTGGAAACATAGACTTGCATCTCATAAAAAGAACATACAAAGAAATTTATAGTAGTTCCCCCATTATCCATAGTTTCACTCTCTTCAGTTTCAGGCACCTGTGGTCAACTGCTATCTGAAAATAGTATGTGGAAAATTTCAGAAACAAATGATTCATAAATTTACAATGTGCACCATTCTGAGTAGTGCGATGAACCTTCAAATGTCCTTCTCCGTCCTGCTCAGGATGTGAATCACCACTTTGTCCAGCATATTCATGTTGTAGACATTTTCTGTCTCATAGTTGATTAGAGACCATCTGGGTTATCAGATCAGCTATCAGAGAAAGATAACTGATTTACATATGTTTTATTACAGTGTATTATTATAATTTTATTAATAAAATAAATATTATTTTTGTCAATATTTTGCTGTACCTAATTTATAAAGTAAACTTTATTGTAAATCAGAATGTATAGGAAAAATGCAGTATATGAAGTTTGGAACTATCTGTGGTTTCAGGCATCCGCTGTAGGGGTCTTGAAACATATCCCCCATAAAGAAAGGGGGAGGACTGTAACATATTTTTTCTTTTTAGCTTTAACATTAGATGAGATATTTTTGTTGTTTAATGCTTAGAACTTAAACCTAAGTTCTAGACTTTATGCTTCCCATTGACCTAATATTTTTTCATTACCAATTTATGTCCCAATTTGCCACTGTGTTTTCATAAGCAATAATAAATATGTCCTTAGAGGAGATCCATGAAATTTAATTTATGTTTTTGGAGGCCTTTGGGATGTTTGTGTGAAAGTGTAAAAATGCAAATTATCAATGTAGACTCTGATACCTTCATTTGCATGTGTTGCTTCTAGTGCAGTTTTGGAGGCTAAGAATGCTTTTATGACTTCATCCAAAAATATTCAAGCAAATGTTTTTCTCCTCATAAGCAGGTTGGTCCACTGTTGTCATGGTAATCACCTTTTCATTTTCTGTTTGTTTTTTTAAACCAACTATAGGGGAAATATTAGTTATCAACAATAGCTAATAGGTAAACTGTAGGCAACTCAGAGCACTGCCACTTGCTCAGGTGACAAAGTACAAAATTCCCAACATCCTAAACTTTTTTATAGTCCCTGTGAATGACAGCCTTTAGCTTTTTGGTTAAATCTCAGACCTGCTATAAAAAATCACAGCAAGAACTTGCTTTTAAGGAGACCCAAGGCTCAACTTAACTTGTCCGGGAAAACCCTTCCCCCACTAGTTTAGAAATGGTTGCCAAGGAAAAGCTAATGCATTGGGCCCCGATTGTTGCTTTCCTCTGAGCAAGAATGAAATAAAATAATGAAAGCTTAGTAATTAGCTCAAGACTTGCCATCCTTTGTTATTAAAGGTCAAATTGATAATTAAAAAACCTTTTTATAATTAGCACCAAAACAGGCAAATTGTTGCCCTAAACTGCAAGTTCTTTGTAGAGAAGGTCAAATGAAAAGTTGTCATGGAAAAGATAACCTGAAAAGCTAAGAGAATTGTACCTTAGTAGGGTCAGGGGTTCATCTTTCAGAACACTGATACTATGAGCTATCTCTCTTCCCTGAATATCTGGGAATTCGGTGATGTGGTAGTAAACCCATCTTTTAAAACTATATCTGTGCCTGGTTATTTAAAGAAAAGGAAAAGTCAGTATCTACTGAGTGGTATTCACTGTGCTATGTTCTTTTTCCTGCATATACATTCAATTTTCAAAACAGCTCAACGAACTAAGACCTTTCAGTGACATTTTACAGTTGGAAAATGGGTAATGGATTCCTGATCTTATATTTTGTGGGCTTTCTCAACTATTTTTTCAACTTAAGTAGACATTTGTAGAACTGTAAAAACAGCAGTAGAACTTTGAAAATATATATATTGAGGAAATTTTGGAGGAAGCAGAAAATACATCAGTTACGTGAGACGAAAGTTAAACTCTGGTCAAGACTGATGAAGATAATCAGAGAATGGATGTAGGACTATGTTGTTTATTTGAAGTATTTCTATCTTTTTCATGTATGCCTGCATCATTATGAGCTTCCCTCCCAGGACTGTTTTTGATGTTTCCTATAGGTTTTGGAATGTTGTACATTCATTTTCATTTGTTTCTGGAAACTTTTTGATTTCTTCCTTGATCTCATTATTAGCCCATTCATTGTTTAATAGCATGCTATTCAGTCCCCATTAGTTTAAATGTTTTTTTGAGTTTTTTCCTTGAGGTTGGTTTCTAGTTTCAAGCCTCTGTGGTCCAAGAAAATGCTTGGTATAATTTCAATTTTCTTGAATTTGTTGAGGTTTATTTTGTGTCCTATCATGTGATCTAGCTTTGAAAATATTCCATGTGCATTTGAAAAGAAAGTGTATTTTGCTTCTTTGGGATGAAAAGTTCTATGTCTATCAGTTAAGTCCATTTGATTTAATGCATCATTCAGTTCCACACTATTCTTTTTTTTTAAATGTATTTATTTATCTTTAGAGGGGAAGGAGAGAAGGAGAGAAACATCAATGTACGGTTGCCTTTCGTGCATCCCCTGCTGGGAGTTGGCCTGCAGGGTACTCACCTGCAACCCAGGCATGTGCCCTGACTGGGAATCGAGCTGCAATCCTCTAGTTCCCAGGCCCGTGCTCAATCCACTGAGCTACACCAGCCAGGGCCTCCACACTATTCTTGATGATATATTTTTTTATTTATTTAACTCTTGTTCAAGTACAGTTTTCTTTCTTGTATTCCCATCCCCACCCCCCATATTCTTGATGATATTTTGTTTGGAAGATATATCCATTGTTGACATTGGGGTATTAAAATCTCCTACTAAAATTGCATTGCTGTCTATATCTTCCTTGAATTCCTCTAAGATTTTTCTTATATATTTGGGTTCTCCTATGTTGGGTGCATATATATTTATAATATTCATGTCTTCTTAATAAATTATTCCCTTGAATGTTATGAAGTATCCTTCTGGATCTCTTCTTTATGTCCTTTGTTTTGAAGCCTATTTTGTCTGGTATAAATATTCTTACCCTAGCTTTTTTCCTGTCTGCTTGGAATATTTTTTTCTAACCCTTCCCTTTCAGTCTGTGTAGGTCTTTTGTTCTGAGGTAGGTCTCTTGTAGGCAGCATATGGGCGGGTCATGTTTTCTTATCCATTCAGCTATTCTATGTCTTTTGATTGAAGTATTTAATCCATTGACATTATAGTTGCTATTGATAGGTACTTATTTATTTCTATTTCCCCCCACTTTGTACCTGTGTTCCTCTCTCACTCTTTTTCTTCATTTTCTTAAAGCAGTCCATTTAGCATATCTTGCAGTGCTGGTTTGGTGGAGGTGAATTTCTTTAGCCTTCTTTTGTCTAGGAAACTCCTTGTTTGGCCCTCCTTTCAATTGAGAACCTTGCTAGATAGAGTAGTCTTGGTTGTAGGCATTTGCCTTTCATTACTTGGAATATTTCTTGTCATTCCCTTCTGGCTTGTAGTGTTTCCATTGGGAAGTCAGCTGATAGCCTTATAAGGGCTCCCAATTATGTTTCTCCCTTACTGCCTTTAAGAGTCTCTCTTTGTCTTTGTATTTTGCTATTTTAATTATGATGTCTCTTGAAGTGGACCTCTTTGAGTTCCTCTTGATTGGGACTCTCTGGACATGAGTGACTTTTTCCCTCATCAAATTAAGGAAGTTCCCACCATTACTTTTTCAAAGAGGTTTTCTATCCCTTCTTTCTCTTCTTCTCCTTTGGGCATCCTTGTTATATGGATATTATTCTCTTTCATTTTGTCCTGCATTCCCCTTAACCCTGATTCATTCTTTTTTAGTATTTTTTCCTTTTTTGCTCTTCCTGGGAGTTTTTTTCTACCTTGTGCTCCAGCTCACTGATTTAATCCTCTGCTTCATCGAGCCTGCTTTTGATTCCTTGTTCCGTGTTCTTCAATTCAGAAATTGTGTTATTCATTTTCTCATGGCTCTTGTTGATAGTTTCCAGGTCCCTTTTCATGCTGATATAGTTTCTAGTAAGTTCCTTGAAGCTTCCATGCAGTTTTTGGTAATTCTCACTGAGCTCATTTAGCTACCTTATAACCATTGTTTTAAACTCAGTATCTGACAGTTTACTTGCCTCTATTTCACTTAGCACTCTTTCAAACATTTCAAAAATTTATCTGGAACTATAAATGACCCCAGAGAGCCTCAGCAATTTTGAGAAAGAAGAACAAAGTAGGAGGGATCACAATATCTGACATCACACTATATTACAAGGCTGTGGTAATCAAAATGGTCTGGTACTGGAATAAGAAGAGACATATAGATCAATGGAACTGAATAGAGAGTTCAGAAATAAACTCATATCTCCATGGTCAATTAATATTCAACAAAGGGAGAAGAAGCACAAAATGGAGTAAAGATATCCTCTTCAACAAATAACGTTGGGAGATCTGGACAGCAACATGAAAAAAAATGAAACTTGATCACCAACTTAAACTGTATGCAAAAATAAACTCAAGATGGATAAAAGATTTAAATATAAGTCACAACACCATAAAAGTCCTAGAGAATAACATAGAAAGGAAAATCTCAGATATTGCATGTAGCAATATTTTCACTGGTATGTTCCCTAGATCAAGGACATAAAAGAAAGAATAAACAAATGGACTTCATCAAATTAAAAAGCTTGTGCACAGCTAAAGAAACATCAGTGAAATGAAAAGAGAACCAACTGTATGAGAAAATATATTTGCCAATGATACCTCAAAGGTTTGATCTCCAAAATATATAAAGAATTCTCACAACTGCACACCACAAAGACAAATATCTAATTTAAAGCTGGACAAAGGACCTGAACAGACACTTCTCCAAGGAGGACATACAGAGGTCCCAGAGACACATGAAAGGATGCTCAGCGTCACTAGCCATCAGAGAGATGCAAATTTAAACCACAATGAGATAGCACATCACACTAGTCAGAATGGCCATCACAAACAAACTGAAAATCAGTAAGTGCTGACAAGATTGTGGAAAAAAAGGAACCTTAGTCATTGTTGGTGGGAATGCAGACTGGTGCAGCCACTGAGAAAAACAGCATGGAATTTCCTCAGAAAACTAAAAGCGGGGTCCCCTATACACTTACTCTATTTTATCTTCTGAGAAATTTCACAAGCTAACATATTAATGTTTTACATATTAATCATTAGATGCTGTAAATAAGAAAATTGGATGGAAGTTGAAATTTCTGTTTTTCTTCCTCCCTTTTATATGTCAGTATTTCCTTTGGTATTAATATTCTCTAAATATCTTTTAGAACCATGATCATATCACTCTTTAAGTTATAGGTCAGTGCTAGTTAAAAATGATATAACATAGAATTAATTATTTTTATAAAAATAATAAAAGCAATATATAAATACTTTATTTTTACCAGATTGTGAGAAATTTGATTCTAATTAGGTCAAGTTTATGATTTTTATCTTCAAGCAGACAAAATGAGCTTTATTTTGACAGATGACCTCAAGTAACATTTCAGATACTTGAACTATGTAACAAACTAATGGCAATAGATGGCCATTTCATAAAAGTAACAATGTAGTTCATTTATAAAAAAACAAACATTAGAAAACAACTCAAATTATACTAATGATAGGTCAAAGGCCAATCCTTTTGTAGAAATGCAACAACATTTGATTTTATAAGATTGGTAATATATCAGACAGTCACTTTTTTTTGAGAACATAAATTTTGTTGCATGACTCTTCTTGCCTAGGCATTTGCAAAGCACTGGGATAGGAGGTGGGGGCAGGAATGTAAGCAGGGCACTATTGTTATTAGCAGAAAGTGAGAGGAGCGTTCTCTAACATTTAAACAAATACTTCAAACTCATCTCTTATGCATTTGGAAACGTGGTTGAAACAAGGGATGTAGTATTTCTAAAACTAGATGTGGACAAAATGGAAAAATGTGCGGGAAAAGAATGATGCAGTCCTGAGTCCTGCCCACCAGAGCTTCCTGGTGAGGTGAGAAGAATTTAGCCGAGAGCAGCAGCAGCAGCAGCAGCAATACTGTAAGAAGTTCCAGGGCAGGTGACCACTACATGAATGCAGAGCTACGGCAGTAAGTAGCAGGAGAGAGGAAGTCAGGATCCCCTGAGAGTCCTCAAAACTAGCTTAAAGAGAAAATAAACAAGAACCAAAAATAGAAACAGCTTTAACCTCCTTTTGGTGCAGAGTAAAAAGCTAATTTACATCAGCACAGTATTAATCAGAACACCCCTGTTCTTTTAGCTCTGCCCTCTCCTCCTGCTTAGACTCTGGTGGCATCAACACTGCAGCTGCCAAGGGGGGCTGGGGAGTCGCCACCACTTTTCCTGCTTCTCACTGGCTTCTACCTTGAATTAAATCCCTACTGACTCAGGGGAGCAGATGCAAATTCAGACAACTATTACCACAGGACCGTAATTAATAAATCAAACTATGTGGCTTTGCATGCAATCAGGACATCTTATTCAGGAAAAAATCATGGGTCTGTTGGAGTTTTCATCTAGGGAGAGGGACAGATTTCTCCTACTGAATCAAGTTTAAACAGATGATGGAAACAAGTAAATTTTCTTGTTGATCACAAACCACATGTATCATATTTGATCATTATGATGGTTATATGTATTTTCTTAATTTTATCCATAAAATTTTTTAATTTTTAAGTTAAGTGTCTTGTTGAATGGGGTTAACTTTCTTTTTGAAAACTTCCTTCAGGAAGATTTCTGGATTTATGTACTAATTGGAGTCAATTGCTGTCTAATCATCATACTCACCACTCAGGTAATTTCTTGGAGCCTTTTTGAATTGAGCCTTTTTTCCTTATCTTTGAGTATCTCTTCTGCTTTGTGAAGAAGGCATGTGGCGGCCAAGACATTGTCATGAATGACTAGTCATTAGATTATTTACCTAGTTCCTATTCATGTGACAGATCAGCTGGATAGAATATAAGACTCAAATTTTTTTGTATTGAAAGGGGGCATATATATATATATATGTATATATATATATATATATATATATATATATATATATATATATATAACAGTTTTTACTTGGGAGGAGAAATTTAAAAGCCTTTGGATATTTTCCCTTGTGAACACTCATAAAAATGTGCCTAGTAGTGCTTAGTCTGAGTCTTAATTTATTCATCTTGCTTGGCATTCTAAGTACAATCCTGCATAGCGCTCCTGTTTTCATATGTAACCCTACCAAACCTCAAGTGTGACTGGGTTTCTGCCAACAGGATTTTCTCTATAGAATTCTTCTTTGGCTGTATTCTGAGCTTCAACTTTCTTTTTTAAATAGATGTATTGACAAACCTATTTACTTTTCATCATCAGAAAGTTGTCAAAATCACTTGTCATTAATGACATATCCTCTGTTTGTATATATATCATAGGTTTATTTCTATTCATATTTTATTTCAATTGGTTTAGGGGAGAATAAGCGAAAAATAAATGTTCTCAGTTTGATATGTTGATGGAGAACTCACAGAGCAGTGGTTTTCTGTTTTTGTCAACTCTTTGTGATTTAAAGAGAAAATATCACACCATATATATATTTGCTTGTACCTAACTGCACCATCAGAAGTAACATACATAATTTTCTTTTAAATGATGGGCTCCTGTCTGAAATTTTATAAAATTAAAATTAATAACAATGGCATAAAATATACCTTTATTTTAACAAAAACAAATCTTTATTAATTTTCCACCTGATGTACATATCAGTGTATCTTTTTAAAATGTTGTTATATAGTTTTGTCTTCTTTTCTTAAATAACAAAGAATAAGCAGACTTTACTTCTTCCGAACTCTCCGTTTGAATCAAGGTAATAGTAGCACTCCATCACTTGCCTTCGATGCACTGAGCACACTCGCACAGGCATTTGATTGCAGGAGCGCTCACATTGACATACATGCACAGATTTCGGGAAGAAAGGTGAGAGCTAAGAATAGAACATTCAATTATTAGTGCTTTCTTTCAAACCTGACAGTGCTAATTTTGATGAAGTGTTAAAAAGTTTTGACTAAACCCTCTTTATGATTCTATCTGATCAAACCAGAAATTTTTGAAATGTTCATACACCACTGACACACAAAAACTGCCTCTTTATTTTTAAATTTTGTTTATTTTTAATTAAAAAATTAAATTATAGTTTACATTCAACATTACTTTGTATTAGTTTCAAGTGTTCACCTTGATGTTTCCAGGACACATTTGGTACCATACATAATTATTACCATATCATTAACTAAATTCCTTAAGGTATATTTTATATCTGCATGAGAATTGTGTAACTACAAATATGTACTTCTCAATCCCTACACTTTTTTTACCGAGTTCCTCATTGCCCTCACCTCTGCCAGTCATTAGTCTGTCTGTATCTACAAGTCTGTTTCTGTTTTGCTTGTTTATATTGCTCATTAGATTTCCTATGTAAGTGAAATTTTATCACATTTGTCTTTCTCTGATTAACTTATTTCATTTAATATAACACCCTCTATGTCTATCAATACTGCTCCTGTAAATAGTAAGATTTTGTTCTTTTTCTCCTTTTTTAAAAACTGAAATAAAGAAGTTTATTACTCACAGGACTGGAAGGAGAACTACACAGCATGCTTCAAAACACTAGAGATTTTGTTCTTTTTTAATGGCTATTTATTATTCATATTTTAATTTTTTTCTTCTTAAAGAAGACCCTTTAACATTCATGTAATAATGGTTTGGTGGTGATGAACTCCTTTAGCTTTTCCTTGTCTGGGAAAATCTTTATCTGTCCTCCAATTCAAAATAATAGTCTTGCTGTGTGGAGTAATCTCTGTTGTAGGTCCTTACTTTTCATCACTTTGAATATGTTGTGCCAATTCCTTCTGCTCTGTGAAGTTTCTTTTGTAAATCAGTGGCAGTATTATGGGAGCTTCCTTGTAGGTTAAGTCATTGCTTTTCTCCTGCTGTTTCAGGATTCTCCCTTTGTCTTTAACCTTTTGTAATTTATGATGTGTCTTGGTGTGGGTCTCTTTGGGTTCTTCTTGTTAAGGACTCTCTGTGATTCCTGGATTCAATGTTTATTTCCTCACCAGGTAAGGGTAGTTCATTTTTTTCAAATAAGTTTTCAATGTATGCCTTTTTTTTTCTTGTTCAGGGTCTTCCATGGTGTGCTTTTTGATATGCTTGAAGTTGCCTCAGAGGTTCCTTACGTCATTTTCATTACTTTTTATTCTTTTTACTTTTTGCTGTTCTGCTTGGTTGTTTTGTTTCCTTATCTTCCAGATCTCTGATTTGGTTCTCTGCTTCAACTACTCTTGTGTTGATTCCCTCTAATGTATTATTCATTTCAACTAGTATATACTTCACTTCTGACTTTCTTTCTTATGACTTCTATATACTTTTTCATGTGGTTGAAGTTCTCTCTAAGTTCCTTGAATTCCTCACTAAGTTCCTTGAGCACTCTTATAATCATTGCTTGGAACTCTGTATTTGGTAGTTTGCATGCCTCCATTTACTACAGTGTTGTTTTTTTCTACAGATTTATCCTGTTACTTTATCTGGTACCCATTTCTTTGTTTCTTCATTTTGGCAGCCTCCATGTGTTGGTTTCTATGTATTTGATAGTGCTGCTACATCTCCCAGTCTTGGTAGAGTGGTAGAGTGGCTTTATGTAATACGTGTCCTATAGAGCCCAGTGGTGCAGCCTCCCCAGTCACCCAAGTTGGCCTCTCTACATGTTGGGTAATGCACACTGCTCTATTGTATTTGAGCCTTGATTGCTGTTGGCATCCTTTGGAGGAAATGACCACCAAGCTGATTGGCTTTAAAGAGCAGCTATAACTACAGTAGAGAGGCTGCTGTGTGAGAATCAACACTACAAAGCAGGATTTGCTTCAGTGCGGTTTTCGTGCTCATGGAGTCTGCCCCTAGGGTATGTTGCTTGTGGAGGTGATATGGTTGTCATCCAGTATGATCTGAAGATGTTTACTGGGTGCACTGGCTCTGGGATCTCTTGGTAGACACAAGGTCAGCCACCACCTTTGTCCTGCCTAGGACCATTCAGCATGAGCTACAAAGCAATCTGCCAGTGGCTGCTACTTGTAAATCTTTGGGAGGTGCCCAGGAGAGGCTAAGTTGAGAACCAAGGCCAGCTGCTGCTAGTGCTGGGCCAGGAGCAACTTAGAAAGATGTATGGGACATGCAAAGCCAAATGTTGCTTATTGAAGAAATTTTAGGAAATTCCAAAGCATGAGGCATGAGAGGCCATTTGTATGGAAAAGCCACTGGAAATGTCTTGGATTGGCCTATAGGTTGGGTGGGTTAGGATCCAAGGAAATAACCAGGGTGGGGCTAATAGTGTTAGACCAGTTCCTGGAGCCTCAGACAGGGCTGTGGCCTGCTGGCTGTATAGGGGGAAGGTCCAGGGAAGGAACAGTGGCCTCTGCCACCACTTCTCCCTGGGTGAAACCTGCTCCCCAACTCTTGCTCTGATGCTAGATAATTCAGTTCCTTCCTTTATGACACTTTCAAGCTGTTGGCCCAGTAATGGAGCTAAGAGAGCATGAGTCCGAGTGGATCTGCGTGTGAGCTTTTTACTAGGAACACCTGAGGGTCTGTCAGCCTCTGTCTCCTTCAGCCCCAATCCCCACTGGTCTTTACAGCCGGAAGCTATGGAGACTTTTCTCTTCTTAGAACTGGAACATGGGCTGGGCATGCCTGGTGTGGGGCTGAGACCCCTTGTTCCTCAGGGGTCCTCCACAGCCAAGGTATCCCTCCTGATTTTTAACCATCACACATTGGTAAGGGCCCAACCTGTTCCAGGTCTCCACCTCTTCTACCAGTCTAGATGTAGCTTCTTTTGCATATCCTTAGTTGTAGGAATTCCCTTCAACTAGATTTCAGGTGGTTATGAGCAATGATTTTTCTCTAAGTTAGTGGTAATTTTGACGTGGTTGTAGGAGTTTCTGTGTACCTCATACATATGCTGCATCTTGACCAAAATCACTGCTTTTTTAACAAGGACAGCTCTACTAATTTGAACCAGAGTTATGAAAGTCCTTTTAATTCTGTTTCTCAGAAGAACCACTTTATCATACCAACTATGTTAAAGGCTTATGTTTCAGTCATTAAAATTGGCCAAGATCCTCAAGCTGCCAGAGAACTCAGCCTCAGGGAGCCCAAATTGCTTTCAAAGAGAATGATTGGGGATTTTAAAGTGTCAAAAATGAAGACGTGTCTTAAAGGAGATAACTAGTTTGGTGTATGTACCATTTCCCCTCTATCTTTCCCCAGTTACTAGGCAATTGATTGGCATTCCTAAAGGGGTAATGAGAGTTTAAAATTAACTGGTGAGTATGTTTATGGCCATTTAATAGTGTCAGCATATGGCATAGGTGAATTCTGAGGGTATGAGCCAAGTTTCAATGCTCAGGGGACTTGGGCCTGGACTATTACCCTTTGGCTCTTCCACTTATTTTTCTGCACACAAATCCCCTATTGACCTTGAATGAGACATATCTGAAATATATTGGGAAGAAAGAGATAAGAATTGGGCAGCTGAATACTAATTGGGTTTCTGCCACTTACTACCTTGGGCTTTGTGGTTATCACCTCAAGCACTCATTGTGAGGCCCCCTCTGTGAACCAGTGCTCTTCGTGCAGAGGCCCTTAAAATGGATTTCTTAATTTTTCAGCATTAGTGCAATTGAGTTGAAGAGAGTGAGATAATTATTTGAATCTTGTACAGTGCAATCACTGCTCAGCATGTCCATTAGATTGCAGTTGGGAGGGTAAATGGCATCCATGTTTATACTGTGTACATGTTTATCATTATCTATCATAGAGACCTGGACTCCAATACCAGTTTAATGGATTTGGAGCCATTTATTAAATTGGCTTTGGATATTTCCATGGTTATGAGTTTAAAGAATTATATTTTCAAAGGCTTTTAAACATACTGAAAATGATTTCCAATCACATTAATAGGAAGAAGAAAAGACAGTCAGGTGATGAGTTTAACACAGGAAGTGTTTGATTTTTATATTACAAGAGTTTAAGGTGCATATGAAATTAGGTTTTTATATGCTTTGTGTCAGGTTTTACTTCTTAAAATTAACTTAATTTTTAAAATGTTCCTAATAACTATTATTATATTAATATTTTTGGATATATTACTATTTCGGAAACAAAGTCACCAAAGTATAGAAATAGTCATGCTAGCTAGTGCTGAGAGCCATGTTAAACAAGTGAAAGGCATTAGTTTAATGTTTCCACTGCTTTTAAACATTTGGGCAATTTGCTGTATGATTATCATGTTTAATTAACTCATGATTGTCAATCACAACTGCTGCAACTATTACTTAAATAACTACACCACAAATGTGACCACACTCTTCCTAATAAGTATAACACTGCCAAATAGGCTGCCTCAAGTCAATGTAAGATGATCCAAAGAGCACATGATTACATCAACCTTAGGGGTGTGTGTGTGTGTGTGTGTGTGTGTGTGTGTGTGTGAATATGAGTACTGGCTGGTTTGGGTGTATTTAAAAAATAGGCAACGTTTATAAAGTCAAGCAAGCTCTCTTCTATTAATTTTTACCTCAAATGAATGGTGTATTTTTTGCATCTAGTTTTTCTGTATCTAATGGCATGACATTTCTTTTTGCCCTCAGATAATGTGCTGACACTGGTAAATTCATTGATAGATTCTTCTAATATTGCATTTTGAATTCCCATGATAATCTCTATTTGTCAGAATTAAATATAAATTGCTACACATTTCAGACAATAAAATGTTGATAGTTTTTCAACACATTCATAAGTAGAATCGGGTTATAATTTTCCTCCCATGTACTGTTTTTACACGGTTTTGAATTAGTGCCATGTTAGCCACATAAACTGAATTGGTAGAATTTTATTTTTTCTATATTTCCCCAATATTTAAATATTTAGAACAGATAGCTGAATTTTTGTTATATTTTGAAAATCTTTGTCTTTTAGTTGTAAAGCTTAAATCTGTGTATTAGAATTTATTTCTTCCATAGTTTAAAAAAAAATTTTAAGATTATGTTTCTTATTTTTTCTCTTTCTTGGCTTTTATTTGATAAAATATATGTCCTTTAATATCTTTTAAATCTTTTGTCTTTTATCAGGTTGGAAGTAAAAAATTTTTATTAGTATATATAATTGAAAGAAGTTTTTGATTAAAAACATAAAAAATAAAATATACAATGTAATTGTTAAGAGAATTGCTAGTCCAATACACCAATTTTTAAAGGATTTGTCTTATATTTTGTTTCAGAACTTTAAAAAAGTTAACTAAGACTACACTGAGGATGTTAGACACAAATAAGATTTATGGAGAACACTTTGTTGGAAAGAGCTGTGACTGCCATGCTCACCTGTGAGAAAAAAAAAAAGTGTAAAATTTCACTCTTAGGTTAAGTCTAGTGAGAGGAGCGTCACCAGGACCACCAAGGTTTCATCTGCTCCCCTGATTGAAGGGAAGATTGGAGGAAGTCATGTTTGGGAAAACATGAGGAAAAGCAGAGGATCGGAGGTGGGGCAGCCAGTGATCTAGTGGCGAAAAGAAGTCAATTCAGTAGCAGCGAATGTTTTTTGGTAGCCATGTGTGAAAGGGAGCTGGTAGAGTGTTGTCTTAGATGCTATCAGACAAGTCTGACTGGAGGCACTACATCTCTCAGAAAGTGGTTGGAAAAATCCTTTGGTTCCTAGGGCCTGTCACATCAACAGCACTGGAGGTCTCAAAACTAGAATCTTTGAAGAAGCCACAGAAGTGCTTGTGTAACGTTTACTTTGCCCAGTGTTATTTAAATAACAAGAGTCCTGAAGTCCTCATGTGGCCTCAGTATCCTCCTGGCAGTAGTGAAGGAATCTGTTGACCACCATGTTGGAGAGAAAACCATCAAGGACAAAGATGCCAACTGCATTCACTCCCTGAAGACCAGCAGTACCAGCGCAATGGGGTCCAGCTACAGAAAGAAGAGAAGGACTGCATTTGAAAAGAGTTGGAGTATTTCATTATTACCCTGGATTAGACGTTCTATATATAAAATGGGACTCTGCGTGGACACAAAAGTTTCTATTACTTCTGTGAGATCAGAAAAGTCATGAAAAAAATCACCTCACAGTGCAGACCTGGTTGTCCATGAATTCTGTTTGATCGGTATTCTAGTTAAACTATTCTATTTATATAATTTAATAGTTACCCTTACACTTTTAGTATATTGTATCTTCCTTCTGAACAATACCATGATATTACAATTAGAAATTTCTAATTATTTTCTTTAACTTGGTTATGTAAAATTTGAACATAATCTTACATATCATTGTTTATCTTGATAACCTCTGTTTCTGTTTGAGATAGATTTCCCCTCATTAATATGCTACTAATACTACCCTAGGTCTTCTTTTAATGTTTTGTACTTGCATTTCTAACCTTTAGATTATTGACATTATTAGATTATTTAGTAAGAGGTTTAATTATATATTTTTCTTTTACATAGATTACCAGTCATCTCAATTTCATTTATTTCAGAACCTACTTTTTGCCTTGAGATATGTACTGATACAATTATCAGATATTCTGATATATGCTTCTCTGTTTCTAGATCCTTCTCTCTCTCTTCTATTGCTACTTTCATACTGTACCATTTTTTATATTTGTTTGGCTAACTCTATTTTCTACTATGTTTCCATGTTTCTTTAAAAATCATGGCAAACGAAATTCCAAATAATATAATATAATTTCAAGTAGATTCAATTAAAATTCTGATGGATGATTTATTAGAATTCGGCAGTAACTTGTGATACAGTTATATATTAATTTATTTTTCTAATTAGACCCACAGAGCATCTTTCCATTCATTTAGATCTTGTTTTTTGTACTTAATAATTTTTATGATACTTCACCTTTGTCATTACTGAATTTATTTTCAGATTCTACATAGCAATTGTTCTATTGCAATAAGATTTTCCCTATGCAGTAATTGGTAATACACACTTCAGGAAGCAATCTTTGAAAGGTCTCTAGAGGGACTTGGATCCCAATGTGCTCGGGGTGCAGTCCAAAACCAGTAAACCTCTTCTAGGCAATGTGGAGAGTACTGAGCTATTGTGAGACCACAGATACACTGCCATTTATTCTTTCTACAAAGATTCAGGAGATGTTTATTATTAATTATTAGGGACTGCTCTAGGATACTGTAGTTAACAAAGCACAGAGCAATGAAAATACCTACAAACCCCCTTGGCTTTATTTAACTCATTTAAATAAAAACTATAAATAATGATCAAAATAAGTAAATTGCATACTATGTTATACACTGTTAAGAACTGAGGAGAAAATAAATTGGAGAAGGGATGGGCTCAAATTTTCAGGTAAGGCACACCCTATAAATTGGAGGAGAGCTTTGTGGGGGCAACTTTCCTTGCAAGTTCCCCCATGTGCCACAGATGAAAGTAAACACTACCAAGACATGATCTAGTTGGGGAGGAAAGGTGGCCAATCCCTCAAAGGGGAAGGGCCAAGAGCCCCCTGCTCAAGGGGCTTTTATTGGGTTTGTTTGCACAAGAATAGGGGTAAGGATCAAACAATAGACAACATTCAAAGAACTATGAGGGCTTATTCTAAGTCAGGGTCAGATAGCTAATGAGCCATCAAATTTTGAGGAACAAACTTTTTGCTTGGACCCTTATCATTTAAATGAGAGTATTCAAAACAAAGCAGGTTTCACAGACTTTTAACATATTCTTTCTTATGCCTAATTTACCCCAGATACCTGCCCTTTCCAGCACTGGGCTGCACTGCCTTCCCCATCATAAGTTTTCAGGCTTAAGTGCATTAGAGCCAGGCAGCACTTCTCCCAGACGAAATAGGGACTTGAGCTATGTCACAATAGCTGGGGGTATGAAGGTCCATTGCTCCCTCTTTGTCACAGCCCCCCAGGTCCTTCCATGATGGCCTCCCAAGTGATCATGTCTGGCCTAGGTTGCCCCTGTCTGTGTGAGAAGTCTTACCCGCCATGGACATCAACCATGCTTTGGGGGCAGGGGAAGAAGCAGAAGCAGCACTTGCTGCCAGAGACAAGCTTTGTCTCCTGTGGCCCACATTCCGGAGGTCACACACTTAGCCATGGGGTCAGTTACAACACCTGAAACCAGGCAGGGTGGTTCCCAACAGAGCTTTATTAGAAGATGGGATACAAGTCACAGTTAAATGTCTGCCTTTACTCCATGTGAGATGGAAAGCTGCCAGAGAACATTTAGCAGAGCAGTGAAATGATATGACTTGGTTTAACTAAAGTTAAAACCAGTTTTTTGGTTTTTTTGAGGGGAGTGGGAAACTGGGGGCCCTGAGTTGAGAATAAGAGTGGTAACCACGGCTCAGGTAAAAAATGGCAGTGAGAGTGCTATACAGTGATATATTGTGGAGTTGTTTTCAAGGTGCAACAGGAAAGATTTGCTGACTGAGTGAACCTCAGGTGTAAAAGAAACAGATGAGTCAGGAATGGCACCATTGCTCTGTCTGAATATCTGGAAAGACAGGGTTGCCATTAAGTTTGATGGTGAATACTGTGGAAAAAGTAGATTTTGTCAGGGTGGTGGCTGGGAATTCAGCTTTGTACATGTTATTTAAGACATGCCTATTGGAAATCAAGTAGATACTGAGTTAGTGGTTGTCAAGATGCTAGGGATCAGGAAATATGACAAAGATGTGGGAACCATCCAAATATAGATACTATTCAAAACAATGACATTGGAGATGACCTAGCAAGTGAGTATGGACAGAAAAGAATCAAGTCTGAGACTGGGAGCATTTGTACATTTAGGGATAAAGAGGAATAGGAGAGTTAAAAAAAAAAAGATTGGGAAGAGGACACCAGAAAGATAGGGAAAAGAATCAGCCAAAAAATGTGCTATAAGCCAAGAAGCAATTGTATTTAAAGGAGAGAATGATTAGTTGTGGCAAATGTTGCTGAAAAGGCAAATAAGATGAGAAATGAAAATTGATCATTGTCTTTAGCAATATGGAGTTAATTGATGATTTTGATAAGAACAGTTTTGGTGAAGTGGTATAGGAAAAAATTCATTGGAGTGAATTCAGAAATTGATGAGAAAAACTTGAAGCAACATATGAATAATTCCTTTAAGGAGTTTTGCTTCAAATAACAGAGATATTGGATGTTAACCAGGAGAGGATGAGAAAAAGGGGGGCTTTTTGAGATAGGAGAAACTACAACAGAATTGTATGTTTAGGAGATTGAATCCCATGGAAAGAAAACAAAAACTGCCCTGGCTGGTATAGAACAGTGAATCAAGCATTTGCCTGTGAACCAAAAGGTCGCTGGTTCAATTTCCAGTCATGGCACATGCCTGGGGTGTGGGCCAGGTCCCCAGTACCCCTGGTAGGGGGAGCACAAGAGGTAACCAAACATTGATGTTTCTTTCCCTCTCTTTCTTCCTCACATCCCCTCTCTCTAAAATTAAATTAATTAAAAAATTGAAAAAAAAACCTGATGTTACATGAAACAGATGGACAGAATAGGTAGAGTGATCTTTTAGAGAATAAGAGAAAAGGGGTGAGAAGGGGTAGCATTTAACTTACAAGTGAAAGATTGACCTTGGCCTACGGCAAGGGCATAAAAAGAGAATATGGGAATAGATACAGATAGGTGGGTAGATGTGGCAGTAGGAGCTTGTGGGATTGTTCTGCTTGCTTCATTTATTCCCTGAAAAAGGAACCAAGGTCATTTATTGATAATAAATATGGAGAACGGTGTGTTGAAGGTTTATAAAGAAAGGAAAATGAATGAAATAGTCACACAGGAGTAGGTCTGTCTAGCCCAAGCTGTGGGTAGCATATAAAACATCTGTGCCTACCAAGAAAATCATTCTATTTTTCCTCTTTTATTACAGTTCTCCAATTTTTATCTAGACACATTGTCTTATGGAATATATTAGTATTCTTTGTGGTTAGACATGACTCTTTATCTAAATTACCCAATAAGATTAAGTAGAGATATTGCTTATAATTTCTGGAAAACTTTTTGAAGCTTTTTGTTGTTGTTGGTGGTGGTGGTTAAAGTAAATTTATGAATTTCTTTCTTCTTGTTTTCTGTTTCTTGGATTGCAGATGTGATGCCTGGTAGCTGAGTAGCCTATGTGGAGCATGACTTTATAAGTCCAGGTGTCTTAAAAATCAGAGACCGGGACACACTTAGGTGCTAATTTATTACTAGGAGAGTAAGAGTAACATGGACAGTGAGGCTATGAAGGAGGAAGAACAAACACCAAATGGGCCATTTCTGCATCAATAGTTGGACAAGAAAACAGCTGGTTCCACAATCATGGGAAAATCTGTAGTGTGTAGAATGGGAACAATTACTGCTAGATTCTTGCTACACATTTTATTAACAATACTTTTCACCTTAGGGTATTCTCTTTTCCCCACTTCTGGGTTGTCTTACCTGGCCCCTCCAGGTGGGTACTGAGGAAGCCAGAGCCTCAGCATGACAAGTCCAGTCAGACAGGGGCAGTGAAGTTTCTGAAGGGCCTGCCTCCTAACCATGGCGGAGACCCTACCAAGGGGGCCTGCATCCCCAGAGGAGCCTAAAACAAGCAAGGTTAGCAGAAAATAAGTAAGTATTGCTGAACACAGCTCTGTGATTGTCCCCATAATTGGTGACTTTGGCTAGGAACCAGGGCACAAGATCTATGGGCTCTTATTCTTACTGAGAATTTGAGACCTTCTAAGTCTAAATTTTCTAGGTTACATATTTATCTTACAGTGTATGCTTAATACACATTTGGGGAAATAGTCACAGAATAAATGTGATGTAAGTTCTAGATCCTGGACGCGGAAAGTTCTTAGTGCAATGGCAATGAGTCCAGTACATGTCAAATGATGCGAGTTCTTAAAACATAACATTGTGACACTGTCAGAGAGCATTCTGCTGATTAAATTGACTTGGATTATTCCATCAAATGAAGAAAGGGCTTTTAAATACTCTTTTACAATTAGCTGAGACATGTAATTTGCAAAACCAGCCTATCTTTTTTACTTTCTCTCCTACTCTGAAGGCTGTAGACAAAGAGCTAAATCATCTAGTTTAAAAATGGTTAAAAGAAGAAAGCTGTTTCCTGGTTGGGGCACATATAAGAGGCAGCCAATCGATGTTTGTCTCTCACATTGGTATTTCTCTCCCTCTCTCCTCCTCCTTCTTTGCCCTCACTCTAAAATCAATAAGCATATCCTCAGGTAAGGATTTAAAAAAAGATGTGTGCTACATTTACAGAGGTGGACAAAAGTAGGTTTATAGTTACAATACAAATAAATAACACAAGAATAAATAATAATACAAGGATAAATTCTGTTTCTCATACTCACAAATGTAAACTTATATTTTCCACTCCTGTATGTACAAACCATTGCCTAGACTTAGTCTTCTGGATATAGCTAGTTGAATAATCACCTAGGAAGTACAATTTATGTTTGAGGTTGCCATGTGTCCAGCTGGAATTTGGGATTCCTGTTCCTGAGGGAGAAGGGAACACAGAGTTTGGAGGAGAATTAGTATCCTTTGCTGAAATCATCGGAGACACTAGTGCTCGGTTTTTATAATTTTGAACAATATATTTACACTGTAATTAGTATTTTTTAAAGATTGTACTCATTCATTTTTAGAGAGCAGGGAAGGGAGAGAGGAAGAGAGGGACAGAAACACCAATGTGTAGTTGCCTCTTGCATGCCCTCCACTGGAGACCTGGCCCCCAGCCCAGGCATGTGCCCTGACTGGGTGTAGAACTGATGACCCTTTGGTTCACAGTCCTGCACTCAGTCCACTGAGCCACACTAGCTAGCTGTAATTTTAAAAATTTAGACTAATAAAACATGTATTTTATTTATTCTGTTTTTTAACAGATTTTAATTGAGAAGTGCAGAACCAAGAGTAAAATTTCATATAAATTATTTACATTCATTTCTCTGGGCACTGACAAATCATGGATCTCACTCTTTTGGTGATAGTCTCTCAATATGATGGTGCTCCAAGTATGTTTTCAGACAGGCACATGAAATGAAATTTATTTACAAAATGCCAAGACTCTTTTTAAATTACTGTCTTCTATTTTGTTAGCATTTGTTTGCTAGCCTAGGCAAGAAAGTGAGATATACTTCCTGTCTCAAGCATTCTACTTAGCTCAGTAGCACAAATGCCCAGTGTGCCAGGGGCTGTGCTAAGAGATAAGTAAGAACTTGGAGGAGACCTCCAAGGATGAGGGCCTCATCAGCAAGCAAACCTTCAGAAAGCCACCTGGTAATCTTGGGTGCTGAGGGATACATACAGGGAGTTGAGAGTTTATGTAGGAACCAATCTACAACACAGATCATTGCAGCCTTTTAAAAATTTCAATATAGTTATTTGCTAACTGAGGGATTATCCAATATTTTAAAATCATGAATTTTTTCTTAGGAAAGGTAAAATCAGTTTTTACTTCTTCCTCAGCTAGCCTTGCAATTTAGAATTGGTGTCATCATATCATAAACAAAGCAACAAACAACAAGTGCTGGAGAGGTTGTGGGGAAAAGGGGACCCTAGTTCACTGTTGGTGGGATTGCAGACTGGTACAACCATTATGGAAAACAGTATGGAATTTTCTAAAAAAACTAAAAATGAATACGCCTTTTGACCCAGCAATTCTGCTGGTAGAAGTATATCCTAAGAACCCTGAAACACCAATCCAAAGGAACCTATGCACCCCAATGTTTATAGCAGCACAATAGCCAAGTGTGGGAAGCAACCTAGGTGCCCATCAGTAAATGAATGGATCCAAAAACTATGGTACATTTACACAATGGAATTCTATGTAGCAGAAAGAAAGAAGGAGCTCCTACCCTTTGCAACAGCATGGATGGATCTGGAAAGCATTATGCTGAGTGAAATAAGCCAGGCGGTGAAAGACAAATACCACATGATCTCACCTTTAACAGGAAACTAAACAACAAAACAAACAAACAAGCAAAATATAACCAAAGACACTGAGATACAGAACAGGGTGATAGGGTCCAGAGGGGAGAGAATTTCAGGGGGAAAGGGAAAGGGCTCACATGAACAAGTATAAAGGGCACATGGACAAAAACTAACAGGGGTGGAAATGGGAGGGAGGTGGGGAACACTGCAGGGTGGGCTGGGATGGGAGTAAAAAAACAGAAAACCGTACTTGAACAATAATTAACTAAAAAATATTAAAAAAATAATTGTGGCCATTATTTCCCCCCTTTCCTTTCCAGTCCTCTGTCTCTACATGCTCAGAGGCCAGTGCCTCAATGTATTTTGAGGCAGTGCCCTTTCCACTGTCAGACAACAGGAGGCTGTGAGCTTGAATTTCCCTTCTGCACCAGTTCTAGGCTGGACACAAGACTCAGGTTCCCATAAGAGGAGCACATCCTCCTGACCACTGAGACTGCTGTGGGAAGTGGGAGCCTCACCTGGGCAAAGCCAGACTTGTGGGACTTTCATTGAATAATGTGGCAGGAGACGTATCTTTCTGCTAAACTGAGAGGCTCAGGGAGGTAAGTCTGAATTTGCTGAAGAGAAGCTGCCTGGCAAGGAAGTAAGCAGGACAGCTGAGCCAGAGACCTCTGCAGACAGGAGTGAGTCCCTGGATCTAGCGGAAACCAAAGCCAGTTCTAGCCCTGTATTTTCACCTCCTTTTGGCAAGAAACTTGAACCAATGTAAGTTGGGTTTCTTCATTTGCATGCAGAGGAGTCCTGGCAAATACACAGAAATGATAAGAATACAGTGCGTGAAAGGGCTAGCACCTGCTGTGGTGTTTAGGAACCTGTAGCTATTCTTATTTCCATCCTTTATATAAGGTTTTCCCAAGAAGTGTTTCTTGCAAATAGGTTTTTCCACAAAAGTAATGATTCTATAAAAAAACAACTTGCTGCAGAGCACTGCTAATTATATCAATCTCTCGGGGCTACATTTTGTTGAAATCTCTGACAAACCCTGGAGAGGAACCTGGCGATGGTGTTTAAAATTAATGTTCCCAATTTCATTTGTCCATTGACATCATTTTTCCTCAGAAACTTCTATTTTGAAAAGTATATGTTTTAAAATTCTGCTTTACAATTTCACCTGGAGAAAGATTCTAGGTCATAGGTCAGAGATAATATTTAGATAATGTTTAAGCAGTTTGTGGCCTTGGAGTTTGATTTCTAGATCAAGAAAAATAAAAAATAAATGTCTCATAGTAACCTAGACTTCTTTCTTCTTAAAACTGAAGACTTGTTAGTACATTTTGCTAAACTTTGGGATTGAATGTCATAACTGATCAGATTTGCAACATATTAAAGATGACAATTATTCTGTGTAAGGAGCACAGTGCTACATAGACTTTGCTGGAAATGTGAAGTTTATCGCACAATTATCTGACAGATCCTAGTCAGGCTGGGTTAACTATAATACCAGCCACAGTTTGAAACATAGCATAATTTTTTATTTTCTTTGGAACAATTTTTATATTTCAAAACAATTTAAACACACTTTCAGCCCTGGCTGGTGTGGCTCGGTGGATTGAGTGCTGGCCTGCGAACCAAAGGGTAGCTGTTTTGACTCCCAGCCCAGGGCACATGCCTGGGTTGCTGCAGGTCTCCACTGAAGGGCATGCAAGAGGCAACCACATACTGATGTTTCTCTCCCTCTCTCCCTCTCTTCCCCTCTCTCTAAAAATAAATAAAGTCTTTAAAAAATAAATACATTCTTAAATCATATTTTTTGAGTGAATGGGGTATATAAGATTTCATTTGTGGCGGACAAAGAAGCCTTGGAAGCCTCAAAAAGATGTGCAGTGATTGGGAAGGAAACCATAGAAGGTGAAGAAACTGCTTTGCCCTAAGTCTGTTAGTAGACTCTTGGACCCATCTGGCTAGGAATTAATTTAGATTCTGAGTTTGTCATCTGATCATTTTCCAGCTTCATTTTACCAATTCTCCAGTCATGTAGAAAGAAAATAGACTGTAGCAACCTTAGTTTGATGCGAGTTGCAATACAAACACATGTTTAAGACCAGCCAGTGTTAAATATGCTTGTTCCCTAAGGGAACTCTTAATTCCACTGTCCTGAAACCACTCAAATGTTCCTCAGTTACTTCTGTGGGCTGATGACCTTTCTGTGTGCCGATGCACTGTCTTGAAGTATACCCAAAAGACAGCTGTGGAGATATTATCAGAAGCTTTGCTGTATCAGCATTATGCTATTGACAGCTCATAATAATTTGGGTCATAGATAGGCCTGCACCAAGGACTTGGAGAGAAGCACTGAAGACCTTAATTGGCATAACCAAGCCTCATATTCTTATAAAAACCTCTATAATAGGCAGTATTTTGCCCAGGGATATACTGATTAAGAGATAAGAATAAAACTAAAATGAAAAGCTTTTATTTTGTTGAAGAATTTTTGGATATATTAGTTGGCAGGTGTATCTGGGACTCTCTGAAAAACCCTGCCTGCCCTGGCTGGTGTAGCTCAGTGGATTGAGCTCAGGCCTGCGAACTAGAGGATCGCAGTTCAATTCCCAGTCAGGGCACATGCCTGGGTTGCAGGCAGGTTCCCTGCAGGCCAACTCCCAGCAGGGGACGCATGAAAGGCAACCATACATTGATGTTTCTCTCCCTCTCTCCTTCCCCCCTAAAAGATAAATAAATAAAATCTTTAAAAAAACCCCTACTAAACTATTGGATTTGTTCTAAAATTTATTAAAGGAATCTACTGCTAAAAACAAAAACAAAAATGCCTATTAGCAAAAGTTACCCCTAGAAATAGGGTATTTGGAATTTTAGAGGAAAAAGATATTTCATATTCCATGAATATTTGTACAATTTGAATTTTTGTGAAGCAATTGAATTACTTGAAAGGAATGGCTGATATATTTTTGGTAAATGTGATAGCTGGTATGTACATCTTGAATTTCATGCAAAAATGAATTATTATAATTTTAAAAAAATAAAGAAGAATAAAACCAAAACTTTTGTATTATGCAGCCTTATGTCATGGATTCTAAGAGGAGAGTCATGGTGCCTTCTATTATGTATATGGAGACAATTTTCATGTAAAATATGGGCTTTGTCACAAACTTTATTAATACTTCAGTGGGTTGGAACATGAAATGCATTTTTCCTTTGGAATTAACTTTGCATGGGTGATCTAATTCCATTACAAATCTCTATGTAACTCAAGAACAAACAAGTATGTTTCCACCTTTATGAAGAAAAATGTTTTAAAAACCCTCTCACTGCATGTTAGCGACATTTCAATAAAAAGGGAAGCATTTTAGAGTTCTAGTGTGAAATGCCAGCACTATACCTGCCTCTCCTCATTCTTACAAGGAGGATGGTGGGTTGTTTCTCTTCTCCAGCTGTCAGTATTGAGAGCAGGAAGGCTCCCAAGAGCCTCAGCTTTTCTTAGATGATGCTTGCTGGACAAGAGCAAAGAGCTCTGGAGTGGGGCACGGAATCTGGGATAGTATGATAAGAATGGGAGGAAGAACTCAGTCCTGGGAATTCCAAAGAGATGAGAACCAGACAGTGCTCCTGGGGGACTCCAGGTCCAATGGAGTTCACCTTCCTCCCTTTTTTATTTCCTTCATTGTCCCCGCTGCTCAGTGAGTCTTGTCTTTGGCAGGGAACACTTCTAAGAGAGAGCAGAGAAAGAAGCAGCAGGTCCAGCAGCCGTCTGAGACAGCGGGACAGGTCTCTCTTGCTCTTCCCTCCCTGCTTCTCCTGCTAAGATAAAAAGAGTAAAACCAGGACGTTAGGAATAAGGGCTGTGAGATCAGGAATCCTGTGGGAGGAAGTAGCTGAACAGGTTTTCCTTCTCCTCTTATCATTACCTCTGCCAGTTGTAGCTGTCAGCTTGGAATTTATAGTGCTTAGCCCAAGGCCAGAACACGGAAGGAGGGAAGAGAGTGAGTACCCTTGGCAGGGCATGAAGCTGAAGAGGAGAAATAAAGATGGGACTCGGCTCCCACGGCTTGAGCGCCTGTGGCAGGCAGCTGTCCTTTCCTCTCCGTGCCCTCCTCTGTGAGACCTTACTACTAGCACCTTCACAATCTGCTCAAGAAAGAAAGAAGTAGAGAGGGAATAATAGTAATTATTATTCAGAGAGAGACAATAATAGAGAGACAATAGTAATTTTCATGGTCACCACGAATATTTATTGAGCACTATTTACTAGGCATTTTTCTAAGCCCTTTATGGGAAACTAGTTTAACCTTTATAATGATCATTAATATAGGTATTTATTATTACCTTCATTTAATGGATGGAGAAATTGAGGCACAGAGAGGTTGCATGACTTGCCCAGGGTAATACTGGTGAGCTTAATAGGTATACTTGTTAATTTGTATGTAATGTATTCAAGAGCATCAGAGAAAAATCAAGGACCGCTTGTCATCTGTCTGCAGGTGTGAATAACTTTGTCAGAAGCTTAAGACATGAACTAAGTAGCTCTATGCAGAAATGTTATTTTGCGTGTATTGAATAAATAGAATTATGATAGAATAGGAATACATAATTATACATTGAGATGGTATCACTTTTCATAGGTTTTTTTATGGGCAGGAAACATCATGAATAAAACTAAATTGTTTAAGAAATTATCAATATGAATGAATGAATGAGCTTGAGAATAAAAAAGGCTCTTTGGCACGTGTTCCAACAGGTGTTCATACTTTAGTGTAGGGTAACATTTGGGGGACACTGATGGAAGCCCTTTGCACGAATGATGTCAAGCTGTTGTTGGTGATCCAAATGGCATACTGTGTTTTCTTCATTTTATATTTTTTGACCCTGGTGGAAACATTGCCTAGTTTTTAAGAGTTGAGTTGTATTGATTCATAGTTTACTTTATTTATTTTAGATATCGTTACTGTTAGATTATTGAGAAACTATCAAATGCTGTTTTAATATTTTATAACGTATTTGTTATATAGTTAAAACATTATAAGTCACTTTTATAAAAATAGCATTACTTTAATATTTAGATAGCCTCTGCAGTTGACAATTACAGTCTAGGATTGAAATCTACTAGAATAATAGAAAACAGTAATGAGGTTTAATAAGTTCGTGTAAATCACATATAAAAGTAAATTATCATATTTACAAAAAAGATTACTATCTCATGCCTGAAAGAACAAATAAATAATAAAAATATACTTCATAAGCAAGCGACTGCACCAGGAATTAGATGATTGCTCACTATGGTAAATCTTTTTGGTTATATTTTGGAAACATTGAAATAAAGAACAAACTGACAGTAACCACAGGGGATGGGGGAGGGGGTAACAGGGGTACAGAGGAAGGGTCATTAGGGAACATATATAAAGAACACATGGATAAAGCCAAAGGTGGGTAGGATCAAGGGTGGGAAGTTGGGATGGGTGGGGTGGCGGGGAAATGGAGATAACTGCACTTGAACAATAATAAAGAAAATTCAATGATTCAAAAAAAATATTTTTGTGTGACCCAGCTTTCTGGACCATCCGTCATCTGCGTTCTATGGGAAAGTGTTAATATGATAATGTTGATCATTATGGTACATTTATTAAGTATAAAGATCCCAAGCAGCCCTGGCTGGTGTGGCTCAGTGGATTGAGCGCGGGCCTGCGAACCACAGAATCGTGGTTCGATTCCCAGTCAGGGCACATGCCTGGGTTGTAGGCCAGTTCCCAGCAGGGGACTCATGAGAGGCAACCATACATTGATATTTCTCTCGTTCTCTCCTTCCCTTTCCCTCTAAAGATAAATAAATAAAATCTTTAATAAAATAAATAAAGATCCCAAGCAAAACTGTATGAAATAGTGCCCTTGATACTCTCCTCTTGCTTTGTTTCAAGATAAAAGCTGTGGAAAGAATCACCAGCTAACATTCCTGCTATTTACCTGAATATTACTTGACTTTCTAGAATATTATTTGTTACTATTAGGGAACCAATCTAAGAAATGTTAGTATTGATGTTTCCCATTGCATACTTGTAGTATATGCTAATTACATTTAAAATATTCACAAAAAGAGGTGAAAATGTATTAATTCTGTAAACTTTTGACTACAATAAGAATCTGGCCATTGTGCCTAATTGTTAAAGTCTCAGGAAAGTTTACCCATAAACTCAAACTCATGTTGAAATGGAATATATATATATATAAACAGATGTCAGATACAATTAGCATGTTTATTTGAAAAATGAAGAAAATGCAAAATGACTCCACCTGTGGAGGAAGTAAACACTGGCTAATGATTGAATATGCCCCACCTCTCAAATAGAGAGGGGCAGGGGGTGGGTGAGAGAGGGAGGGAGTGAGAGAGAGAGAGAGAGAGAGAGAGAGAGAGAGAGAGAGAGAGAGTTGGAGGAAATAGGGTTACTTTGTTCATTTTCAAGGGAATGGTCTTGTCTACACTAGATGAAAAGTTTCCCTACTCCAGCCAAATTGTGGGTCTACAAAAAGTGAATTTTAGAGACCTGTGTTCATTTAAAATAGCCATGATAATTCCATCCTCTCTGCAGAGTGGACTTGGATTACTGAGGACACCAAATAGGGGATACCATTGAACAACCTCTGTTTTATCTAGTAAGTTTTATGATATCCTATCATTTATTTAGGCTTTGACTTGTGACTTGGGTGCATAGAATAGGATATATGTTATGACCAAATAGAGTTCCTTCAGGACTGTGGTCTTCCAAATGGTAAAAACTTTTTTGAGAAAGTATTCTTTGTGAAGACTTTTTAAATAAAGAACATTTCTTAAAATTAGTTTGAAGTGAAATGTATATAACCCAAAGATAACCATGAAGTTATCACACTTCTACATATCTGTGACTGGCAAAACCTTCTGGAGACAGGCAGTATTTAACAACTCTATTTTTATTAATTCTTGTAGTTCCAGACAAATCTTCATTCCGGACTTTTTCCAAATGATATTAAAAATGCATGTTGATTACACATTTGAAGATTATAGAAATTGAGGACTATTTTAATTTGGAACATCAAGAAATTCTCATGTAATTTTTAATAAAGATACACAATTTAAATATATAAATCATGACTATGTGTTTAATTAAGCAAAGCATTTGCAAGACCATATTTCAAAAGGAAAAAAAAAAGAATCACAAATTTGTAAAACCAACATTCCTGCCTGTGGAAATAACACCTTAAAATAATGACATGGTGATAATTTTCTCAGTGTTTGGCAAGTTCAATTGGAATCAGTGGAATGTTTATACCTTAAGAATTTACAAAGGAGCTGCAAGTGGAATCTCATGTTCACGTGATGCTCCACTTAACAAATCCTTCGGCAAAACCTAGTAGGGACTAAAAAGAAAAAGAAATGGGGAGCGAACACAAAGTGTCTTGATTTTATACTTAGCAAATAACAGCCCTCTCCAGATTTGCATCTGTTTGCCCTCCAAATGCCGAAGAAGGCATTCTGCCCTATGTTTTAGCACATCCAGTAAAAGGGGAGACGTGACAAATTCTTTGAAAAGGCTAACAAGATTAAATTACATCCATGGGAATCATCCTTCTTGGAGAAGAAAAAGGAAATTTAAAAAAAAGTATTCTAATTCAAATATTTCTTTCTGATAGAGGAGAAATACTGGGCTTCTTCCAAGCAGCTAACATGTGGCATCCAATTGCTGTCTGCTCATGATAATGAATAATGCATCCAATTCCATGTTGATGATTTCTCTTATTGTTCAGAATACTGGGAACTCTCTTGATTTATTGTTAGTGCAAACACAAGCGGTTCATATCCATTGTATGTGTAGACATACACTAGTTTAGTATGGTTCAAATTTGTAAAAAGCTAAAAATTCTGAAAACTATGGCTAAAATTTCCTTGTATTTCCCTTTGATCTAGAAATAGGTTTCATCAAAGCACTAGGCGACAACCTTCTGGGCTTCAGCCTTTTCCTCCCGGAGCCTGCAGGCTGGCTTACCTTCGCAGAGAGCTAGCGTGCTAAACCCAGACTCCATAAGCAAAGCTGACTGTGACCAGTTCATTTCAGGGTGTTCTCCCAGATACCAGAAGCTTCTGCTAGCTCATCTGAGAACAGAAAAATTCTTTGATTAATAGGCTAGGACTTACAAACCTAGTTAAAGTGGCCACTGCTCACTGCTTTTGACAGACATTCCTCTATCCCGCAGGGAACTGCTGTTCTCGAGGGCCAGAGTGCTGGGAACCCCTCTGCCTGGTTTCAAGAATTGTAACCACCTCCCTTGGCCAAGGATGAGTGAGCAACCTCCTGAATGTGAGACACTCAAGAGACAAAAGCTTGTCTCTGGTAGCAAATGCTGCCTCAGCTTTCTCCTCCTGTCCCCAAAGCACAGTCGATGTCCATGACGGGTAAGACACCTCACACAGAGAGGGGTAACCTAAGCCAGACATGATCACTTGGGAGGCGATAATAGAAGGACTATGGGGGCTTCGACAAAGAGGGAGTGATGGACCCTCACTCCCTGGCTATTGTGACATAGCCCAAGTCCCCATTTCTATCTGGGAGAAGCGATGCCTGGCTCTAATCCACTTAAGCCTAAAAACCTATGATGGGGAAGGTGGCACAGCTCCTTGCCTTGCTAGAGTGGTATCCGGGGTGATCAGGCCTAAGAAAGAATATGTAAAAATCCTGTGAAATCTGCTTTGTTTAGAATGCTCTCATTTAAATGATAAGGGTTCAAGCAAGAAGTTTCTTCCTCAAAATTTTATGGTTCTTCAACTATCTGACCCTGCCTGAGGAATAAGCCCTCATAGTTCTTTGAATGCTGTCTATTGTTTGATCCTTACCTGTATTCTTGTGCAAACAAACCTAATAAAAGCCTTTTGAGCAGGGGGCTCTTGTCCCTTCCCCTTTGATCCATCAGCCACCTTTCCTCCTCAAGCAGATCATGTTTTGGTAGTTTCCCTTTCATCCGTGGCGACGGGGGGAGGGGGGGGACTTTGTGGGCAAAGTTTCCCCCCCACCAGAGGAACTGAAGTGAGCTCATATCTGTAGTTCTCGATCCCTGGACAGTTGCAAGGCAGCATCTACCTTCTGTTCTACCCCGTTCTTACATTTCTGGGTGTGCTTCTCCTGCATTTCAACCCTTACAGTTACTCTGAATGGCACTCGTGTCTATGAAATTGACCATCTAAACATGTGGATTCTTAGTTCTTTCTCCTCAACCTCATGGACCTACAACTCTGTGTCATTTAGTGAATCTGCTCTCATAGTTAGATCTTGCTCCTTGCCATTACCTGCATAGTCTCACCTCAGATATACTAAGTTAAGTGATTCAACTCTGTAATTATATCCTCCGGCCTCTCAGCTTTCTTAGTTTTTCCAGCTCTCTTGTTCTTACGTACTTTGGGAACCCTGAGTTCCTACCCCTTATATAGTCTCTCTTCCCCTAAACGCTTCCAGCATTCACTTCTCTCTTTGTGCTCTATTATGTGCCAGCATCAATTAACGTCTAATAAAAGTCACTCAGCTTCTTGCCATTAAAACCACAGGCTCACTCATACCTTTACCATTCTTTTCACTTTCTCTCTTGTTGTAGTCGAAGAGTTACTTCACCTTCTGTTTGGGGCTGGTCCCTCCATCAGATATTTGGATCTCATTTCATTCTGCTTTCTTGGCAACACTGATCTATTGATCATAGTACTTCTCTCTGTAGCTTTAAAGTTCCCTCTCCTGCACGTTCTCTGAAACTTAAACATCATCAAGTCTCTTCTGTCTTAAAAATGATAGTCTTCCTGTCCTATATTTTCTTTCATCTGTATTTGATCTTTATCTGCCACCTTCACAGGAAAATTTTGTAAAAGAGTTATCATACTTGCTGCCTGTTTTCTCATCTCCCTCTACTCTCTGAAACTTTTTCTCTTATCACAGTCACCAGTAGCAACTTTTTGATAAATATAATGTTCTTTTTATAACTTGGACCCACTGGCAACATTTAACACAGCTCATCACTTAACTCTTTTTGAAACACTCCTTTAACAAGATTTTCAGGGCAATATCTTTGCCTGGATTTTAGCCCGTTGTTCTTGCTGCTCCTTCTCAGCCTCTGCAGTTGCCAACAATGTAATTTGTTTCTTAAATACTAGGCCCTCTTCTCATCTCCCTTTTCCTCAATTAGCTTAATGACTCCTGGCTTCAAAGGCAAAATGAATGTGGACATCTTCCAAGTCTTTTGGTCTGATTGAAGGCTCTTTCCTGAGCTCCAGACCTGTGTATTCATCCACTTATTGGACGTGTCTAATTACAATTTTTATTGATACTGCCAAATAAATTCATTGCAAGTCAACTTGTTATTTACTATGGAACATTTGCTTCTCCTGGAGTATAATTTAAGAGAATAAGATCACTACCCTGTTGCTCAGAAATATGAAAATTACACAAAACTTTTAACTATTTTTAACTTTCCCTCTCATAAGAAACCAGATACTAAGATCTGTTGATTTTACTTCTTAAATATCTTTCAAGCTTGTCCACTAGCTCTAGTCACTGAGAAACTGCTCTCTCAGAAACAGCCATGGCTTTTCCTGACTTCTGTCGCTTTTCATACTACAACTAGAAATCTTCCCCAAATCTTAATATCTAACTAGGCTACTACCTTTCTTATAATGCTGAAGTTTTCTTATTCCTACTACATGAGTATTAAAGCTCCTATCCATGGATTAAAAAGCTCCACTTTGGAGTGTTTATTCAAAGAAACCCCAAACACTAATTTGAAAGAATATGTGCACCCTTACATTCATTGCAGCATTATTTGCAATAGCCAATACGTGGAAGCAGCTATCCAGTGCCCATCAATAGATAAGTGGATAAAAAAGCTATGATACATCAAAATGTCCTCTGTATTCATGATTATGTCTATGTTCTTATTAGCTTAGTTTGCTTTTTAGATTCATTTATATGGACAGCATATTGATGGTTGCCAGATGTGAGTGGAGTGTAGGAGAATGAGTGAAGAGGTGAGAAGATTTAGAATACAAACAGATAGTTACAGAATAGCTATGGGGATGTAAAGTATAGTAGAGGAAATAGGGTAGCTGAAGAACTTATTCACATGACCCATGGACATGAACAATGGTGTGGAGTTTGCCTGAGGTAGTGGGGTGCTTTGTGGAGGGGGCAAAGGGAGAAAAATCGGGACAACTGTAACAGCATAATCATTAAACGTAATTTTAAAAAAGTAATGTTACATAGATACAATTCAATATTTCTCAGCCATAAAAGAGAATGAAATCTTACCATTTGTGATAGCATGGATGGATCCAGAAGTCACTGTGCTAAGTGAAATAAGTCAGAGAAAGATAGATGCCATATGATGTTACTTATATGTAGAATATAAAGAATAATATAAAAGAACAAACATAACAGAAACAAACTCATGAATACAGAGAACCAACATGATTGCCAGGGAATTTCAGAGTTGAGGAACTGAGTGAAAGATGTGAAGGGATTAAAAAGTACGAATTGGTAGTTACGAATCAGTCATAGGGTTGTAAAGTACAGCACAGAGAATATAACCAACAACTTTGTGAAAACTATGTATTGTGCCAAGTGGGTAGTAGAAATATCTGGGGGGAGGAACACTCTTTGTAAAGTATATGATCATCTAACCATCATGTTATACACCTCAAATCAATGCAAAATAAGTGAAAGTAAACTGTAATTTAAAAAGAAAAAAGTTAAATAGCTTTCTTTTGCTCAGATTTCCCTGACTCCTCTCCCTCACCTCATTCTTCATCTTTTTATCACCCAAAATTAATTAGATTTATGTATTTATTTATTTTTAGAGATAGGTCACACTATCTTGAGCACTCCCTGCTGGAGATCTGGCCTGTAACCCAGGCGTGTGCTCTGACTGGGAAACTAAACCCAGACCCTTTGGTTTGCAGGCTAGAGCTCAATCCACTAAGCCACACCAGCCAGGGTTAATTTTCTTTATCTGAGGTGTTTGTTCTCTTGAAGGCCCAGGTTTTTGCCTATTGTTTCCAGTATTTTTCTCCTGCTATTTCTTCCTTAATCTTTTTACCTGCTAAATTATATTTCATGATTCAACTTAAATATATCTTTTTTTCAGAGAACATTAAAAATTTAGTTATGTTGGAGAGAGAAGAAGGGAGAAAGAAGCATCAACCTATTGTTTCACTTATTTATGCATTCATTGGTTGCTTCTTGTATGTGCCCTCGTAGGAGATCAGGCCTGCATCTTTGGCATATTGATGTGACAATTTAACCAAGTGCGCTAAATGGCCAGCACTTAAAGAAGGCTTCTCTAACACCTGTTCAACACCTGCCCCCCCACTGTAGTTTATGGTGTGCTTGTTACAGCATCCTGACCTAAGACATCTATATAGGAGATGGAAGGGATGTGGGGTTTGGAGCTTGGTTTATTTCTGGATTTTTCTATTATCTGGACATTTAACAACTAAACGGTTGATTAGTGAAAGAGAACAAGTCTTGATAGTAAATATAAATACTCACTAAAACAAACTACAGAGTGATTACAATAAGATCAGACACCCCAAAGAGATAATCACATAATTTTCAGATGCAGAAAACCTTTAACACTATTTATAACTAAAATGTCTGGTAATATCCAGATGTTCTACAACTTCCTTCTAGAAGGAAAAAAATAGCCATAAACCATTATCAGAGAATGTAATTTTAGTGTTTTTTCCCCTTGAATAGCTATTGGTAAAAACAATGCAGAAATAATGCCCATGTAGTTTAACTGAATTTAAAAAGTATATTTTGTGAAAAAATATTACAGTATTCTATTAGATATTAGGAGAAATGTAGAAGTAAATAATGCATCAACTTGACTAATTCAGTTGTTGCTGAATTTGTAGTGTGAACAGGCAGGTTATATGTAAATAAGGACAGTTGAAGCACAGCATGCAGGTTAGGGGTGCCAACCCCCCTTCAATCAAAAATTCACAAAATTTTGATTCCTGTAGAACTTAACTACTAATAGCCTGTTATTGACCAAAAGCCTTACCAATAATATACAGTGGATTAAAACACAGTTTATATGTATTATATGCTATATTCTTATAGCAAAGTAAGCTAGAGAAAAGAAAATGTTATTCAGAAAATCATAAGGAGGAGAAAATTTGTTTACAATATAGTATATAGTTATTGAAAAGGTTTTTCTATAAGTGGCTCATGGAGTTCAAACCCATGTTCAAGGGTCAACTGTAATAGAGAAAGACAAGGTAAGTGTTTCCTGTGGTCGGGGAGTTTAAATAAAATTGCGTGTCCTAATTGGTGCATTTCACCATATGCAAAGGGCTGATCCTGTTTAAGTTCCTGGTGTGAAGTAAATAGGTGCTTCTTTGCTCTCCAGAAGTAGAGCTACCCTGTGGAAACCTCCCTAAGCTGAAACGGCATAGCACGAATAAGCAATCACCTTAGGACACATCGTGTTAACCAAGTAAATTGTTTATTTTTATTGTTGACACTATTATACCTGTTCCATTTTCCCTCCCCTTGCCCACCTCCACCCGGCCCCACCCCCTCTTCTTCTGGCCACCACCACACTGTTGTCTGTGTCCATGGGTCACGCATACATATTCATTAGCTGATCCCTCCACCTTCTTTCATGTGTCCTCCCTTCCCTCCTCCCCTTTGACACCTGTCAGTCTCTCCCATGTATCCATGCCTCTGTTTCTGTTTTGTTCATCAGTTTATTTTGTTCAGTAGATTCCATATATAAGTCAAATCGTATGGTATTGTCTCTCTCTGGCTAATTTCACATAATATAATAATCTACTGAAAATAAGTAAGTAATGTAAGTCTTTCATAAAAGTAAAATTATGTGAAACAAAATTTTAAAAATTTAGTTACCTATATAAGTATATAACAAACACTCCAGGAAACTTTAATATTTCATTTATGTATTAGTACTAATTCCTTATTAATGACTTGGTTCTTTAAATAAGCTGTCTCCATACACATGTTACCCCAAACCTTGTTATGCTGATAAAAACATTAAAATGATAGTTTTTAAACCATTAATTAATTGATTAGTAATATTCTAAAAATAGTTTTTGGTGGAATCAAATAAATTTATTATTACCAACTTTTCTATATATTCTAATTTAAGAACATTTCTCAAGTTTTAGTCTGTATCTCTTAATCATACATAGTAACAATAGTGTACATATTAAATAATACTTACACATTAATAGGACTGAAGAGATGAAATAGGTGGGTAATTCTTAATATGCTTCTACTAGTTTGCAGTGGAGATTTCTTATTAAATATTTGTGTAGGTATTGGCCATAACAAATAAGTTTTTTCTATAGTAATACTTGTTAGAAATCTCCTCTTTCATCCATTTTCTATAACAAAATTCTATCATCACTCTTATGTGAATTAGAAATTGTGTAATGTGATGATCATCTATAAATTTGGTCAGTATGTTCATAAATGTATATTTGTCTATGTCTGCACTTGATTCTAAGTCTTTAATCATCTCTCCAGCTCTCTAAGATGATGTCAAAGGATAAACATAACTAAAAATGTTATATATAAGATGGAGCTGAAAGAATGTCCGAAGATAAATTAATATGCAAATTCATTTGCAAGGTAGGCAGCCCAGAATATTGAAAAGTTAGATGTTATCTGCATGGGCAAATAAGAATATCATTATGCTTGGGGTGAAGAGCTTGATTGCTGATTTCAAGAGCTTTGGTTAAAAAATTTGATCAAGCAAAGCAAAGCAGCCCCCTGAATTGGAAATCTGAGCCACACAGCTACAACCTGTCCATCTGCTTAACTGCCCATGGCCAGGCTTCCAGACTTGCCCTCACTGTCTGTGGAAACCTTCTCACAAACACTACACAAGTCAAGGCACAGCACCAAGCTCTTTTTGTAAAAGGGGAGGCAGTCCTGGCTGCTGTAGCTCAGTGGATTGAGCGCGGGCCTGCGAACCACACGATCGCAGTTCAATTCCCAGTCAGGGCACATGCCTGGGTTGCAGGCCAGTTCCCAGCAGGGGACTCACAAGAGGAAACCATACATTGATAATTATTTCCCTCTCTCCTTCCCTTCCCCTCTAAAAGATAAATAAATAAAATCTTAAAAAAAATCAAAGGGGAGGCAATATACATCTTGTAAAGAATGCTGAGGCTTCACTGTTAGTTTCCCCAACTAACTCTTCACTAGTTTGGCTAAAATAACATACAAGTTACTAAATCTGAGTTTCAGAAGTCTAGTCCAAGAAGCTGATGAGAGCTGGGACAACTGGCCACTTCTGCCCTGACTCTGCTATTTAGAAAGTCTCTTAGTCATTCCTTCTACATTCTTGAGAATTCATAGCCCCTGGGGGTAAAAAGACAGGTGACTTGGTCAATATCTTCAAAATTTCCCATTTTAGCTTAAAAATGAGGTCTGGAGATGGAAGCTCTAAATGTTTATCATAAAGAAACAGGATTTACAACCTTAGCTTGTATTCTTAAGTTGGCAATAGCATTCACATATAAAATATGTCCATAAATTATATAGAATTATTTATTTTCAGTCATGGATATCTTTATATGAACATATTTTCTTTCCACACTTTAGTCCATACACATACTCGTATTTAATTTTTTTCTCATTCTAATTTTTTATTGCTGTTTATAGTACATAGAAAATCAAGGTGCCCACTTTTACTCTTGAAACTGCATCTACTCATTTCCAGAAACTTAAAGGCAGCCCAGTCAGTATTCAGAAAACTGTTTTTACTGTGGGACCAACCTATGGAAACATACTTTCTTCTCTAAGAGATAAAATCACCTAACATAACTACAGATAAGCTGAGAAAAGCATTTTATGACCTGGATTGCTTTTCTGTATGTGTGGCCTTGTGTTTGCTTTAGTGAATCGAGGCCATTGCTTCAAGATTTGCAGTAACATGAGGCCTTTTCTCCTCTTTACATGGTTAACTAGCCCAGCTTCTTGTATTTGTGAGGAAAGATAAATGTGGTTTTGGGTTTTTTGGGGGGTATTGAAGATATGACCCTGTGAACCCGAAAGGTGACAAAAGAAGAGTGTCAGGAAATCACAAATGTCCTATGACACCAGCAAATTTCATGCCCTACGACCATGATTTACTTGTGAAGCCTCCACTATTTAACCATTATCTGTAGTCTCACATTGCAAATTTGTAAAAGCACATTGGGAAGCCTGCAGAAGAAGCCAGTGAGGAAAAAATCCCCCCTCAGGTAAATTATAATTACTCTTCTGACTGCAGCAGGGCAGCAGTCTGCCCAGATACCAAGGCTGATTCAGCAGTGTGGCTCACTGCCCCTGAGGGCTGGAGAGGGGCAGAGATGTCTGGGTGACTTACTGAGGGGACAGCTGTGAAGTGACAGATGTCTGGCACCTTGGGGAAGCTTATGTTTTGTTTATGAAGCAGCTTCTCTGAAAAAAAGGGAATTTCTTCTTTTACACTTGTATTAGCAGAGCCTAAAATCACACTTCTCCTTAAATGGTACATGATTTATATATTAACCTAAGTAATTTTCCTCTTTTCTCTTTATTGCAGAAGTAATTCAAATAGACACATTCCACAGACAAACTCTCCCTTCTGTGGGAGAGTTTACCTACTTCAAACAGTGTGTAGCGATCTGGATTTTATAGACAGGTCAGTTTTCGGGAAAATGAGGAGAGTTTAGGTTCTAAATACATTTTCAGTACCTAAAACATCTGTTCCTTCCTTCATTCCTGAAATTCAAGCTAACCCCAGGCCTTGTTTCTATGGCTCCACAATCGTTGTCAGAGTTATTTCAACTACAAACAAACTTTTCAATTCTCATGTTGTTGTGCAAGCTTCTTAGTTTTAAGCCTCATCTCAGGCTTTTCTTCTTTTTCTCTTTGATCCTGTGCCAGAGAAATCTTAAAAGGCAAAATGAATTTGTGGTGTTTTTTATTTTTAACATTGTGGTTTTAAGACAGAACTATCAGAAGTGTGGGAGACCTTCGCCAGGTAACAGTGGCAGGGAGTGGTTCAGAAACACACAGGACACGTGTACCCATGGGACTGCGTATCCATCTGACTGCTCGTGTGTGTGTGTGTGTGTGTGTGTGTGTGTGTTTATGATGTCATATCTTCACTTTCACTGGTAAAAACTTTAAAACTGGAAGANTCAGGCTTTTCTTCTTTTTCTCTTTGATCCTGTGCCAGAGAAATCTTAAAAGGCAAAATGAATTTGTGGTGTTTTTTATTTTTAACATTGTGGTTTTAAGACAGAACTATCAGAAGTGTGGGAGACCTTCGCCAGGTAACAGTGGCAGGGAGTGGTTCAGAAACACACAGGACACATGTACCCATGGGACTGCGTATCCATCTGACTGCTCGTGTGTGTGTGTGTGTGTGTGTGTGTGTGTGTGTGTGTGTGTTTATGATGTCATATCTTCACTTTCACTGGTGAAAACTTTAAAACTGGAAGACAACGTAGAAGGGGGGTGAGAAATAGTCTACAAATTAAAAGGTACTTTTAAAAGATAAGAGTTTTTTGTGCTAATGTTTGAAGGGGCAAATGTAGATGGCGCCTTGTTTGTCAAACTTGTAAAGTTCCTATAGAAAGAGATAAAATTTTATATAAAGGGGATCTTTACACAGTAAGTTCTTATGCAACTTCTTTTTGGCAATGCTTAAAACAGCATGCTGAGGGTGTCAGAAATAACAAAGGAGAATAGTAGTTGGATATATGATACCCTGTTTAACAAAGGAAATACAACCAGAAATGAGAAAAATTGGAGGCAGCACTGTTTTTTTTTTGTACATATCATTTGGAATTTTTTTTTGCCTTATACCTTTCAGAGAGGGTAGGTGATCCAGGTTGTGTGTTGTTTTATAAGAAAATGTTCTAAATGACAGCTCCCATGAATTTGGTGTTTTCAGTCCTTTTGTTTGTTGGGTCAAAGTCTGAGCTGTGAGTTGGGCAAAGAGATCAAGAAAGATCCTACTTGGCAAGTTTTCAGATCCCCAACTGTCTCGGTGTGTCGGGCCCAGCCTGAGAGCAGGCTGCCACCTGCTGCTATGAGAAAAAGCGGCCCATGGACTGTAGGACGGTGAGTGTCTTGTCATCGGCCTCCCCAAATCCTCACTGCAGCATCAGCTTAACTTTGGCATTCACCTCTTTAGAGGTTTTATTCAGAAAAGACAAAAAATATCGAAAAGGAAGAAATTGAAGAATTAATCATACTGTATTTTGAGGAAGAATAAAAGCAAGAGGATGTTTTAGTTTCAAGAGGTAATTTGAATAGAGGCTTGGTTGAATGGTTGGACCGAGCTGAGTAGGCAGGCGCTATCAGGTAGAAACAATGGGAACTGATTTAAAACTTCAGTATAGGGGCCATGCTCAATAGTGATGTAACGGCAAAGATAAACACAGCTGCGAAGCTTTCGGAAACTGCTCCCGTCTAGGAGGATATGATGTGCTACCCATTTATCAGAAGAAAGTTGGCTGCTTACTCTAAGGCCTTTGACCTCTGTATTTATATTACAGCTTGGGTCCAATCTTTGGACACTTTTTGTTTGTTGATTTTCTTTTTCCAGAATTAAAAAGACCTGCTAGCTACTTGACTATGATCCAAACCATTATTTTAAAAATCTAAAGGCTACATTAACTAGATTTCAGAGGTGGGAGGGCAAAACATTGAAATTATTTTTTCCTGTTTTTCTTGTTAATATTTAAAATTATTGTAGGTTCTGTTTGATTATGAATTTCATTTTAGTATCTTTAAGGCTCTCAGGAAAAGTAGTGTCCGAGACCCAAACGGTTGGCCTCCAGGAGCAGGAGTGGCTGAGAGCAATTAATTTATATCATTCAATATAATCGTGGAAATTCTCAAGTCTGACTCTCCAATCTTAAATTAGAGGAAAACAGGAGTTTAAGGTGCTGAAGTCCATAGACTATTGTCACAGAACTATTTAGGGGCAGAAGGGGGGAAAGCACATTTTTTTTCTGAATTTTAGAGCTTGTCCTTTGTACCATCCCACAGTTCCCCTGAAAGGTCGAGTCATGTTGAACAGAGGCAAACATTTTTTTTCTGCTGAATAATATGTGGTTCCAATTATTAAAAGGACAAAGACTATTCTTAAATAAGGTTTTTAAGGGGGAAATGAGAGCCAGCCCCTGAAATCAGAGGCATCTTTTCATGACAGTCAGCATTGGACAAGGACTCAGAAAGCCATGGCTCTGTGGCTTAAATATCCATGAGCCTGTGTGTATATCAAGCAACCTTTCTGTTCCTAAATGTGCTCAATAGCAGAATAAGTTGTTTGAAGAGATTATTACAAAGTTTTCTTTCAATTCTAAAATGCTATGTGACTTTCTGTGTCTATTTTTGGTGAGTTATTACTTAGCATCTTTGAAGGAGGCTACAGTGCTATGACTATACTGTTCTTTCGTGACCGGATTCCCGACTAGCCACCTGCAAAGTGGATGTTGAAGGTTCCCCCTGGTTTTTGGCTATTTATATAGAAAGTACCTTGACTTTTTCTGGAGTCTTCTCAGAGTCAAGTAAATATTTAAAATTTGGGGCATCTAAAGCTTTTAAATAGGTTGAGCAACCATATAATTAAGCTTGAGTTTCTCTCATGGCCCTAGGCAGAGCTCACCCCACGATGTTCCAAAGTTCTGTAAAAAATTATGACATGTTTATATGTGCATTTGTGGTGACATGGTCGTTTCATAACCACTTTTCTTTTTTCTGTAAAAAATGGAACTATGAACTGCTGATTCAATAAAATACTCTAGAAAGCCATTATTGTATTTAGATACAGCAAAAAGATAAGAACACTGAATTATATAATAAGACATGGATAATTATGGCATTTATAAAAATAACTGATCATCATCTTTACAGTGTAAAGTTAGAATACATAAAATTTGGGTTAGAAAGGAAGGGTTAGTAAGAAAGGAAGAGTTAACATTTTGCTAACAGGAGTCCTATCATATTATTCATAACCGAACATCCTGCAGAAGAGGGAGTGAGGAGAGTGGAATAGACTGTTAGGACTCCTGTGATTGTTAGGGAGAAAGGCCCTTTGCTATGTTAACTGTTTCACTCCCGTCCGCTGCACACACTGTGTGGCCACCTCTTGCGGCCGAAACCAGGCATTCCAGACAGCCTGTGCGAGCCTCTTGAAAGCCCATGGCCAGGAATCTAAGAGGGAAGGCACTGAACACTTCATCTGTCTTCCTTAAACTTGCCTGTCCTGTTGTGTGTACGAAGGTCTTGACCCTGACCTATGACAGTAGCAGGGAGTCGGGACTCAGCCAAAGGTTTTGTACAATCTGTTTGTCACCCCTTTTCTAGGTACAATGTGAACAGGAGAATAAGGGAAAGCAACGAAGATCATATTCAGGAAGCGCTCATGAGATAGGCTTTTAAGAAAACCTTCAATATTTTAGCCTTACTGCCCCATTTCTCTGGCTTATATTGGGGAGAGTTTGAAAGTGTAATTTTCTACCATTTGTTCATCTGTTGCTCATTAATTTCCTGTGGGCTTGAGTAATTATAAGTTGGACATCACAGTAGCATTCTTTTAACTTTAGCCTTTTTTTTCACCTCTTTGCAGATGTCCCCATCCCCCTCACCACTTGTTGCCTCTTCTTTCCTAGTATCTCTTGCTTAGGATGTGTCAAAAGGTAGGAAAATGGGCCTTTAGAGCTTAAGAAACTTGGATATTTTCCCTACCCAAGACGCAGATAAATAGATGTGGTCAGATAAGAGTGGATTTACCACAATACACTGCTTAATAAGAGAGATGCAAGGTATGTACATCTGATACATGAATGAATCTTGGCAATAAGCTTGAGTTTTGTAGGCCTGTTGTGGACGTGTGAAATGAGAATGAGTTTCACCAGTGGTTGGCTGATTTAAGACTCATGAGGACTGAGAACCTCATGTGCCTCTTGTATATTTGGTACCTTTATCTCTTATGTATAGTTAGCACTCATGTCTGCTTTACTTTATCTATTTCTACTATGTCTTAGGATACAATTTTTCTTTGCTTATAAAAGATTATAATAAAGGAAAACTGTGTTGATTGCAGAGTGAGGGAATGAAGAGGTACATCAGGGAAGGCCTTCTAAGAAGGTAGTATTTGGCCTGAAAAAAAGAGTAAAAACACAAAGAGAGGGAGAAAGAACCTTTAAGTTTTAAATTAAAACAGCTAGAAACAAATACTTAAGTCTGTGTGGCCTAATACCTGTCATGGCTAAAAAAGATGCAGAATATTTACATAGTGTCTCCTGTATTCTTCACTAACCTAATATCATTTGGAGTTTGTTTAGAACTGAGTTCAGATTTAGTCTTGGAGTTAGATGAGACTTAACAAATTGCCTTCTCACTAAGTTGACTGCCTTAAAATCTGGGATCTTCCACTCAACTGTCTTTTAAAGAGATAAATCAAGTGAGTGCTTTTCACTGGTAATATCGCCAGGGAGACAAGCCTGCCTGTTTTTTTTTTTAGAACTACCTTTGCCATGGGCATTGTCCCACCCATGAGTGCAGAGCTTAGTTCTGTGGCAGGAGGGGTTGGGGAGGAAGAAACAATCATTCTCTTTTCACAGAGAACGTGAAATCTATTTCGTTTAGAATCTTCAAAAGGAAAAACCAGTGCCAAAATATGCCTGATTTTGTAGCTACCCCCAGGCAAAATTCAAAATAGAAATGAAAGCATATAGTTCAAAATTTTAATTAGTTTGCTAATTAGCTAATTAATTTTAAATTTACTGTAGGTTTCCCATTGTGAACCAATAGCAGTGGTGTTGTATTTATTCATATGTAACTGACTGGTCAAAGTAAATTTTACTTATCTCAGTAAAAATCTTAATATAATATACTGGGATTTATACCTTTAAAATCTGTAAGACTAGAAATGATCATTTTTGATGTATTCCAGTTACTTTAACATTTCTTTATTTTTTTCAAAAAGAACTATGTTTTTGGAACTGCAAATGTCATTTTTTTTCTATTTATGAACATAGGTTTTGGACACTCTGTACATGCAGGGGGTGGCCAGCTTTGGTGACACTGGCCCCACCCACTGTGGCCTCAGGTCTCATGTTTTCTTGGCAGGTGGATGCAATCGAACTTTCTATTTTGTGGAGAAGTTTGCAAAGGAAACTCTGATGTCTATAGATTAAACTATAGATTAAACTCTAGTACAAGGATCTGTTGATAAAATAGATTCTATAGAATTAAACTCTAGTAGAAGGATCTGTTGATAAAATTTATATCTACTGAGAACTGGTATTGGACCAGCACTGCTATAGATGCAATGGGAGATACAAAAACACATATTAGCCCTTGCTGGCCTAGAGAGAACAGATACAAAGATCAGAAATTTATTTTTAGGAATACGTGTTTACAGCCCATAAAACCTGAAAGTGTGATATTCTCAGTCTCAAATACCCAAATGTTTATTTAATTTTTTCCTTACAAAAGCTATGATTTCTCCACTGATATAGGAAGAGATAATAAATGCTAATTATTTCAGAGAAAAGAGAATATTTAAATTACTGTTGAGACTGTTGTGTGCTGAGTGCATCTAGCTTTAAAGGTGGACCACTGATTTAGAACTCTAAAATCATGTGGAACGAAAATGTACAGAAGCTATCTATTTTAACCAGCTGTAACTACGCTATGTGAACTGAGGCTGTGTTGAGATTGGCTGAATCGACCCCACACTCTGAGCTACTCATGGTTCTACCATAAAACCACCACTGATGCCAAAATAAAGCAATCATTCCTAGCACCCCAAATGAGAAAGTCAACTTTCTCATCTCCTTAACTGGTGATTCATCTCTAGCACTGTTACCTGAAGCCTGGGTCTTTGTTGATGTCTGACAATAGGAAGCCATTTAAATATGGGACAGAAACAAAATCTAGCCACATAATTTATAATACCTCTATCCTAAGGGACTTCAAATTTTGGGGTGGGGGGCAGAATGAAGAAAAAGCCCTCGAAACTATTAAAGATTAACATAAAACTATATGATAGAATTTCACCTTTAATGTAATTTTATCAATTTATGGTCTCCAGAATAATGATTTTAAGATATTCCAAAACCTTGCTTCCTAAATTAAGCTCTAGTTGCATTGGATATTAAAATATGTGTGCACTTGCTACAAGATTTTTTTTTTAATTAAAGGTTTTCATCTATGTGACTCTGTTCTCTAACCGAAATACATGTTGATTAGGTAACCCCTATACCACCATTCCACGGGGTCTAGCTTTCCCTACTCAGCCCACGCCTACTCCTCCCCTGGACAAGGACAACCTCCTAGAGCATTTGTACGGAGCACAGTGTGTCTCCTTCCTGATTCGGAGTGGGGCGGGCCACAATCTGCTCCTCCCCTGACACCAGGTTTCCTATGGTCACTCTACCACTCACCTTGTTCTCTTTGCTTTGGTTTCTGTCTATAGCTATAGAATTTGCATTGTCCTTTCAACAGTGTTTGTGCTACTATACTAACTCTTAACACTGGATTTTAATGTGTGGTGCAATTAATGGAAGTTTTGGGGATAACCACAGGGATGTACAACATTGAGCAAGGGAAGTAGACCTGGAGATTAGACATTAAGATGACTTTTGTGATGTCTTAGGACTGAAAATAGAGGAAGATCAACATTTTTTTTGCTTACAGTGCAAATGAGTACCTTGTTAAAAACATCCTACCGACTGACTCTCCTTTTCTACTGAGACATACAACCCTCCCACTCCCACCGGGGTAATCCTCCACAGCAGTGTGCATGCAATTTCTGAGTTATGCAGTCTAGACTAACAACCTGTGGGACTTCGTGGGAACTTGAACAAGAAGGAATTGGGCAATGTGCTTCACAGAGATTCTGCCTTTAGAATGAGCTTCAGGGCCACTACCTTCTACTTGTCCACACCCAAGTTTGGTATTCTGATATTTCTTACCAAGGTAAAACTGTATATCATAAATATAAAACAGTGCAAATCAGTAAGATTCATTTTTCTTCATGTTGGGGGGAATTTTCAGAAATTATATTGCAGTTAGGAAAATATCTCTTTATGTCAGTAAGATAAAGTCGCTTTTGTTCCCTTTTGTCGCCTTCATAGCTTTTGGACTCTGCCCATGGGACTTGATTTCTCACAAGGCACAGGCATTTTGGCGTCAAATGAAATAGCAGCTCCTCCCTTTACATAACATTGAATGTGGAGACATCCCAGTTACGTTTGGAGTGTTGATTGGAAACAAGTATTATTTATTCCAGATGATGCATCTCATTAGAAAAAGAGCAGGCCTTTCTCAAGGTTCCAGGGTCTGGGTTTATAGGACTTGAGAAAATTTTAGCTCACTGTTGTTGACTCTGCTCCTCCTCTGAGAATATCCTGGAAATTTGTTGGAAAGTGTAGACTCACTTTACAATCCTATTTTGGTTTCTGAAACCACGGTATTCTGGCTGACTTTGGACTCCATGGTATTTTTATATAATGTCATTTGGAGAGCTTCAAACTGATGTACAACAGCAGTTTTTAACCAGTGTTGCCCAAGAACTTTCAAAACATGCAATATCTGACTGTTTGGTCAGGGGCACTGACCTATTTTCCCATAGATTGTCAAATAAAAAAATAACAATAGCCAACTCAACAATAGCTATCCAATCTAATTTTGAATGAGGCAAAATTATACCCATTGTTTTGTCAGATTGGCAAAAAATGTTTGCCACAGAATTTTAGTAATTAGTTTATGTGTGGCATGAGATGAAAAAGATTGAAACTTGCTGATCTAGACCACCAAGAAATTGTCAAAATGGAAAATTCTCCACAACCATATTTGAGGCACAATATTTGAGGCACCTGTGGCTTCCCTTTGTATATTTCTATATGTAACTGTAAGTTTACCCAACTTTGCTTATGCCTGTGGCAACAAATCAGACTAATGCAAACGTATATACAGCCATTTTACAGTAGCCCTAGACCCCGTCACTCCTCAGGTAAAGCATTTTACCTTTCAGGGTAAATTCCAGCTTTATCAGGACATATACCAAAGTTGCATTGTGCATGCAATTGAATCAAATATAATTGTCACACAACTATCTGCCATGTCTCTCTTTCCTCATCTGGCTGTATCTTCTAAGTGAACTCAGTTTCCTAAAAAATTGTTTAAAGAAAACTTACGTGTTTTCTGCTCAAGGTGGCCCACCCACAGCATCTTACACTACAGGATGCAGTCTCCAGCTGACCTCCAGTTCTTCAAGTAGAAGGGGGAGGCTATAATTAGTACAATGGAAGGAGATTCTCCTTTTTACCACATAAGCTACAATGCCTCACAAAGACCCCCATGATAACAGTTCTCTCAAATTCTAACACTGTACTATAATCTCATGGCCTTCTAAAACTATTTCTTTTAGCTTCTTGAGTTAACCTGTCTAACTCAGTGGTTCACAGGAGCAGACACCATGTCACTAGCTGCATCCCTCTTCCTCTCTCACCTCTGCCTTTTTGATTCAAACAACCACTTTACTCTCTCTTCAAACTGAAGAAGTAGAGTTCTCACTCACTTTACAAGGCAATGATGTTGGGTGCTCTGTGTGTGTGCCCTCGCATGCTCACGAGTGTGCACACAGATAAGCCAGAATGTTTACACTAGCAGAATCTAAGATATCTGTTCAACCAGTTAAACTTGTTATTCACAATTTAATCATTGTCCTGGGGACTTGTGAGTAATAGTACTGTGATCTAAAAAAATACTGGCTCTTGTATAAAAAATACAAGATTTATGGTTCAAATCTGTCTCACAGCTTATTTTTTCCTACTATGTTTTTCCCCATTATTTGTTTATCTTGCCCATTTCTCCTTTTATTATTATTTTCTCAATCTCACCTTTCAGGCATTGGTAAACTCTATCTTTCTCTCTCCTTTAACCTACCCTCGTTTACATTTACTGGGTATCTCATTATTATTCTCTCTCCCTCTCTTCAGGGTAGATGGCTCAGGATGGAACATTCTACTTTACTTTGAATATTTGCTCTCTATTTCTCTTCAGCTTTCCTAAGATTTCTGAACTAATTAGTAATTTTGCTCCCAGCATTATAGTCCAGAATGGCTAGCATGTGGCACCTCTATTGAAGTTCCACTGTAGTTTGCACACTTCCAAGCTCTTGCTAGAATGGAGGTTGCTAACCTGAGCTTTCTGGGTACATTGTCTAAGCAAAGGCAGGACATAGACCCAGAATATTGAATTCTACCCATTATCAGAAAAAATAGCTACAGCTATATTAGATAAGATTATTGCTTTTGTATTTTCACAGCTATTGGCAGGAAATATAAAGATTATTTTTATATAGAATAGATCAAAATGTGAATAAAGCTAAAATACACTTGAGATACTACAGAATCCACTGAACAGTACAATTGTCTATTTATATTTCCCTTCCTTAGACATCTCAAAAATTACAAGTGTGTGCCTCTTTGCCTAAACCTAATATCATGTGAAAGAATTCCCTTAGTCTTATTCATATTGCTGAAATAAATTAATTCTTAAATTATGTATAGACTAAGTCTGATAACAGAGGATTAAAGGATGCTCCATAAAGGCTTTATATGTAAATACAATATAAACCCATAAATAAAATATATACCATTCAAGTATTAATTCTATAACCAAATCTATTTGATGCTCAAGAGGATTGAACAGAGAAAGAATGGCATAGCTCATATAATACATAAGCTTTGTTCTAAATATTTTATTGAGGCTAAGATAGAAAAAATATAGCCAAAGGAAAAAAAGATTTTGCTAGCATGCAGTGAGAAAATAAAAAGGAAACAGAGAGAATAAGAGACTGAGTCGGACAGCAGGAGTGTGGGTGCAGTGGGTGGTAGAGGCTGAAGATCTAGGGAACGCTGACTCAGGAAGTGGGAGTCAGGAGCTGAATCATAGGGTCACACAGTAGTTACACAGGACCAGATATGGACAAAAATAGTTTTGTAAATACAGTCTCCAAGACAACAAGTTGAAGTGCACAAAACTTAATTTTTCAGAATGCAAGGACATAATTGACAAGTATTTTTAAATGTTTCTTTAAACATCTCTTATAATAGCAAACTTTAGAAACAATTAAAATGCCCAACAATATATTGCTTGGTTAAGTAAGTTATGGCACATTCAAACATTGGACAAGCTTGTAGCAATTAAAATGGTGACATAGCTTCTATCTTCATTAGCATGGAAATATGCTCATAATATTTATGTGTGGTAAAGGGAGGCTGCAAATGGCACTGCAGACACAATTACTGGGATATTGCAAAATTATATTGCACATACACTCACACACACATTTACACACAGATGAGCCCAAAATAATAATGGGTTTCTGGGATAGTGAGATTAAAGGTAATATCTTTATTAGCTTTTTCTTTTTTATGCTTTTCAGTGTGTGTTTTGTAAGCTCTTACTCACAATGACAACATATTGATTTTATCATCCAGGAATAATTGAACTAAAGGATAAAAAAAGATGAATGTGTCAATGTAAAGCAATTAGTTAAAATGGAAGCTGGCTATTAAAGCATATTGTGAGAGCACTTGACATCTTCAAAAGATAACATATTAGGAAGAGCAAATAGTCTGTTCATTTGTTATTGTTTCCCCTCCCTTGGGAGCTCCAAGGCTATTAAAAAATGGGTCAGAAGGATATAAGCCTGAATTGCTCACTAAACGAGGCACTTCACATACTGCCATGAAATGGAAGTAATGACAAGATTTACAGAATTTGTACTGAAAAGGACCTTAGAAGTTTAGTCTGGCTTCCTCATTTCACATGTGAGGATGTTGAGACCCAAAAAGCAGACTTGATTTACTAAAAATGGTACAAGTTATAGAAGCAGAGATATGACAAACTTTTATCTTTTTAAGTTGAAATTTGGACTTTTCTCATTGTCACAATTATTAAGGTGATGAGATGTCTTATTTCTGTTTTAAAATGTTGAAGGAGCTGAGTGGATATAATTTGCTGAGATGGCAAGTTTATGTAAGTTTTATGATTTCAGAAAATCTGAGTAATTATCCCCATTAACAAAAGCATAAGAAAAAATATGGACCTTGAGAGCTTGTTTGGAGATTCTAGCAGGGGAGCGTAGCTACTCGTATACCCTTGACTGAAGACCGGTCCTCTCCTCTAGTTGGGAAGGTCATCCTCTTCGACCGAGCACGCAGCTTCAGGAGGGACGCACATGGATTGGTGAGGGAGGAAGGGGACACCTGCCTAGCCAGCCAGATCATCCGAATCAACACTGGCGATCAATGGGGTGACAGATGTCGCAACCACTGGGAATGTAAGAGAAAATACTGTAGTTGAACAATAATTAAATTAAAAAAATAAAATAAAAATATGACTGAATTTATAATCTGCTTAGAAACTGATACATGTAGGGATGTGTGTAGATTTACATTCATATACACACAAACACACACACAGAGTTATGGGTTAATGAGTCAAATAAATATATTCTATGTTTAAAGTAAAACTGTCTACATGACCCATTGTCTCTGGTTCATAGTGTGGTTGTAAAGAAGAAGAGGGCCAAGGCCATGTCTCTTGGGAATGTAATGATCTATAATGGACTGCAAAATACCTTGGATCTTTTAATGTCAGACCAGAGACCTAATGCCAACCCAGGCTTCTGAAGGAATGTGATTAAAGCAGTATTTTCCAGATCATTTCATTTGATTGCAGTGGCTTTGTAGTATAGTTTGATATCAGGTATCATGATCCCTCCTACTTTGTTCTTCTTTCTCAAGGTTGCTGAAGCTATTCAGGTTTTTTTGATTCCTTATTAATTTTTGGGATGTTTGTTCTAGATCTGTGAAATATGCCATTGGTATTTTAATAGGAATTGTGTTGAATCCATAGATTGCTTTCAGTAGTATGGACATTTTAATGATGTTAATTCTTCCAATTCAAGTACACAGTACAAGAACTGACACATAGATCAATGGAAGGGAACAGAGATTCCAGAAATAAGTCCATATTTCTATGAATTTAATTAGTGGCTAATACATATTTAACAAAGGGGGCATGAGCATACACGGGAGTAAAGATAGTCTCTTTAATAAATGGTGTTGGGAGAACTGGACTGGTACATGTGAAAAAATGAAACTAGGCCATGAAATTATAGCATACACCAGGATAAACTCAAAATGAATAAAAGACTTAAATATAAGTCATCATACTATGAAAATATTAGTGGACAACATAGGTAGTAAAATTTCAGATATTTCACAAAGCAATATATCTCCTAGGGCAAGAGAAATAAAGAAAAAAATAAATGAATGGGACTACATCAAATGAAAGGCTTCTTTATAGCAAAAGAAGCCATCATCAAAATGAAAAGAGTACAGACTGTACGGAAGAAAATATTTGCTAATGAAACATCAGATAATGGTTTAATCTCCAAAATATATAAAGAATTCAAATGCCTCAACACCAGGAAGACAAACAATCCAATTAAAAAATAGGCCAAGGACCTGAACAGACACTTCTCCAAGAAGGACATGCAGATGGCCCATAGACATGTGAAAGAATGCTCAGCATCACTAGCCATGAGAGAGGTACCAATTAAAACCACATTGAGATAGCACCTCACACCTGCTAAAATAGCCATCATCAATATATCAACAAACAAGTGCCAGCAAGGATGTGGAGAAAAAGGAAGCCCAATGTGTTGTTGGTGGGAATACAGACTGGAGCAGCCACTGTGAAAAACAATATGGAATTTCCTCAAAAAATTAAAAATGGAGCTGCCTTTTGACTCAGCAATTCTACTTCTGGGAATATATACTAAGAATCCTGTAACACCAAAGGAAAAGAACTTATGCATCCTTATGTTCAGAGCAGCACTATTTACAATAGACAAGAGTTGGAAGCAGCCCAAGTGCCCACTGGTAGATGAGTGGACTGAAAAACTGTGCTACATTTGCACAATGGAATACTATGCAGCAGAAAGCAAGAAGGAATCCCTACCTTTTGCAACAGCATAGATACAACTGGAGAGTATTATGCTAAGTGAAATAAGCCAGTCAGAGAAAGACAAATGTCATTTGATCTCACTTACAAGAGGAGTCCAATGAACAAAATAAACTAACAAGCAAAATAGAACCAAAGGCAAGGAATCATGGAACAGACTGACAGTGGTAAGAGGGGAGGGGGGAGGGAGGGACTGTTTGAAAAGGGTGAAGGGATTAGTTAAAGAACATAGACAAAGGACCCATAAATGGGAGAAATGGTGTGGAAATTGACTCTGGAAGTGGGGTCAGGCTGGGCTGAGCATGGCAAAAAAGGAAAAACTGTGACAATTGGAACAGCACAAACAATTACAAACAAACAAACACACAGTGCTTTCCCCTCACGCTTGGAGTGTCTGATTACAGACCTCTGCATGAACAAAGGGGACGTGTGATAGGGAATGACATGTTTCTAGACCGTGTCCCTGTTGAATACAGTGTAAAACATTAAGATCAATGTTAAGTGACAGTTCAAAGATAGATAGTTCTTGGGAGTCCAGGAACAGTGTTTTGCTCAGTTCTTAACTTAGAGATGGATAACTGAGATTCACAGAACCCTCACCCACAAACTACTCCCACCCTTGGCTCCACCACACTCATCCATATGTGATTAATGTTTCACATGTCTATTTCCTAAATTCCTTCCTAAGTCATGACATATTAAATCCACTTTATTTTTATCAGCTTACAAAATGATGCTTGCAGAGTCATTGCTTGAGTGCGATCTCAGCTTCTGTAATATGAGCTACTTTCCCCTTTAGTCTTAAAAAAGAATCCAAAGAAGCAGTGAGTCAAAGTGGGAGAAAAATGCAGATCAAATGTTGTGCTACATGTTTTCGGGAAGAACAGAAATGAGGTCTGCCATGGTTTATCTGTCTTTTAATTGTCATACATTGAGCAAATTAAAGTTATTTAATTTTATGGGAGGGTTGTTAGTTATAATTCCTGGGGAATTGCAGTGTAATTTTGCACTGATGAGAACCTGGCTTGTGCCAGGAGTCATATAGACAGCTGTTGTGTAACCTTCCCCACCCTGCAATGCCAGTTTGCAACAGCCTGAAGCCTCAGCACACACTGCCGGCTCTTTAAGCCTCAGCCAGGCCCCAGGGAGAACGGTAGCTTTCCCTGATCTGAGTGTCCCAACATCATCCCGATCCTTGCACGAAACAGTTTGGACATTTTAGAGGTCACTTTAATTCAAGAAAACCCCACATCTGCTGTTGAAAGTATTCAGTGAACACAAAGGAAGACTTGTTTTTAATGGCTCATGAAATTGATAGAAACAACAAGTTTTGCTTTTACCACAAGTAAAATTTGGAGGAGGCAGTTGAAGTAAATCCAATAAATTCTATCTTTTCTGCCAATTATGCTTTTGGGATCTCTGATGATACCTGACTGTTAGATTTGTTTAAAACACCATTAGTCAGTATGCTTCTATTTTCAGTTGGTTTATGCAGAATTTAAATTAGAATCCCATATGGCTTTAAAGCTTATACTATTCTTTCTCAGAGAATACATAATAATTAAGGACTTATATTTGTAAAGAAAGTCAAAATGCCCTGAAGACCCTCTGAATAATATATTCCTACTGTCACTATATTTTATATAATCTCTGAAAATGACTTAAATCAAGACTACGTTTACAGGCATTTTAAAGATATAATTAGATTATTTTTAAGCCTGTGATTTGTGATTTGGTATGAGTTTATTGAAATATATTTTCCTATAATAAAACATAATTATGAAAATATATGCACATGTTCTCATCAATTGTGCCATGTTGGATAAGATTCTTAACTTACTTATATTCCCAAACTCCTTCTCATTAAAAAAAAGTGAATGACAGATCTTACCACAAGAGGTAGATCGAATTTGGAAACACCTTCAGCACACAGCAAGCACTCAATGTTAGTTACTACTGTTATTATATTTCCACAGAAATACAACTTAGTTTTAATCTTTTGGGAAAGTAATATTTTAAAAAGAGGATATATGTTTCTTCTGTGAAAAATTGCTGTGAAAAACACATATTTAAAAGTTAAAGAAAAATAGTATTTCATTTTCAAGATCTAGAGACAAAGCGATCTTAGGAATTCATTGGTGTAGAAACTCATTTAGTGAAATAGTCAAACTCAGAGGAGCATTATTACTAAATACTAAATTACAACTGTGTGGGCAAAATGGTCATTAATGCAATCATAATGTACTCAGAGTTTTTGAGAAATCAGCAAGTTCGTGGAGATGACCAAAGAGATGAACTTCATATGAACTCTATTAACTGGCTGCTTTCTTGGTGAATATACACATTGGAGAATCCCTAATTTCACATCTATTACAGCGAACTTACAGGAAAGGAAGGTAATTTGGAACAAATGTGCTGTTTAAATGACAGTCTTGGATGATAGGAGAAAAACATTTACCGTAAGCAAAGGAGAAAAATGTTTCTCGATTATTTGTGTTATTTGACCTATATTGTGAAATCAGTGTTAAAATCCCTTTCCTAAAATAATAGCATAATCTTACATAGCAAAGGATGTGTGTGTTAGTGTGTAAGAAAAGAAAGGGCTAGCTTTATATTAAACTTTACTTTGAAAAAGTTTCTGTATATGCTCCTTGAATTAGGGTGAGAAAGAACTAATTTAAAGACGATAGTTTTATGGGGTAGAACTATAGAAAGTTGTTTTCCCTTTTATATTAGTCTTTCCACAGAGAAGAGAAACTCTCAGGTAAAAGTGAAATATCAACAAATGTTATTGCCGCCCTCTGTCTTCCATAGACCACACGGGTTTGGAAGAAATAGAAGTGTCCTGAGCCAAAGTCAAGAGTAATCGTTTCCCTGGAATTAAAGCAAGATCCCATATGCTTCAATGGAAGAAACGGGGTGGGGGGGTTGACTCCTACAGTAGCAGGAGTGTTCTTCATGGTGCAGGAAAGGGAAGGAAAGTGGACAAGGAAATCTCAAACAGAGAGAGTCAGATTCTGGGACACCAGACTGGACTCCAGAGTTGAACAGAAAACCCTTGTTTCTAGGATGGCAGTTGGACTTCGTCCTAACTTCCGTGGACACTAGCCAGGAGTCCTGTGGCTGGACTTTAGAAATAAAATAACTCATCGAATCTTTCAAAACACAGTGCTAAAACCAAGTATACTCTTGCATTTCAATGATAACATTGGCTTCTAACTGAATCTGTTTTACTGTAATCACTTTGTCACTATAGGTATTTTGTTGGTTCACAAGCTTCAATTAATTTTGCGAGTAGTTGGTGACCAAAGAGAGAAAGTTTTATTGCAAAATGGCTTTTGCTTTAGCAGCCAGGGGGAACCCTTCACAAGATGCCACCTTACTGGGCTGTTGTACGGATGAAGAAGATATAGGAAAAGGTATTTGATAAATCACAAAATTATATAAAATGCATAGTTAATCTTACATTCACAAAGTTAATACCACCTTTTTACCTATTTAGGGATTTATATATTAATTCATTGTTATTTATTTTATCATAGACCTTTTTCAAACTCTAGCAGTTGAGCAGTGCTTTCTTTATTTCAGATTTTATAAAACTTCATACGCTGTAAAAGTTCAGGAAATTACAGCCATTTCTACATTGGTTTCTATTAAAGTGGTTTTTTTCTTTTCTTAAATTTTTAAGAAAATGCACTTACTGCTCTGGCCAGTGTGACTCAGTTGGTTGGAGTATTGTCAATAGACTGAAAAGGCGTGGGTTTGATTCCCAGTCAGGGCACATACTCAAGATGTGGTTTTGGTTCCTGGTGGGGACAACAAGTCAGTGTTTCTCTCTCACATTGGTGTCTCCTTCTCTCTCTCCCTCTCTCCCCCCCGACCTTACTCTCTCTCTAAAAACAATGAAAATGTGTCCTTGTGTGAGAATAAAAAAATTTTTAATTACCTTACTGTATTGATTTCTGTAAATGATCAGTATGCTTATCGTTCTTGGTAGGTACTTTGTTAGTAAAAATGAGGATGATGGGGTCCCTGCCCATAAAGAAAATTATGTAAAAACTTCCATTTCTTATCCAAAAGCATTTTCTACCTACCTGTAATGAATAAAGTCACAGAGCTTGTGAGGGAAAGATGGAAAATGACCCATGGTTCCACTCTCCAGGAAAGGACTGTGTATGGTCATGTGAATATGCTGGTGGAATGCCTCTCACAGAAGAAAGCCTGAGAGAGTCCATTAAAATGAGAGGGAAAGAGCACTTTTAAGGTCTAAGTCTAAGGAAATATCTTTAGTAGCTGGGACCAGAACTGGGCTTTAAAACATGACAATAACTTTCAAAGAAAAATGTGGTAACATAAATCTAGAAAGCTAGTTAAAACTCAACTTACAGAACCATTTCTTTTTTTAAAAGTAGAGGAAGGAGGATGTAGAGTGGGAATTAACAATTTAAAAATAGCAATATAACACATTTTTGTTTTTAGAAGAGATATCTGGTTTAAAGGATAAGTTGAAGAGTGATATGTGATCTAGAATAGGAAAATAAACTGCATGATATAATCAGGAAAAGGTAAATGTTACATTCAGAAAATGTGATAAGGGAAATTTAGATAAGAAAAAGATTCATAAGGATTGATGTAATAGTAGAAGTATCCATGGGGAAGGAAAAATTTATAATGACTATGGAAGCACTCATTTATTCATTCAAGAAATATTTATTGAGCAGAAAATGTAACAGTAACATTTTAGAGGCCCTCAAGTACATTACGGGTATATGGAGACAAACAACTAAAGAAAAATTAGAATTTAGTGTCATAAGACCTGAACTACAGTGTATTGAAGGAAAGAGGGTATTTACATGATGTACATAGTATTCTTAAAGGAAAAGAACATCTTAGAAGAAAATTAGTCTGAATGATAAATGAGTTATCTGAACTGGAGAAGGGTGGAGAGAATACTTGGAAGGAGAAAAGTTCAAAAAAAGCCTGAGATGAGGGCGCAAAGTTCTCCTGAAATAGAGTTTTGCTAGAATTAGAATTTAGAGCAATCCCAGGACTGCAGATACTGTGGTGAAGAGATGAGTTTGATTATGTCCTTAAAAATCTATGTTAAGGAGAGATGGGGCAATTACAACTAAGAGCTTTAAGCAGGATCATAGGTACGTTTTTGAAAGTTTACTTGGGTAGTGCTGTTAACATGAATTGGATAGAATTAGAAATAAGCTACAATCATGAAAACTAGGCATAGAGCTATCTTATTATCTCATGTGAGACATTGTACTAGCTTCAAAAAGAACAATTTGTACAGAGAATGAGGAAAAGTAACTTTATACTATTGAGGGTGTGGTTTCAAGTAGATTTGGTACTTGATTCATTTGGACTAGTGCAAGAGAGGATGATGGAATATAAGAGTCAGAGGTGACAACTGGGTTTCCAGCTTGAACAAGGGGTGGATGGTGATACTGTTTAGTGACGTAGAAAACTGTAGGGAAGGAAAAGATGTTGAGAGAATAATTAAAGGTTAAGTTGGAGAATACAGAATTTTAAGTGTGTGAAAGCCATCTAAGCTGACATTGAGCTGTTGAAAAGAAAACTTAACCATGCAAGTTCAAAATTCAGAAAAGAAACCGAGTTTGAAGAGATAATTCTGTGACTCATCAATGAACACATATATATCTTTAACTAGGGAGTGTAAAATCCCTCTGAAACTGTAAGCAAACTTTTGACCTAGGTCCATGCATAAATATTTAGGGAGAGAATTCACAGCTTTCTCCAGATTCTCAAAAAAAGTGGCCAAGAAAAATGTTAATAATAAATTATTTATAGTAAATAGTAAGCAAAGATATGAAACTGGGCCATATGACTCGAAGTTCCTCTCCAAATTGAGAGGAAGAGCTAGAACATTACTTGAAAAAAACCAGCAATGAGGAGATGGACTAAAGAAGAGGAATTCTTTTTTTAAATTTTTATTTATTTATCTTTAGAGGGGAGGGGTTAGGGAGAGAAATATCAATGCATGGTTGCCTCTCGTGAGTCCCCTGCTGAAAACTGGCCTGCAACCCAGGCATGTGCCCTGACTGGGAATCGAACTGCTATCCTTTGGTTCACAGGCCCAAGCTCAATCCACTGAGCTACACCAGCCAGGGCAAGAAGAGGAATTCTTAAGAAAAATACTGAGATTGGGTTGGAGCAGAGAAAAGATGTTGACTGGTACTATAGTGACTAAGGTGACCCCACGAAGGCTTTGGCCACCAACAACACATAGAGTCAGATAGGGTGGGGCAAGAGGGCGCACTGTATGGGCCAAGTGTCTAAAAATCACATACGCTGGGATATCTGTTTGTCATGAGACTGCAGTTCTCTTACATATAAAATAAATGTTACTGATGTTCAGTGTTTAGCTTTTTCTTACAAAGACAAGAGTGATGGATGAGTTCCAAAATGTTTATATAGAGACCTCATACAGGAAATTTCTGATAAATCTATTTTTTAAAAAGGTAAAAGGTCAACTTAATAAAGAAATAAAAGTATTTTCAACAAAGTCTGTTAGAAAAATTGGTCATCCATTCAAATAAAGTAAATATCTTACCATATATTTTATAACTTATAAAATATTAAGCAAAATTAATAATACAACTAAATGTGAAATGTAGAAATATTCAACTCTTTGAAGAAAACATGGGAAAATCTTTCTGACACATGCAAAGAGTTCTTATAGTTATTGCACATACAGCATGATCTATGAATAAAGAATTAAAAAGAACCCAATATATTGATCTGGATTAAGTTAAAAACTTTTGCTTTATGAAAGACACTATTGAGAGAATAAAAATGAAAGCCACAAATAGACCTTTTACTGCAAATCCCATATTTGTAGTTGGAGATTACTTTAGCAGATGATTATGGAGATTGGGAGAAGCTAGATCTCAAAACTATTCCCACCTTGCACCTCTGGGACAGGGGTTGCAGTAACATAGGTACCAGTAAATTTCTAGAGTTATAGGGCTATGTAATCACCAGAATAAATGCTGTAAGCATATACTGACGTTCAACATAAAACTAAAAGGTCAACTGTTGCAAACAGAAGTTACTTAGAATGAGGGCAAACATAGATAATCAAGTACCAAATTCACCACACAGTAGAGAAAAATGCTTGAAGAATGCCAACATGAAAGAGAATCATTAAGTTTAATCAACCAAATACCTAACACCTAATGGCACTGGGTCAATAAAACACAGCAATTCTATAATAAATATTTATTAATGAGAGTGATAGTATTTCCTTCTGAAAATGAGAAAAGATTATTATGAAAAATAAATTATTCTTGTCCTTTGAAAGAAAATGTGAGTGTGGTAGAAAAATTATTACTACACAAACTGAACAACAGAATAATCATACACAAAGTAAATTTTTTTTCAACTATAAGATTAAAATAAGCACAAATTATATAAATTATGAGCAGAAAATGTAAGAGACTTGGGAATACCAAAACATTCTAACATAAATAAATAGGAGTTACTGACAAGAAAAACAGAGAGAATGTAGAATAAAAAATAGTGAATAACAGATAAAATCTTACCAGAAAAAAATTAGTTTATCAGATTGGAGGTGACCACAGATCTGGTAGAAAAAAGATCAAGGAAAGAACATCAATTATACAATGAAATTTTAGATTACGAATGTGTAACAAATTGTTAGACTTTCAGATGAGAAAAAGTAGGTTAATTTATGGAAGAACTACAATTAAATTAACCTCACAGTTTTTATCAGCAATACTAAAAAAAGTGTTTCAGGATGTCCAAACTTTAGTGACAAAGTTATTTTGAAACTTGACATTTGGAATAGCCCATATTAACCTTCAAAATGATTAACTAAAATAGGTGTTTTAAATTTAATCAATCAGAATCATCATGTTATAATATCATAATATATCAAGCATTACTTTAACAATTTCACAATACTTCCAAATTTTTAAATAAACCAAGAATTTTAGAAACTCACTATATAGCAAGTTTTATCTCAGCATATTTAAACATACTACAAGATTTATTTCTCTAAATTAAAAATAAAAGAAGGAAGAACTCAAAAATATGTTTGATTATTATCCATACTTTAAGACAGGAATAACAGAAACACACAGAAGTTAGGTATAGGGACCAGTGTCATGTACATTGAGGATAGTAATGGAAACAGGATTTAAATATAAGCTGCACAAGTCCAGAACATGCACTTTTAATGACTATGTCAAACTCTTGAGAGTTAGAAAGGAATATAATATGCCAGGACACCTGGATATTCATATGGGCAAATGAAATGTTTATCCGTAGTTCACACCATCCATAAAAATTAATTTAAGATGGCTTACAGACTAAAGCAACAAAGATTTTAGAAGGAAACAATATATTTGTAACTTTGGGTAACAAAGATTACTTAAATATAGAATAATAAAAACAAACCTGAAAAAATGTTAGAGGAAAAAATACTACATATGATTTTATTCGAGTTAAAAATTGTTCTTTTTCTTTTTTTTAAGATTTTATTTATTTATCTTTATAGGGGAAGGGAAGGAGAGAGGGAGAGAAATATCAATGNTTTATCCGTAGTTCACACCATCCATAAAAATTAATTTAAGATGGCTTACAGACTAAAGCAACAAAGATTTTAGAAGGAAACAATATATTTGTAACTTTGGGTAACAAAGATTACTTAAATATAGAATAATAAAAACAAACCTGAAAAAATGTTAGAGGAAAAAATACTACATATGAATTTATTCAAGTTAAAAATTGTTCTTTCTCTTTTTTTTAAGATTTTATTTATTTATCTTTAGAGAGGAAGGGAAGGAGAGAGGGAGAGAAATATCAATGTATGGTTGTCTCTCGTGAGTCTCCTGCTGGGAACTGGCCTGCAACCCAGGAATGTGCCCTGACTGGGAATCAAATCTCAATCGTGTGGTTCGCAGGCCCGCGCTCAATCCACTGAACTAAACCAGCCAGGGCAAAATTGTTCCTTTTCAAAAGTTATGATTAAGACAGTGAAAGGCAAGCTATCAATTGAGAAAATATTTTTGTACACATATATTGAACAAAAAGTTTTCTTTAAGAAAAAAGGCAAACAGCTCAATTTTAAATGGGCAAATGGCTTGACTAGAGAGTTAAGTATGGCTAACAGTGACTCTTTTCTCAACATCATTATTGAAGAGAGAAATGCAAATTAAAATCACAATGCGACAGTATTTCACACTCATTTGGATGTCTAAAATTAAAAAGCCAGAATATAAAATATTAAGGAACATATATACCAATTAAGACTCTCAAATACTGATAATAATAATGTAAAACCTACAACTTTTATGAAAAACTGGATGACAATTTTGATAAATACTTAAACATACATCTATCCCATAATGACTTTTTTCTGGATATTTAGTTTAGAGGAAATTAAAATACATGACTTCAAAAAGTCTTCTACATAACAGCATCTTGATTCATAATAACTGATCATCAAAAACAATTCAAATTTTCATCAACAGGAGAGTGAGTGGATAAAAATGTTGTGGTTATCCAAGCAATAAAATACTACTCAGCAAAGAATAGAATATGCTACTAATATAAGCAAAAGTAGATAGATTTCAAAAAGTTGTGTTGAATTAAATGAGGCAATATTACACAGTTTGTGATTTCATTTAAATGAAGTTCGAGAACAGACAAAATTATTTCTTGGAGATAGGAATTAGTGGTTGCTTCCCATTGTGCAATTGGCTAGAATGGGGTCAGAAAACTTTGATTGATGTGGAAGTTACATATTTGTTTACATTCATAAAATTTATTGAATTATTCATTTAAGATCCATTCATTTAACTATTTGCAAATTTATTTCAACTTAAAAACATACTTCCTCACCTCTCTTGCAATAAAGTTATTCTGAAGTAAGATGACTTTCTATGGAGGAGGTAAGTAGGGGAAACAGTAACTAAGTTTAACACCTTTTAAGGGGAAAGTGATTAGTGATGATTAATTATAGACATTGTAAGTAAAAATCAAGTGTACATATGAGTATTATATAGTATAGATAGTATAGATATTACATAACTAGTAGACAACTAAAACTTGGAAATTGAAGCAAGAAAATACTTTCAAAACTATTATAGGTAAAGTAGGATTGAGTGGGGAGAAGAACAAGAAAACAAGGTTAATGCTGTTCAAAAGAAGGGGGGCTAAGAGTAATTATATTAATATCAAAATGATATTAATATGTCCTATTTTTCTGTTTAAAGATGTAGACTACAGACTCGTTGATGGAATAATGCAAATTAAAACAACCATAAGACTGTGGTTGGTAAGCCCTGTATGGGCAAACAGCAAAGATTGATATTAGACATTGCTGAAGAAATAGGCATTCCTCTCATGCACCAAGCTGGAACAATCTTTTTGGAGAGTGATTAACAGGATATATCAAAATAAGAATTGCATGTAATACTTCAGTATTTAATTTTTATGAACCTCATGTACAAGCATGCAGACATGTATGTAAAATACTTATCTGCATGAATACTTGTTGCACAAAATTTTCACAGTAGTTGTAAATTAGAAATTATAAATTAAAAAGAAATAGAGAGCTGGCTGGTATAGCTCAGTGGATTGAGCATGGGCCTGTGAAGCAAAGGGTCACTGGTTTCAGGCCAGGGTTTCAGGCCAGGTCCCCAGTAGGGGACACATGAGAGGCAACCGCACATTGATGTTTCTCTCCCACTCTTTCTCCTTCCCTTCCTCTTTCTCTAAAAATAAATAAATAAAATATTACAAAAAAAGAAATAGAGAAACTTGTAATACATATATGCTATGGAATTTATTCAGCCATTATACTAAAGAAAGAAATTTACACTGACATAGATAGTCATAGATAAAAACATAAGGTCTGATGTCATTTAAGTAAACCAATATGTGCATGTGTAAACATACATACATGCATATATACATGCATACATAAGAAAGAGATAGCAGGACATACATCAAAGTATTCACAATGACATCTTCCTTAGAATGGGTGTTTGCAGGTTTTAAACATAAAGATTTTCATGCATTACTCCATATGTTTTCACTGAAGTGAGAATATATTTATATTCTTTATATTCTTGTATTGTTTAAGATAGAAGAAAAATAAATCAAGCTGGGGATGGGTATTTAACATCTTAAATGGAAAGCAGCATTAAAACTGTGAGAGGGGTGCACCACCTCAGCATCTAATAAGTATTAGGGATTCCACTTCCATTCTTTCAAATATAAAAGGAAAGAGATAAATACATTAGTGTTTAAAGGAAATATCTTGGGCAGGAGAAAGTTGTTTGTGTTTTTTAGTATGATGACATCACCTCAATATGTTTAAAGATTTAATGGAAATAGTTTCTGCAGTTGTGGTACAGAGGCTCTGAAGAGGTATGAAGAGTTGGATAAATGAGGGAGGGAATACAGGAAAGCCGTTCTCAATATTTTATGTAAATTCTCAGGGTTTTGGCAAGGAATGCTTTAGACTACCTTTCCAGAACTCATTTCCTGGAACTACACATGCTCAAATTACTCGACAGAAACAGGTATTTAAAAGATATTAGCCATTATAGGCATGTTATTATGAATAGAAGAACCATGCATTCAGACTATGACAGAAAGATGGTAAAATGGAGAAATTTTCCAAGATAGAAAATGCTTCTATTGTGTTTTTGAGAAATTATAAATAATGTGTTGTCATTAAGCAGTATATATATTTAAACCCTCATTTTCAGGTATTAATTCTTATTCATTTAAATGTGAATAATTCCTTTTGTTTCTAAAAGTAATCATCAAATAATAAATTACACTGAATAAATTCTAAAATGAAAAGGGATTAGAGGGTGAAGTACATTTTAGAATCTATGTAGTTTTTTAGAAAACTGAAAAGACTCAGCTTAAGCAATAAAGAAAGAAGCAAATAATTTTATTTTTTATTTTTTTTGAGAGAGAGAGAGGGGAAGGGAGGGAAAGAGGGAGGGAGAGAAGCATTGATGTGACTGAGAAACATCAGCTGGTTGCCTTTCCTATGCGCCATGACCATTACCTAACCAGCAACCTAGGCATGCGCCCTGAACAGGAATCAATTTGCAGGACGACACCCAATCAACTGAGCCTTATCAGCCAGGGCCACAAGTAAATCTCACCGTGGAATTTAAAACTTGAGAGGGACTTATCAGAACTCCACAGGTCATTTTGAACGCCAGCCCTGTGCCAGCCTCCATGGACTGAGGTGAGACTTTGAAATGAACTCATCCTAGTGAGTGGAATGGCACTAATACAAATAAAAGAAAGAGGAATAGGTCATGTCATTATAATTGCTACAAAAGAATACAGAGGATCAGAGTGTGAAGTGAGAAGGTGGGTGATTTATCTCCCACAGGCTAGTACCAGAGTGGAAGAAGTGAAGAAGACATGGGACTCTTGGGAAAAAATTTTCAGGCAATGGGAACAGTGAGTACAGAGGTCCTGAAAGTGTGTCTAGAGTATAAAGAACAAACAACAGTAACAAAACCCACCGCCACCACCAACATCAAAGAGTTCAGTGTGTTTGGAACTCAGGGAAGTCTTTAGATGTCAGACCACACAGGGCGAGTACACACTGGTAAGGAGTTAATATTTTGGCCAGTGTCACGGGAAGACACTGAGGATTTTGGAGCAGGGCAGTGGCAAGACCCAATGTGCATTTTTGAAATATTGCTTCTGCTTCTCTGTAGAGAACAGATGTAGGTCAACACTGAAGCAAACGCTTCTTGCCATTGTCCAAATGGAAGAGATGGTAAATGGGACTAAGATTAGGGGAAGCACACCCCCCATTTTTCTGGGAAGAGACCTGGCTTGTATCTGTTGTCACCACACAATTACTAGTAGCATTCTCTTTCACTTTCAAGGACAGCACATTATGTGGTCACCCAACTGAGAGGGTAACAGTGAAAGTCCTGTGAAAAGGCAAGTGTTTGCTTATATTTTAAAGGTAGAGCCAGCATGACTTTCTGATGCATTGTACTTAAGATGGAGTAAAAAAGAAGTCAAGAATGATGAGGAGGTCTGGAGGCTGAGAAACAGGAAGGATTTCTTGCTGGTGTTGTTGAGGGAGAAGTGTCAGCCCTTGGGAGAGAAAATGTTCTATGGGAATGTCTTAGGTTATAAACAGTTGCTGAAACTAAAATTCATGTGCAAGTAATTTGCTAAGGGAACACTTCCCAGAGAGACTAGGGCAGTGAAAGAATCAGGAAAAGGAAAAGGAGAAATTCAAGCAAGGATTTAATGTCAGGCTAAAGGATGTCCCTGATCCAAAGGAAGGACTGGAGCATCTACATCTTAGGGTTCTCCTGCCTTTAGGCACATGGGTTCTGGGGCCAGTGGAGAGGAACATCAACTCAGACATTACAGTTTCCCTGTGGCTTCCAAGCAATTCCAATAGCCTAAGAGCTTCCTTCTAAGAAGGTGCTATAACTCAATTTCTTTCTGCAAATATACCCGCTGAAACCCTACTCCTTAACATGATGGTTTTTGGAGATGAGGCCGAGGCCTTCAAGAAATTATTTACAATAGATGAGTTCACTAGAGTGGAGCCTTCATGATGGGATTAGTGGATTATAAGAAGAAGAAAAAGAGGAAGAGATCTCTCTTTACTATGTGGGTCCACAACCAAAAGGTACCATCTGCAAGCCAGGAAGAGGACATTCCCCAGGAACCAGATCAGCTGGCACCTTGCTCTTGGATTTACAAGCCTCCAAAAGTGTGATAAAATAAATTTAGGTTGTTTAAGCTTCCCACTCTGATATTTTTGTTATGTCAGCCCTATTAGACTAAGACAGAAAATTACAAGTATAAGCCTTTAGACTCAAAGCATGTCAAAGCTGGTAAGAGGGTTCTGAGGGGCACTGGGTAGAGCACCAACAATGGAGGACTGTAATGTCTACTCTAGAACTAAAAGTCAATATTTCACTTTAGCAGGCACTGGGCACCTTAGATCATCATATTAAATAAATAGGCAGCAGGGCATAAGACTCCAGTAAGGAGAGAGGTGAGGAATAAAATAGAAGTGTGTGGATTGAATAGATGGAATCTTCGAGACGAGGCTCTCTGTGATCATGCAGGCAGTGAGTGCAGGCAGAGCAGTGTTAGGGACTCAGTGAAGCTGGAAGGCGGTATAGCATACAAGCCATGCCCTGGAGAAGACTTGATCTTACTTAAAAAATGAGACAAGGCAAGACAGAATGGCTCTGAAGGGGTGACATCTGTGGCAGGTCTTCATCGTGCTATTAATTTGTTTTTGGCTATTTTATCTTATGTCCTTATCCATTTCTGTATCTGCACCCTCTGCCCCTTTACATTGGAAAAGGTATACTCAGCATCTTTTTTCTACTCTAATAGAGACCAGAGACATGGAAAGAAAGAACAAACTGACAGTGACAAGATGGGAGGGGGGTGACGGGAGAAAGAGGGGGAAGAGTCAAGTCAAGGAACATTTATAAAGGGCGCATGGACAGAGACAACAGGGAAGGACTGTAGGTGGGAGGTGGGGGATGAGTAGGACATGGGAGAGTAATGGGAGAGAAATGGGGACAATTGTAATTGAACAACAATAAAAATGCAGAAACATCATAAAAATCATGTTAGTTTTGACACTAGGTAGTTTTAGACCAATGCTATGTAAATATGATATGCTATGATATTTTAAAGAAGCCCTTGTGTTCTCAAATTGCCTCAGATTAGTTATAAGTTCTCACATAAAGTGAATTTGTATAATTTTAAATAAAAGAAACAAAACCCAACTTAGCAGATCACATGCCTTTGAAGATAGGATATGATTTACTAAATAAAATAAATGGGCAGTGAAAAGCCTAGAGTGTTGGGTATTTTCGTTTGGAAGGATTAATGCTTCAATGGCTCATATGTCTCTATATATTATTATATATTATTAATAACTATTCATAAGAGTTATTATTATAACTCTTGTATTTGAACAAAGAAAACAGGCTATTTAGGCCGAGCTGTAGTGCTTATCTCATCCCCATAAGGATTCAACTCACCTTTGCTTGAGTGCTAACGGGAAATTCCAGATTTCCACATCAGAGTACAGAAAACCCTCTGTCACGGCAGACACTGAGGTCTCCTTTCCTCTGCCTGGAACTTCCGGAGGTGAGCCTGGACGGCAGAGCTCTGTTCTGCTTTCCATTTGTCCTTTTGCCTTCACTTCTTCCGTGGCCAGTCAGATAGAGATTGAAGGGTAGTATCTGGGAGAAGAGATGATAATATAAACTTCTGTTATCCTGTTGCAAGCACTTTTCATGTCCAGTATTTATCCTATAAATCCTCGCAACTCTATCAGCTGGAAAATGCTATTATTATACCCATTATACAAATGAGATATAAAAATACTAAGAAACTTGTCCTAGGTCACTGAGTTAGCTGGTGGTGGAGCCAGAATTCAAACCCCAGTCCTCTGGCCCTAGAGTCAAAATTCGTAACCATGATGTACTGCCCTTCTGAGGTAGGGTGTTAGTGCTCCTCTACGTTTGCCCGACTAAGGCCCGGCTCAGTAACTTCACCTCACAACAGAGAAGGCCATTTGTGATAGTCATTTTGCACTTAACTTCAAAAACGTTCAAGCCATCCCTTTTCAGGACAAAGGAAATTTATGAGACAGCTTATAGTCTCCATGCTAGAAATAGATGAAATTCTATTAATCTCCCCTCCACTAATTTGATTTGGTGTGTTCCTTTCGGAGAAGACACCAGTTTGTCATCAATCTGAAAGGCCTTGTGCTCGCACTATATTGCTTTTATTATTATTGTATTACAGGGTTTCAGTAACTTGGATTAGGATCACAGGCATCACTGCCAGAAAAATTTATAGCAGGCTGCTGTCCCCACATTTTTATGGCTTGGCTGGTCCCGCAGTTTCTTGTAAAAAATCTTAACACTTACTCCTTGACTTCAGTTTAAAAATACAATTTGTTCTCTTTCTATCTATAAGAACTACTTGTATGCTGAGGTAACTAAAGCAACTTTTGGTTCTTTGTGTTTTTATGTCTTCCACACAAATTCGGACATATTCTTAATAGGAATATTTTCTAGGTTAGTCAATAGCAATTAGGCATTACCCTTAATTTGCTGGCATTTTCTCATTGCATCTTTAAAAATGCATTTCGAGGGCATGTGATGTCACCTCAAATAAGACTCAAGCTGTAATGTGAATCCTTGTAATGTAAGTCTTAATTAGTTTTGAGAAAAGGCAAAGCTTACTCATTTATTATGCTGAGGAGGACATTTAATATTTAAAAGGATGAAGATGATTATTAATTATATGCTTGGAATTTTATTTTTAGGCAAGATATGTGTAAGGTAATTATCTAAATTAATTAATGTCCAACTTCTTAAGGATGGAAATAACTAGGTTCCATTCATATGCCACTCAGAATAATGTGATTTATTGTATTTTCACATTAAAAGGTGTCAACAACTTCATATGATAATTATGTTTTAAAGTCATACACAATACATCTCATTGTCTTAGATTTCCCAGAATACAGACAGTTTGCACTGTGTTGTGTACTCACATCTTACATACCACAGGGTGTGCTTTGAGTTTGTGTTGTTCTGTGATCTGTATATTCTGATCTACTAGTCTCATGCCAGGGAATTTTGGACAAACTTGTGGAGGTAGGAAGAGAACTTTTCTGTATGTTTGTTTAATAGTCGTGTCTAGAGGATTTACATTGGGGGCTTGGTCAAAGCGAGCTTTGGGGTTTCATATAATGTTTGAATATTTCCAATTGAGAATGTATTCATGAATGCTCTATGATATTTAAAATTAATAAAACAATAAAAATGTGCCGAGACACATGCTTAGACCAAGCTCTGATGAAACAAGAGTATTGTCATATGTCGATGGGAAAGATCATGGTCTGTCCTCTTAAAATTGGGTGTCGCAGGCTAACCTCAACCATTTTGACTTCTCACTGACTCTACCATGTATTCATGTATTGCATGAATACATGTAATACATGTATTACTATTCTCCATGTATTCATTCACATTTAGAAGTTATTTAGCACTATCTCTAACTTTGTGACACCTTATTTGAGTGTTCCTCTCCCCAAATAAAGCTTCTGGCACTCCCTTGTTGGTAAGTCTCCCTTCCTCCCATCAGAGCCCTTCTGTTCTCTTTTACCTGCTGCTCATCCTGGCTCCCTGGTTAATTGGCTTCTCATTGGGTTTGACAACTGGGAACCACAGGTAGGAGATTAGGAGGCAGAAAGATAGAACAATTGTATTTCCTCCTCTGACCTCTCGTTTTTTCAGCTACACTTTTGGCTGTGGCCATATGCCACTCTGATTGCAGCTCTAGTGGAGACAGGGAGAGGGGAATGGGGGCCCTCCTCTGTGTCTTCTGCTCTCACTGTGGCCTTTGCAAACATTATTCCTTCTTTCTCTTATTCAGACCCAGATCTGTTAACGGGTTACTATCGTTGTTAGTTCCTGGTTGCCTCAACATTCCTTATCAGTTTCTTAAATTAGCCCTGGCTTCTCCCATCAAAATCTTTTTGTTAAACTTGTGAAATAAGTTTATATAATTTTGAGGGGAACTTGACCAATACACTCCCTCTTTATACCCACTGTACTGAGTTTCATAATGGCTTTTATCACAATATCTGTCAGTGTGGTTATATCTAAGTATGCTTTCCTCATAGATACACATCTACTGCATCTTCCTTCACATATAAAACATACGGAATTTCATCATTTCATGCTGTGTCTATGACTGCCTCTCTAGGACACACTGATATCTCCTGCTTGGATTACTACAACTTAAAGACAAAGAGAGAATTTCTTTGAATTAGAATTTCTCCTAATTTCTTTCTGATTCTGTTACCAGGGAAGATAGTCTGTTCTGAACCCTGGGGACCCTCCTCCATCAGCCAAGATGGAAGCAGAGGGTCGTTCTTACACTAAGTTGGGGAGAAGCTAACAAGGTAATTGGAGAGGAAAACTGCCTTTCTCTCTTGTTACCAGATTGGGGTGGGGCCATAGGAAGGCAGGCACCTGCACCATAGAAGTCAATGTGCTACAGGGTGAGGTGCTAGACCAAAGAGGTTTGTCAGTCTAGCCTGGTAGAAGAGATTATTTGGGAGGTGGACCCATCCAAAGCATAAACAAGTTCGGGAAGTTGATTGGTCATTTTGAGGAAGCACCTGGCTTATCCCATACCCAGGCTAATATAATTCCAGGGTAACAAAGAAAGCTCTCTGGTTCGTGGCTTGCTGCCTGGTGACCTTCACTGGTGCAGTGCACTGGCCAGTTCTCTGCATGGACCACGTGGCCTTAGCAGCTGCATGGCTAATGGCCTCCAGGTAGGAGCTTCTCTTGCTCTGTTGCCCACTTGGTGTTGCAGTTGTACTCTCTCCCAGGAACATGTGACCTTGTGCCCCCAGAAGCTGCATGTCCCGTGGTCACGTGAGCTCCATTTGCAGCCTTCAGGAGGGAGCCTGAAATGGACAACAGCTGGGGACAAGCTAAGCTACCTGTATGACTGCTTAGCAGCCTCCTGTGAGTTTCAAAGGACTGTACTTTAAACTGGAACAGGAACTCTGGACGCTGCCTTTTGTCTTGGTTTGTGGAGGAGATGAACTTTGAGACAGAAGTCCGTCACTCTCCCAGACTGTGAAGCATCTGAATAAAACCTCTTCCCTGTTACATTAGCATCTGCCTCACAAGTTTGATTTTTGTGGTGATAAGCAGCCAAACCTCCCTGTTTTTGTTCAGTAATAATTGTATTAATATTCCATTGCAATCTATTCTCAATGTAGTGTTCAGAATCATCCTTTGAAAACATAAGTCAGATTTTATCTCTCCTTCTCAAAATCTTCCAGAAACTTCTTATTGCACCAAGTATAAAATCAAACTTTTGTATCACGGTTGGCCTAATGGTCATATAATATCTACACACAATCACCCCTTTGATCTAATTTTCCTCTACTAACTCCATGTTATGCCTTGGCCTTAGTGCCACCTGCTGTCCCCACACCCTGAGCACTTGACGACCGCAGAACCTTCCTTTACCTGGAGCTCTGTCCCCAGATATCCATTCTGCCACTTTCTCCTGTGCTCTGGGTCTCTGCTCAAGGACCTCACTGAGACGGCCACCCTGTTTCACAAGGCTCCACCAGACACTGCTTTATTCTTTCTGTCTGGCTCTTAGCAGCTAGCCTACTTACTTTATTAGTTTATTTTAGTTCTTTATACTCTAATGTAAATTCTATTACAGCAAAGATGCTTGGCGTTTTAATCACTGCTTCCCTAGTGTGTCTTTAACCATCTCAGAGTTCAATAATACAAACATAAGTGCAGATATTTTTATGTGATACATATATAATGATAGAGAACAGAGATAATGGTTACATAAATTTTTAACCTAAAATTTAAGTATTTTATGTGTTTTATCCAGGCACTCTGAATGTAATATATATTTATGTTATTTGTATGAGTGGTTCTTTGCATTTCAGTATTAGTTAGGTATGTATTCTCCAAATTAAAGTGATTAATATAAGTAATCACCTGCTAATAACCTCAAAACTTTCAGTTATTATAAAAATCATACTGATTAATTTATGAATGATGACACTATGAGGTAGGGTTGGGTAGTTACTTTTTGAATAGGTCCAAGATGGAAGAGGCCAACAAAAGCTCCAAGAAGAGGGATGGTGAACTCACAGAAGTGGCCCATGGCACCTGAAGGATCTGGGGTCCCTGTTCCTCCAGACTGAGGCAGAGTTGGCTGTTGCCCTCAGTGATAAGTGAGGCACTGAGAGTGACGTGGCTGAGCTTTAGGTTCAGGTGGCCAAGGCAGAGGGTGGCCATGCAGTCACCAAGAATCGGCTGGAGAAGTAGATGTTGATGTGCATGGACCTGGAGAACTGCTGTCAGGGCCTATAGGAGGAGCTCAACTTCTGAAAGATCTTTGAGGAGGTGTGGGAGACAAGCCTGTGGCAGAGTGGCACCTGTTGAAGTTGTTTTCCTGCCACCGGCAAGAACGCCACTTGAAGATGGCGTAGGCACTAGAGGAGGTGTGCAGCCAGCCTGATGAGAAATGCAGCTCTGTAAGCTGGAGCTGGAGCAGGCCTAGGAGGCCAAGCTGGACAGTGCCGAGCTGAGCTGTGACCTGAATGACAAGGCCACCAGTGCTGGCCGTGAAGAGCTGAAGGAGACATGCACACAGGTCGAGTCCCTCAACTACCATCTCTCCGGCCTCCAGAAGCAGGCTGGTGCAGCTGAGGACCAGATCAGAGAGTTGGAGGAGGCCATGGCCAGGGGAGTGTGACAGGTTCCTAACAGAAATGTGGAGCGTTGGCCAAATACCAGGAGCTGCTGGACATCAAGCTGGCTCTAGACGTGGAGATCAGTGCCTATCAAACACTGCTGGAGGGGGAGGAGGAGAGTCTGAAGCTGTCCCCCGGCATGTCTCCACCGGTCTCCATCTCACAGGCCACCTGGAGCAGCAGTAGCAATGTGTCCACGGCAGGGTGCTTGGGCCACAGCAAGTGGAGGCAGCTGGTGGTGGAGGAGCAACTGGGTGCAGACACAAGCTTGGCATCAGTTTTAGCTGCAACAGTAGCAGCTTCTGCCTGGCCCAGCAGACCTCAGCCTCAGGCAGCATTGCCTATTTTCTATTTGGATAGTTTGTTCTTCTATGTTAAACTTTGAGAGTTCTTTAAGTATTCTAGGTACTAGTCTTTTGTTCCATATGTCATATATTAGATAAGGATGCCAAACACCACACACTGAGTGGCTTAAGCAACAAGTTTATTTTCTGATGGTTCTGGGGGCTGAGAAGCCCAAGATCCAGGTGCCAGCAGGACTGGTGTCTGGTAAGAACACTCCCCTTGAGTTACAGATCGTTGCCTTCGCACTGTTTCCTCTCAGGGCAGGAGTCAGTGAGCACTCTGGTGTCTCTTTTTATAAGGACTCTGATGCTTTGGACCAGGGTTCCACCTGTTTGACCTCATGTGACTTTAATTATTTCTTTAGAGGTCCCACCTCCAAATACAACTATACTGGGGTATTAGGGTTTTAATGTGTGGATTTTGAGGAAACAAAATATTCAGGAATATTGAGGAAACAAAATAGTTCCACACATTGTGTATATCCTCTTAACAAAGTCTTTCAGAAACCAAATTTTGATGCAGCCCAATTTACCAAAATTTCCTCTGTGAGTTATGATTTTGGGAGGTGATATCCAACAACCCTTTGCCTACCTCTGGATCTAGGTAATTTTCTGTTTTTATTCTTCCTGAAAGTTTTATACTTTTACACTTCACACTCAAAGCCATTATTTAGTTTTAGTTCACTTTTGTATAAGTTATGAGACATAAAAGTATCTTTATTTGCCTAGATATCCAATTCTTTGGCAACATTTATTGAAAGGTGATCTTTCCATTGAATTTTTTTGTACACCTGTTAACAATTAGGGAAGCATATTCACATGGGTCAATTTCTATTTCAGTGAAGGACATTCATGTGGGTTCTCTATTCTGTTCCATTGATCTCAGTATCCATCCTGCCACATAGTTTGGTTTCTGTAGCTAAATATAAAGTCTTAAAATCTACCTAATTATTAACACTTTATTCACTTTTAAAGATGGTTTAGCTATTTTTTTCTTGACTTCAGATTTTTTTTATTTTTCAATTGCAGTTGACAGTCAAAATCATATTATTTTCAGGCATACAACCCAATGGTTATACATTGTATAACTACGTGATCACCCCAATGAATCTAGCACCCATCTGACTCTGTACATAGTTATTAGAATATTATTAACTGTGCTATGCTCTGCATCCCTGTGACTAGTCTGTAAGTAAAAATCTGAACTTCTTAATCCCTCCACCTTTTCCACCCATAGCCCAACACCCTCCTGTCTGCAAACAAAATATTCTCTATGTCTATTAGTCTGTTTCTGCTCTGCTGTTTATTTATTTTCTTTTTCAGATTCCAGATATAAATTAAATCACTTGACATTTGTCTTCCTCTTTCCGACTTATTTCACTCAGTACAATACTCTTTAGGTCCATCGATGTTGTTGCAGATGGAAAGATTTCATTCTTTTTTTGTGGCTGAGTCACATTTCATTGTATATACACACCCCTTCATGTATCTATTGATGGACACTGAGGTTGCTCTCATAACCTGGCTATTATAAATAAGGTTGTAATGAACATATGGATGCATAGGTCCTTTTGATGTAGTGTTTTGGTTTTCTTCAGACAAGTACCAAGACGCGGCATCACTGGATCCTCTGTGTCTCTTGCTCTACTTGACCTCCCTGGTTTGTGATGTGACGTGAGTCGCTGTAGCAGTATCTGTAAGGTCCTGCTTTGTTATCCATTCAGCCGCCCTATGCCTTTTGACTGGAACTTTAATGGATTTAAGTTACTTTAGAATCATTTGCACTTGAAGTGATTATTGATAAATGTATATTATTGTCATTTTATTACTCATGTTATTAATGTATCCCCTTCTTCTGATAGAAGACCCTTTAACATTCCTTGAAATACTGATTTGGCAGGGATGAACTCTTAGCTTTTTCTTGCCTGGGAGCTCTTTAACTGTCTTTTTATTCTAAATGATAGCTTTCTGGGTAGATTAATCTTGGTCATAGGTCCTCAGTTTTCATCAATTTCAATACTTCTTTCCCAACCCTTCTGGCCTGCAAATTTTCTGTTGAGAAACCAGCTGACAATCTTATGGGACTTCTCTTACAGGTAACTAAGTGCTTTTCTCTTGCTGCTTTGAAGATTCTCTCTTTGTCTTTAAGTCTTGACATCTTTAAGTATGATGGGTCTTGGTGTGAACCTCTTTGGGTTCATCATATCTGGGATTCTTTGCACTTCCTAGACTTTTATGTCTGTTTCCTTCTATAGATTAGGGCAGTGTTCTATCATTATTTTTTCACATATGTTTTCCACTCCTTGCTCCCTCTTTACCTTTTGGCACACCCATGATGTGAATGTTGGTATATTTGAAGTTGTCTCAGAGGCCTCTATTAATATCCTCATTTTTTTTGTTCTTTTGATTGGGTGTTTTCTATTTCCTTTTCTTAGATCCTCAGCTTCATCTCTTTCACTGTTAATTTTCTGTTATGGATTCTTAACTTTAGTTGCATTCTTCTGACCATTCTTTCTATGTTTTCTATGTTTCCTATCTCTTTGTTGAAATTCTCACTAAATCCTTTCCCTAAGTTCATTGAGCATTTTTACAGCCACCGTTCTGTACTCTGAATATCGTAGATGCTTGTATATATTTTGTTGAGTTCTCCTTCTCAAGTTTTATTCTGTTGTCATTTGGGACATGTTTATTTTTCCTTCGTTTTGACTGCCTCTTTATGTCTGTTTCTATGTTAGAGTTGTTACATCTCCAGGGCTTAGTAGAATGGCCTTATGTAGTTGGTGTCCTATGGGATCCAGGAGCACAGCCTCCCTGATCACCTGAGGTGGACATCACCAGTGTGCCTTCCATGTTGGCCGTGTATACCCTCCTATTGTAGTTGAGCCTTGATTGCTGTTGGCATGTCAGTGGAGGAATTCACCCCAAGGCTGATCAGCTGTAAGACTGGTTGCTACCACTGTGGAGGACCAGCTATGTGGGAGCCCATCCCACAAAGCAGGACTTATTTCCTCAGGGTTCTGGAGCCTGCTTAGTCCACCCCTTTAGTGTGTCCTTATGGAGGAGGTTGGGTGGTGCTTTCATGTGGTCTGAACCTGTCTGCCAAATTTTCTGGCTCTAGGGCCTCCTGGGAGCTATAGGTCAAGGTCAGCTGCCATCTATGCTTTTACCCAGACCACCCAGCATTTGCTACAAAGTCATCTACAGATGACTGTTTCTTGTGCTGCACTTAGGGGTGGCCAGGGGAGGCAAAGCTACAAACCAAGGCCAGCTGCCCCTAGGGCCAGGCCAAGGGCCACTTACCAAGAGATACTCAGCGTGCCAAGGCCAAATGCTGCTTGCATTATGAGAGGTTTTAGGTAGGTCTGAAGCATGAGACGAGCCTGACCATTTGTATGAAAAAGCCACTGGAAAGGGTTTGTATGGGTCTTCAAGTTGGGTGGGGTCCCAGAGGGTGGGTTAGTAACATTAGCTGGGTTGATGTACACACAGATATGGCACCCACTTGTCAACTCTGTGCGGGAAGGGCTCAGAGGAAATAATGGCCTCTGCTAGCACTTTTGTCTGAGAGAAAGCTGCCCCTCCAGCTCTTGCCTGGATGCCAGCCAACTAAGATTTTTTCCTATATGTCCTTGTTGTGTAGTGCTAGAACCCAGAGTGAGTGAGTTCAAGCAAGTCTTTGTGCAGGCCCATGAAGAGGAGCGCCTGGGACTCTAGAGGCCCTTTGTTTCACTCAGCTATAATCCCTGTTTATTTTTACAGCCAGAAGTTATGGGGACTTCTCCTCCTGACATTGGAACTCTGGGCTAGGGTGAGGGGGGCTGTTGTGGGCCTGAGATTTCTTGCTCCTTAGCAGTAACCTCCACAGACAGATATCCTTCGCTTTATTCTCCACACATGGGTGTGGGCCCAGCACATTGGCTTCTCCATCTATCTTACCAGTCTTGACTGGTTTCTTTAAGTAAGTAAAGTGGTTTCTTTACTTTTTCTTTGCCTTTCCATAATTATGAGCATAATCTTGTTTATTACTTCAAATTACCAGAAAATCGATAAAGAATTGTGTTAAAACTGTAAATTTGGTGAATTGACACTTTAATTATATTGAGCATTCCAGTATATGAACATGGAAGTTTTGTTTATTTAGGTCATCTTTGATGTTTTTTCAATAGCATTTCATAATTTTCAGCATAGGATTTCTGTGTATATTTCATTAACTGCATACCTAAGTATCTCATTTTCTTTGGAGCTGTTTGAATATTGTGTTCAATTTTTGTTTTTTCATGATTATTTTTAGTCCATAGAAATGCAACGGATTTTTGTGTGCTTTTTAATAACATTTATACTGAAAATAAACATAGCAAGTGCTTTTTCTTATGATGACTATTTTCAACATAATTATTTTCAACATAATTTTTTACAAACTACTGTTTTATTTTTGAACAACTGTTCACAGTAAAACTTTTAGAGAGAAATGTATGTGTATTTGAGATTAAGAAATAAATCTCAGAGGAGCCATGCTGTTTTGGACAAGGTATTTGCAAGCCTTCATTTCTTGGTGTATAATATTTAATTAATACATTTCCCTTTTGTTATTATTGAAATTTTTCAGACCCATTGATATATGTGTGCATTATGAGGTTCAACCTTCTATGTTGTCAATACCTTCTATATTTTTAAGCAGAAATTTCTTCCTGAATCTGACAAGTCCTTTGAAGAAGAATAGCCATATTTCTAACTGTATTTAACTTGCAAAACAGGTTGATGGTAAAAATATATTTTGGCTTTTGTTTTCTAAATCAGCTTTCCAAATTAAGTGATTAATGCTTGAGTTCTATTTTCAATTTTCTGGTAACATACATCAAAAACATATAAAAGGAAATTAAATATACCCAATAAGTATGTCACCTTGTGATTGATGGGATGTTTTTGTGTCGTTGCATTGCTCTACTGCTAAATTTGTTTTTAGTTGATCAAGTTAACATTATTTGAACTGCTCTTAAATGTGCTTAATGCCTGCATATTAATAAAAAATAACAATTTAAATATAGAAAGCAATTTTATGAGCTAATTTACAAATGAGGAGCAATCTCCCAAAAGGAAACACTGAGGAGCAGGACAAACGAGCACATGTGAACAACAGAAAATCAATCCCCGGTGCTTTCACTTGGAAGATAAATTTAAAGCTGGTTTTCTGAGATCTCCCTTTTCTCCCTGAACTTGAAAGATGACAGTGATGAATTGGGCGGGCATAGCTTATACTCAGTGACAATTTTTGGAAGTCAAGTTAAAAATAACATCATATACAGAATTTCCAGACTGTAGCAAATCCTCATGGAACAAGAGACTTGTGAGTTTGGTTTATGTTGCTTTAATGGTTTAGCTTTCTTCTGCATCTGAATTTTGCATGTATACGGCATAATTACACAAGTGTTGAGGATAAGCATCCCAGAATAGTGTAAATGTGGGCAATACAAGTATGACCCAAAGCAAACTGTAGGGCCTCTAGATCCTTAAAACTCGATCAATTTCATTAAAGAGTTTGCATAAATTGTAAAGTAGCACTTTCACTCCCCCTCCTATTCCAGAATGAACTCAATGTACCAGTTTCCTTGCCAGGGTACAGGAGTTCGCGCCTTCTATTGCAGCAAAGATGGGTAGTGTAGATTTCAACTACAATGGGACACGGGCTGTATAACCATACATTTGTCATAATCATTATATTTCCAAAACTTCTTTCCTATCTTTTAGTATTTCCATTGAAATAAATAAATCTGCCAATGATCCTAAAACACATTTATTCTTCCCTATCTGTAATGGCACAGTATTGGTATTTACATTGGTCTACTGGTCACTCTCAACATGAAGTAATCTTTTTCATTAATTTTTATGCAACAAAAACAAGAATGAAAAAATGAGAATGGTATTTGGGAGGTTATACAGAGGTTAAGGGATGCAGGGTTCTGCAAAACCATTCTGTATTTTAGTTCACACCACCAGATATGTAGATAAGTTCCTGAGGAATGAAGTGTATTTTCATTGTTACTTTTTCAAAACTACTCCACATTGCAGTGACTCTTTCTAATATGTTCTGCCTGAATGTTTCTAGTGACTAGGATTGCTCTTTAATATCAGCCCATTCCACTCTATTAAGTAAATAGAATTACCAGAGTTATTCAGCTATTTTCTGTCCATTGGTCCTAATCTGACCTCAGAAAAACAGAACAAGTTTAATCATTAAATATGGAAGGGATTTGCTGTTGAGTGCAATGGGCAATTTCTTGTCCGGTACTATTCAAACTTTCTCCATATGGCAAGTTTCTGCACACTCGGGTATCATGGCTATTAGCTTATGGTTATGCTTGATTTTGCTAAGAGTTTATTTCAGTTTATGAAATTATCATCCATTGTTCTGGTACCTACTATGTGTCAAATATTGGATTTGGTTCTGGGGAACATCTTAACTTTTACATATTACTTTCTGTGTTCTAAGATATATTCTAAATGCTTTATAAATATTAACACATTAAGTCCTTTTACCAAATCTATGATTTGGCTACTATTATCATTCCCATTCCTATATCAGGAAACCCAAGCACAAGGAGGTTAAGTAACTTGCCTTGGTCACATTGCTCAGTAGAGGCAGAGTCAGGTTTTTAATGAAGGTTATCCACCTCTGGAGTCCATCAAAGTGTACTTTTTCTCATACACTGTGCTTCCTCTCATACAAAGATTTTAAAATGAACATGGAAGTATGTGGCCCTAGGACTTACAGTGTGGAACTCACCCAGAGTAAGCTGTAATGGGAGAATGAAAAAAAGGGGCCCTTGGAGCTTTGAGTGATCACCTACATTAAGCTACATCTGAAGTAACTGCTCTAAATAAGCTGGTCTTCTGTTACTTCCAATGGAGTGTATTCTTCCTAATATAATAAAACTTCAATAGTGGAAAAAAAGTTCACACTTCCCTGTCTGGAAATGACTTCAAGAGAATTCTTGTGGTCACAATACTATACTTCCTTGAACACCATGGGACTGCACTGCTATTTTATTGTACGTGATAGTGTTGCTTTTAGGAATTACTAAAGGGCTCAGAACATTTTTTTCTTTGTGATTTGTTGCAAATAAGATATATCTAATTCTTTCCCTATGCAATTGACTTTTAAAATCTAGATCTAAGATTATCCATGTTAAATTACATATTGGTCTGAGCATTATGGGATAATGAGTTTATTACCTTAATTATATCTTACAACTGCACAGCATAAGATTCTATTAAATGTCACTTACATGAAATGCTATTAGCATAAATGTAGTATATCCTGAACATGGATAAAATTTCCTTCTACATAAAATACATACATAGCTTTAAAAATCAAGGGAGAACAATCTTGGAAGAATTGATTTTGGTTTATTTCACACATTTGGAGAGGTTCTATATTGGACACAATTGTCAACATGGCACAGCCTCAGTCTGCAGGCAGAGGAGTAGCTTTTCAGGATTGAGGAAGTTAAAGTTGTTTATTGAAGTTTATGTAAAGTTTTCCCTCTGATGATGTGTAATAATGTGGTTTCATGTGGGCCAATTCAATATATCAAGTTCAGATACCACCTGATGTATAGAATTGAAATATAATGGAAATCACAAAATGGAGAAGTATTATGTGGTTTTTGTACTTTGCCAGTATAAAGCACTGATGAGTAAGACACAGCATGCCCAAGTTATATGTTTCTGATTTCAAAACTGAAGGCAACCCGTGGAAAGTGGATCATTAATAAAACTATACAATTTATATGGCCCTGGCAAGGTTGCTCGGGTGGTTAGAGCATTATCCTGATACACCAAGGCTGCAGGTTGGATCCCTAGTCAGGGACATATACAAGAATCAACCGATGAATGCACAAATAAGTGGAACTACAAATCATTGTTTCTCTCTCTCTCCCTTCATCTGTCTAAAATTAAAACAAATGTATACAGCTTATAAAATTTTAAGTTGTAAAATTTGTTTAAGTTGTAAAATTTCAGCTTGTAAAATTTGACTGGTTTCAGATACATATGTGTATGTTTATAACATGATTATAAAATATTTAGCTACTTTTCATGTATTAACCTAAACTTAAAATGTTAGTAATGGGAATATTTGTTGATTGTTTACGATGTGGTAAACTCTTTCTGTGATGACCTTATGGCTCCTCAGGTAAACTCCGAAGGTGAGTGTTCTTATTATTTCTGAGTCACAGATAAAGAAATTAAAAGCTCACTGGAATCAGTGACTTATCCAAAGCCTTTACAGTAGTTGACTGACAAACTGAAATTGCTTCCAGCTGTCTGCCTCCAAAGTGCAGTCCCTCAGCCACTTCTGCCTCTTTTCTATTGTAATGAACATTCTACTGCACGGAGAGCTCTACACCAATCCGTCTGTTCAGACGCTGCTAAAACACCTTTTCATGGCAGTGAAGGTCAGTTTATGATCTACAGAATAAGGGTGGTCTTTTTTTAGTGCAACCTATACATCTGTCTTGGGCTAGATTTCCCTGAAGCAGATCCAGAGAGCAGAGATTTATCAGGAGAGAGCTTGCGGGGAAGAGTGATCAGGGAGTAGAAACAGAATAGGGAGATGGAAGCACTAGTTCATCAGCATGGGTATAAATTCAGTTGATCCTGGCCTCAGCTTAATCTTGCGGTGTTGCCCTGAAATAAGAAATACATGTTCAAGTGTATCCTAATGTGAGGCAAAGACAGAATCTTCGTACTTTTTCACTAGTCATTTACCAGTGAAGGGCTGTCTGGGGACACTGAAAGTCCCAGAGTCACGGACAAGTGCCAAGCTGAGAAATAAAGCATACAAAATGGGAGGGGTGGGCTAAAAGAAATGCTAAGATGAGCAGATCTTAGTTCATTGGCTCAGGAGCTCATCACTTCAACTTCTATTTCTCCTGCACATTATCAGTTTCACCTCTGACAGTTTTTTTTTTTTCTATTTGGGGGGGGGAGAGAGACAGAGAGGGAGAGAGAAAGGATCTTAAAGATTGATAATAGTGGAAATAAATCAGCATGAACAATGACTGAAATGAAACATTTGTTTAGATGTAGACATCAAAATACTGTCAAATTTCATTTGAATGTTTTTGTTAAAGCACCCACCTGTTTCTGAATATAAAAGTGTTACATTCAAAGTAACACACTAAACTCTTTTTCATATACTAAGATGGGGGCAGGTGTTCTATTCCACACATGTTTCCCAACGTGACTAGCAGTGTTCACATGAAGCCACCTGATTCTTCCCTGCTCCCCAACAATATGACTGCTCTCTCTGCTTGTTCGAGGTGCCAAGGAAGTGAAAGGTGGCTACTCTACATCATTAGACCACTGGTTTCTACTTCAGTCTTTGCTGTTGATTCTTGCTGCTCCCAGAACATTATCTACTCACTGCCATTGATTGCTAAAACTGTGAACCGGCTCTATGCTGGCCAGGGATAAATTATCTCCAGGTCTACAGTTGGACTCATTAGGATGGAATTCCTATGAGGTATTGTGGTCCAGGCCGGTTCTTTCCTCATAGTTCTCCCCTTTTCAGGAGTTACAAATTTTCTTAGAGTAGACAGTATAATCAATCTGTTTCCCACAGGACTCCTCAGCCCAAGAAAATCAAAGGGTATCACTGAGATCTGTTTCTTTGCCTCTGAACTTTAAATGGTAGTTGAAATGAGCTCTTATCCTTGCTCTATTACAAATTTACAATTCTGACAGCCTGTATTTTACTTAACATCCAGTATCTGGCAATTTTTTAGATTATTATTAATAGTAAATATTGATGTGTGCATGTGTGTACTATGAAAACATACAGAATACACTGAGTACTGTTCATAATTACAATGTTTCAATACAGGAAGGTTGGTTTTCTTACACTGACTTTATAGATAGAGGAATTTAGTAACAAATAAAGTTAGTAATTCTCCCAGTTTATTACCACAAATTGGGTGGCTTAAAGAACAGAAATATATTCTCTCATAGTATGGGAGCTAGAAATCCAAAATCAAGGTGTTGGTAAAGTTGGTATCTTCTAAGGGTTCTAAGGAAAATATCTATTCCAAGCTTGTGGTGATGATTTGTTATCCTGGGTCCTTCTTGGCTCTTAGATTCATCATTTTTATGTCTCTCTCCATCTTCACATGGTCATCCTCCTTGTATCTCTGAGTTGTTGTGTGATCATCCTCTTACAGGGCACACAAATTAGCAGTCTACCCTCCTAATTACATCTGCAATTACCTTGCTCCCAAATAGGGGCACATTCTGAGGTACTACGGGATTCAATTTTAATATATTTTTGAAGAGCCATATTTTACCCATAACATGCATCACTGGCAAAACAGAGATTCTAAATCAATTTGAGGTGACTCTAATTCCATGCTTTTTTTTATTCTTGGAGTGCAAGAATGAGAACCCTGGTACATAAGTAAAAACTACAAAGTGAAAAACAAAAACAAAAACAAAACAGAAGCAGATTTCCCCCCTACCTTTATTTTAGAAGAAAAGAATAAGAGTCCTTTTAGATCTTGTTACTCTCATAACCACAGAGTGTTCATTGAGAAAAAATTAGAGGACAAATGGCTAGGTTTTAAATGAATAGTATAAAATGTATGTGTGAATTTGAGGGCACAGCAGATCACCATGGTAGAAATGGGTGGCGTATAATTCGAGCAGACAGACTGTTTACTAACATGCAGTATTCCATAAATAGTGTTTTACTAATTTGGTTTGCTTGAAGCTTGAATGCATCTGAAGGAGAGAGTAAATCATTACTTGAAGGTAAGAAATGTGAGAGTAGAGATATAATTTGAAAAGAAAGAAGTAACAACTGGACAAAAATAGTTGTTCCTTAAGACACAATACTCATAACTGTAAAGTCATTTGCTTCTCTAAAAAATGAAAAAAAAAACCCATAAGGATCAGGTTAGTACATTTATAAAGAAACATGCAGCATTTAGAGTGAAAGTTGATATAATTTAGGGAATGGGGTCTTTGCCTAATGAGAAACTGGACTGGTGATCAAACTGCAAGACAAAAAAGTAGCCTGATGGCCTTCCAATGGTGTAAAAGACACAGAATGTCTCCACAACTGAGCAAAAAAAAAAAAAAAATGTTGAGTAAATCAGTGAAAAAATACTTTATTATGCATTTTCTTTTTAAATTACTAAACCCACATAATGTTTTTACTAGTAAGGGCTGAGTAATAAAGTGTATTTCTCAATAAATCCTTTGTATATTATTAAAAGAATTATCAACCCAACTGGCTCTATGAAATTTTGGTGCAAAATCAAGCTTCAAATGTAATAGAATGTACTTCCATACCTAAAATATTTATAATCACAGAATGTAAATCTTAATTTTAGTTATTGTAAATAGATAATTTGATATCTATTTTATAATATTATAATAAAATGATATTTTGATTAGTTGACCTTGAATAATAAAATAACATTTTTAAGACAGTAATTGTATTTAAACCTTGTTCTATAGTAGAAAGGTTTTGGTTACCTACTGGGAAGGCAGAACTTTGTGAGAAAAATAAGAAATCACCCATTATCATCAAATAGTATGATCCCACTGCATTTTGTTATGTGATACATGTGTAATTAAATGTATACAATAACATAATCTTAATCAACAATTAGAAGTGCATTGATAATGTATTTCACTATTGTATGATACATTTAAATATTTCATTTGGATCCCAAATTGTAATTATGGCTCCAATGGCCTCTTAAAATCCATGTGGTTATATTGATGACAAAGTAATTACCCAAGCTGCCTGATGAAAAAGCTGGAACTTTCAGTTTTTGTATTAGTTAATTAACTTATTTTTCTTAATTTATTCACATATTTTTCTCTCTGACTCATTGGTTTGCTTATCCATCTCTTATGAGTTGCCTCCACGAGTTCTTTCTCAGAACCTTTGTCCAGAATTTGTAATGATCTCTGGGTCTGCTGTCTCCAAAGTCACAGCCTTGTACACTGCTCAGCAGGCATATTCTATTACTGGCTTATTGGAGTTGTTTGTTTTATTTTTATGCATGGCAATTTTGTTTGAGTTTTTATTTTTCTGTCTTATCTGTCCATGCATATTTGTAGCACAGGTGGTGAATCAAAGCATGGACTCACTTTGCTTTTTAACTGGGAGTCTTTGTGATCGTTTAAATGTACTTTTGAGTCATGATAGGACTTCATTGTCTCCTTTTGTTGCTAATGCTATGAATTCTTATTCATTTGCTCATTTTTATTTAGCATCACTGGGAAAACTTTAACTGTCATAATGTTTTATAAGTTAAATTTTTGACATAGAAAATTTATTTCCTGTAGATTTGGAATTACAGTTTATCAGATTCTTTAGAATATAGAGAGTAAAGTGAAGACATTTGATTTAAATATGACTTAGGATACCATTTAAAGTAATAATAACTAAAGTATTATAGGCAAATATTACATTAAAATGTAAGCAATTTACATAAAGGACGGAGTAATACTGTGGAATTGTATAGTATTGAGAAGAACATTAGGCTCTGGGTTAGGAGATGGAAATCTACTCTGACATTTTCAGCAAATAGGTAAAAGAGGTTAAAAGAATCAGAACCTTCTCTGATTATTTGTTTCCTCATTTGTAAAATTAAAATGTTGGGGTACAGAACTTCTAAGATTTTTTTCCAGTTTTAATACATGATACTGACATTTTAATTGATGTTATGCTTTCACAGTGCTATTCAAAACATGCAGGTTATTTTAATCAGAGGAAAAGCAATTTTTGTAGAGGTTTTAACTATAAAGAAAATAAACTCCAAATGAAACATTTAGATTTACAAAGAAAAGTAACTGGCAATCATACATAGGTAGCAAACCAAATCATAACAAAAAAGAAAATAGCTGTAGTCACACAATAGTTCAATTTCTGAAGAAAACACATTTTTTTGTTTTTTTGGAAAAAAAATATCTCTTCTGGGCAATAGAAAAGTACAAAACTCTGTTTTCAATTTTCAAGTTTGAAAATTACTTTAATCCACTGCTTACTTTCTATTTTGGCCTTGAACATAAAAACGAGTGCCTAGAATTCAAATAAGCAGAGTGATAGTACTAGCATATTTTATAAGATCGTCACTTCAGTGCCTTTTTTTTTAATGGTATAGAGAGAAGTGGACAAATGGTATACTCACTTCAGAAAGGGCAAGGGAAAACCATTCCAAAAATCTGGTTTTCTTTTGTGGACCCTGAGAAAAAAAGATACCTGCTAAGAAGGGTTCCTGGTGGCTAAATGGACTGAAATTTAAAACCAGAGTAGAGCAGCTCTTTCTACACAAGGGCCTCTTGTGCAAACACCACTTCAGGCAGAAACCTGCACTGAACTGCCTGCCTCCCCACTGAAATGCCCGCCTGCCCTGTGTTCTTGCAGGCTCAGCAAGGCCCTTATAAAGGACTTTCTGGAACTGTATTTCAACCAATGGGACAGAGGCTGTCCCTGTCTAGTGGGATCAGTTAAATTATAACCCCATCAGCATCTTCACGGACCAGTCAGAGAGGCTCCATTCTGACCAGTCAGGACAGTGCCTTTTGGACCAGTCAAACTGCCAGGATTCGAAGTCCTCATTCGCCTGAGGACACATGAACCAGGGATTAGGGGTGGGGACTTCTTCTGTTTATATAAACCAGCTCCCCTCTGACTTCCCCTTTCCAGTAAAGACAGGAGATCTGAAGCACTGAAGATGAAATAGTAAAGCTGTTTAGTGGACAGAAATGGAGAAGAGCAGGCAGCACAGAGCTATCTAGCTGGAGAGGGGACACCTCACTTCAGGGCCTCCTGGCAGCAGCCATATTGTTCCACAGCCGTGCTGTCTCCTAACTAAGCTATTGAGCCATTTTAACGGCTGTGTTGTAGCATGATTGAGCTGTTTGTACTCAATAAAATTTTAGTCTTCACCGCACTCCAAGTTTAGGATTCTTGTTAGAGTTTAATTGACACCAATGACCATTGGTTGACACTTTTTACTATAGCGACAAAACATTTTATATGTTTAGGTAATTATACAGTGATAGTTCTATTCTTTGGTAATTTGCTTGGTCCCAGGCATGTACAAAGTGCTTCATTTTGTTTTATAATTGAAGCCTTGAAACAGACTCTCCTAGTTTATAGATAATATACTTTTAAAGGATTGAGTAGGTAAAAATGTTGGCATGAGTTTAATTGTAGGCGTGGATCAAGTGGAAACCCTGTTTGCAGGTCTTCAGTTCCTATCACAACATTTAGCTCATGTTAGTCGTGGGCGTTTTTTGTTGTTGTTTTTTTCTGAATTGCTATTAAAGACAATGCCTAAACTCTCAGAATGCTATGTGGGTGGAGATGTTAAATGTTCACCAATCTAACAAAATATACTTGTATATAACAGAGCTTTCCTAGACTCCTTAAAAATCTTATACATGGTCTACCGTCCCTGGGTTTGAGAATTCAAGCTATTTTATGTATTTAAAAAAATTATTTCTGTATGAACTGTAATTAATTATCACCTGCAGAAGTACCTAAAGTTGAACTTTATCATGAAATAAATAATTTCTGTAGAAAATGTTTCTATTGATAGGATAAACAGCTTCATATTACATTAGGTTTTCTGGCAAATAAGTTTCTAGCCTATTTAACAAAAGCAAATTTTTTTCCAGAAATTTAGGGTTTTGAAGTTGCAGATGAAGGGTAGTATATCTACGTGATATTCCAAGTATAAAGAACTGGAGGAAGGAGAGGGGAATACAAAACTCTGTTTGAAAATCTATTTGTATTATGCAGAAATACAATGTAACCGAACAACTGCTGAGGCTATTGAAGTATTTCATTGAAATTGCCATAAACTTTCCATGCGCTCTTGAGATACAGCAAAATTGCAACGATGCCTGATTGGGTATACATAGTGGGGCATTTTGTGTCAGAAAGTAGATTTTTTTAATATATGAAGTTAACAACCTATGGGGAAATAGATCAAGGGCTTTCAATTCTTCAGACAGACACTTAGCAATAGAATCAACAGAAACCAGAAAAATCAACAAGTGATTTGAAAAGGGTTCAAAAATTGATGAGCCACCATTAAAATGCTAGAGTCATTCTGGGGAGTTTGGACCATCTTGTTGCTCATACACGAAGTTACATGAGAACAAATTTAGAAAGAGAAAGAGTCTTCTAAGAATAAGAAAAGAGACATTTACTAAGTAGACAGATGGGTTGAATAAATGAAAAAAAAGAACATAGTTGACACATAAACTTGTTTAACGTTGGAACTTTGTTAGACATATATTATATCTTATACATAATGGAAATATCTAATATATATCTATTTAACATTTTTCTGCATATCACTTTAAATTTTTTACCATGTAGTGAGCATTAATATAAAAACCCTCTGTATTTCAAAGTCAATGATAAAAGATGGAAAAGGAGAATTGTACATATTTTGGAGGGGATGCTGGATAGCATAATCCATTGAAACATAGAAAGATAAAACATAACAACATTTTTTAAAAACAAAAATGATTTCTTTTAAGATTTTATATCCTTCCAACAAGTAGTGTTATCCTTGTTTAGAAGAAATAAGCAGTATATATAAAAATTATTTTGTGCCTATTTGTTTTATGTTTCTATTAGTGCAGTGTTTGCCTTACTGTTACTAAGAAAACTGGCAGTGAGTAGTGTGCTAGGGGCTTAGCAATATCAAATTCGGAGATGCCTCCGGCTGAGCACTTTTGCCAGTCGTGACAGTGGACTTGATCAATGGTCTGGAGGTTAAGTCATGTGTTTCTGAGCCACGAAGCTCTGATGAAGGAGCACTGAGCTGTGGTCAAATAGCAGTACTTGCCAGTTAGATAACCTCTAACAAATCACCTCATCTTCTGAATCTCATTGCTCTTTTGAAATGATGGCTAACTCACAGACTTGCACATAGAGCATTTTGTAAATTGGAAATAGTAGTAATAACAATAAAAGGCAATATGAGTAGTATGTTGTTCTAACAGAATAATAACCCAGTGGTTTAGACTCTGTCTAGTTCAAATTTTGGTTTTTACCTAACAAGATTCTTATCTTAGACAACATACTTAACCTCTTGTGTCCTCGGTTTATTAACTTGTAAAATAGAGACAATATCAGTGATACTACTCTTCCATGAGCTGTTGTCTGCCAGGATCTGTTCTGGGGGCATCATCCTGTCAGGGACAACCTCTCTAGGTCCTCTCATCCCTATGATCCTGGTGCCTTGGGTCAAAGCGTCCTCAAGCCTGGTCTGCTCCTTCTTCCACATCCCTGTTTTCTGAGATTTGGTCATCACCTGGAAGGCCCCTCAGCACCTGTTTCCTCTGGGTTCAACCTCTGGAGTAGCCAGGACTGATGGTTTTCTGGCATGGGTGTCTGTTATAGGCAGGAAGATTGGCTGATGGCTGGGTTAAGAAAGCTAAACTTAGATAACATTTTTAGTAATTCATTTAAAGTGACAATTTTATTCACAATTCGACTGGCATGAGCATGGTAGAATTTTGGTACTGTGGTGCTCCCAAGGCTTCTCGGAGAAACCGTGCTGGTTCAGTAGTCCTTCTCCTCTAAGGCGCGGACTGGCACCACCCTGGGAAATCTTGGTCGTCTACAAAGTTCACTGGATTTCTTTATATCATCAAGGGTATTCATAAACATATATTAAACATGGACATATTTTGATATTATTTTGTTATAAAAATATTGCTGGAACCCAAATAAATTATTTATCTTAAATTGCGCTGAAGAAAAAGTTATGGGCTTAGCTTACTTGTAGTGAGTAGGGCAGTGAGTGCCCTGTTTGGGAAGAAGCTGACTGTGTGGAAGATTCCAAATGAGGTCCTAGTATGCACAAATTATGAGCTTCATGTATAGAAGTGTTCATATCCACAGCTTGTTCCCTATCGACTATGAAATCTTTTGAAGAACCTCACTGAGTATTGTATAAAATCCCATAATAGAGGGGAAGTCCTTTTGGTTGGTTTGAAATCTCTTCAAAACCACTCATTCTATGTGGAAAACACCCTTTGATAAACACAGAGTTGCTCTCTCCCTTTGGAGGAACAAGATTTGTCCTGACAGTGAATGGCACATGCTGAGGTATGCGACCACAAGCATTCGAGGCTTGGGGGCCACAAGTGTTTGTTAAGATTCCCTTGTGTGTTTGGCAGTCAGTACCATGAGTGCCCACTGATCCCTGGATGAGATGAATGAGAACTACAGAAAGTCAAGGTCTCGAAGAAATGGTCCATCCCATGTATATCTGCATCACACCTCGTTCCTAATCACAGATCCCCATGAAGAGTCATGTATGGAGCTGGAAGGTCGTAGGGCCACAGAAGATGCTTACATGCCCTGGGCTGGCTTTGTATAGAAAGGGTCAACAGGATAGTTTGGAAAGCTCAGGGCATCATTGAAGTTGTTTGCAGTCCCCAGCTTGGGGGCATTTCCTAGTCAGGGTTTCTGCCCCACGATTTGAAAGGCTTCACAAGTGGTGGATTGTGGTGATCTGAAAGTTTTTATCTTTTCAAATGTTTGATTTAACTACCAGAAAGTTCCTTCCTTCTTATGTCAGTTCAGGACCAGGTCTCAGAGGTAACGCATTACTGTGCAGTAATACACATCAAATCACCCAGTGCCGAAGGGCTTGTTTTATGAAAGGTACTGTATTAACCAGAAAACCTCTTTTTTTTTCACCTATTGTTTACAACTAAGTTTCTAATTGACTGTATTCGATTGTCTGTTCTTGTCCAGACTGATTTTGGGCAACATGTAGCACTTAGTGCATATTTTACGCAAAAGAAAAATATATTAGTTACTTTTAAGAAATTCTGGCGTTGTATGACCATTTTTGTAGCATTGTCAGTGGACTTATTATTATAGGCTAAGCTCCCATCATGGTTTTGTAAAGTTAAGTGAAACCAATTTTTATAAAAGAATTATCAGTGGTAGTGACTTCCACTGGCCAGCAATGAAACAATGCAGACAAAGTGCCGACTCCTGTTGCAGGCTTGGACACAGTGCTCAGTAACCTGACTTCCCAGTGGAGAGGGCCCAGCCACGCCTTCAGGGCGGACTAGGGTCCGAGTCCCAGGAACAGTTCCCGAGAACTCTCAGTAGGAGAATCAGGCTACATACAGGGAGAATCACTATGCCTAAAGTCACTTTGAATAACTTTTATCTATTTTTCTCTAAATTAGTTTTGATGAACCCCATCTTTTCTCATTTAAACTGGTTTTGTGCTTTGATTCATATTTGTCATGTAATTTGAAATAGCTAGGCTGTATCTTCTGTGCAGCTGATCAGTGCTTTTAAAAAATAGAGAATTATCTTTTTATATCTAATGTTACTCAGTACTGAGTAAAAACTGATCTTTGAGGCCTATACACTGTAAAGCAATCAGTTCATAGGTACATTTGAATATAAAACAGTGATCAAAACATATTTTAGAACTAATTTTGAGTAAGATTTTTAAGATTTATAAAAAGGTGATTAAAAAACAGTATGCACACTATCATTTTTCCAATGGGAGTTAAGAATTTGGTGTTATTTGTTTAGAGTCAGTAAGTTGCCTATCTCTTCTGTTGCCCATGTGTCTTCAGGTTTCAGGTTTCTCAGTGTTTTTGTAAGTGGTTTGAAGCATGCTTAACACATCTTCCATTCACTAAATGGAAGCAAAAAAAAAAAGAGCAGATTTTCCAATAGTTCTGATTTTACCACCTTGCTTATAAAGGAGAAGTTCCAAATCCATAAGTCACCCTTTTTCTTTTTCATAAGATGATATTTTATATTATTGGAATGTTTCACTATTCTAATTGTCTTATTTATTTATATTCTGTTCATTTATGACATATTTTCCTAAGTTATCAGTTTTCATATATTCCTGTCCTTTTCTATAAATAAACACATTGTAAAGTACATAAGTGACCTCACATAAGTCAGAGAAAGATTCATGTAAATAATATTTTATGAAAAGTCACAATTTGTTTAGCCTGTATTTCAGAATAGCTATTCAAGCTATGAAGTGAAGAGTTATAAATAGAAAGAGGAGGAAAGCTATTATAATCTTGGCTAATAATGGAGAATTTGGCCATGCATGTAGGCTTAAAGTCCTTGAACAAACTTATACTTCTTACAAAAAATTGAACTGTATTTGAAATCATCCAGTCTCTTTTTCCATTTGAAGACAGTGGCAAATTGTGACCTCATTTTTACAATTGAACTGGATATGTAGTTATATTAGTGCCATATATCTCTTATTATAAAATAAGTTATTATTTTAAATCATATATCCAATGTCAAGGCTGCATTGTGTAGAAAATTATTTTGCTTTCAAAGGTCTTAATAACAGAGTCCTATACCATACTTAGTTATATTAAACCTTTGTAAATATCTAAAAATGAGTGGTTTATAGAAAAATAATGTTTAACAATATTCTAATGTTTATAAGTACAAATGTTTAATGGTAAAAAAGTGTTTGGGTTGCTTAAGGTTCACTGCAGTTTTATTTCATTCTCTAATTTCCTTTTAGAAAAAAATAAAAAAGAGCGTATGGTGTGGTCTAGGATTCAGACATGCATTTCATTACTTTATGATCAGATTGGTGGCTTATAGCCCTTCAGTTGGGGAAAAAGCATCAGTGTGGTGAAGGGGTTACAGAATGATGAGGTGACTACTCAACAGCAGGTAGATGCATTTCTGGAAAAAGAAGTTATCATTTTCCCAAAGTTTTGAGATGATAAAGGGAACACTGCTAACACAATCCCTGGTTTTAGCTGAGTTAGGACAACCTTGTAACTGGAGGATTCAGCCAATTTTGGGAATCCCAACCTGATTAGACTACCATCTTACTGCTTAGTGGAAGGAACACGTACGAGAATTACTCAAGAGATTGGTAATAAGAAAATCACAGGACAGATTCCTTTACCTGAAAAAATGAAAGTGAGCATTGGAATGTTTAACATAGTCGATAAGTATATTTGAAGCCCCAGAGTTATGGGTTATAGAGAAACATTCTAAACAAAATAAGAGGTAGATTAAGGTCAGATTAAGATCGATTAAATATGATAGATTTAATCAGATTAAATAGATTAAGAGATAAATCTCAATCTATCGGATTAAGATTTATTGATCTATCTATCAGATTGAGATAGATTAAGAGATAGATTAAGGTATACATCCATGATTAAATGAATAATTGACTGAATCATCACAAAGTTTAGTGAGAAACATATTGGATTTCACACAATTGCATCCCTAATTGATAATATAACTGACTATTCTAATTAATTACTGTCCTTTTAGTTTGTTTTATTTTTACTTTTTTATTTGTTTTAATGGAAATATTCTGTTCATGCCAATAATTTTCTACTAATATATAAGAACCACTGGCTTCAACCTGAACAGAGCTATGTATAATTGAGAAAAATCAGTAATAATCTACCACATAACAGCTTTAAATACCTTGAGTAGGTGATAATCTTCCTGTAAACTTAATCTATACATCTAATCAGGCTCTGCATTAGCATTTGTATTTGTCTATTTCACAAGAAATTTCAAAAGATATGACTAATTTTAAACAAGTGGTATGAAACAAGACAGTCTCAAATTGAACAACAAATGCTATCTTTGATTTCATCTATTAATGTCCAAACAGAATGCTGACTGGTAAAAATTTCAAGCAGACTTAAGTATAGTGCTCCCCAATGAAAGATGAAGAATCCAGAGAAATATGTTTCACAAGCAAAAAAGTGCTTAATTCTCTATCAAAAAGTAAGGTGTATTTATAAATGTATTGAATAATACTGTATTATTTCATTTTCACTGAGTATGATTTCAAATTCCATTTGATGGAGAATGCAGTAGTCTTTACCGAATTTTTATTGTAGCCACAAGTGCAGAGAATATTCTCATTAATAATTAATTTCTTCTTGAATACAATGGAAATGCCTCTGTGGTGTCATCGATGTTCATAAGTCTTATTTTTAAATACAAACAAAACTAAGGTGAAAGGAGATCATATGTTTTTCCCACAGTCATCTATGAAGTGAAAGACAGATTTAAAATAAAAAGCAAATGGCAGATTTTACTGGTCAAGTCAGGAAATAGATTCAAACACATCTTGTTACTAGGAGATCATTCCATTATTGTCAGTTCAGCTGCACGGCGGAGTATGTGTGTGCGTGTGGGGGAGTGCCTGCAGATGTGCCAGTCTCCATATGCACTGGTAGCGGATTTGTTTTGTTTTTAATTATAAAACTTTAAATGATAGTTATGTTTAATCAACCAGGAAGAAATCCATTTACTCTGGCACTAATTACACTTGGACTTTTAGATTCAGAAAACAGGTTGGTTTTTCTAAATTGTAATCCAGGCCTTGGAGAAAAGCTTTGAAGACCTTTGATGTAAGACATAATAGTAAATTAGTTTTTTACATAGGAACTTACTTCAGAAAAGAGAATTCATCTGATTTTTAGAAATCCAGTATGTTTAAATTCTAGGGGGGAATAATAATGGCATTGTGATAGATCCTTCCATCTATATATTTAAATTGATTGAAGGTTTTAGTGATAATTTAAACAATAGGTTTCAGACTTACAACTCAGTTCATTAAAGATTGTTGAACCTTATGGAGGAGGGGAGCAATGAAGTCACGGACTCCACAGCCAAAGGGGCTATTTTCTTTCCTTCCTTTGCTCCTTTCCTTTGTTTTCCCTCCCTTTCTTCCTTTTATTTTCCCCCAATCCTTCCTTCTTTCTTCTTTCCCCTCTTTCTTCTCGTCTTCCAATTCTTTTTTTCTCTATCTAGAACATTTTTATTGGAATTTCAAAAGGTAACAGAAACCTTTCTTTATCAGTGCTAATGTCTATGAGGGACCCAGTTAGATAAACATATTAGCAATAAGGTAGAGAATAATCTAAAGTTATTTAATTGTAATCTCCACCCCAAAATCATGTCTTCATGCTGCTCTGAAGGAGAGGGGCCACTGACTACCTGTCTCCACACAGCTGCAAGATTACCACAGGCCTCACACTCACCTTGAACTCAGTGCAGAAGCCCTGGGACTTGTTTGATAGCCTAGTCTAACCCCTTCTTGGCCTTGAGTGATCTTCTTGTCATATGGACCCAGGAATGAGAGAAGAAAGAGTTCAATTTGTGGACAAGCATCTCTGAAAGTAAGGGCCCCAAAGAGTTCAGAGCACTTATACATAGCAAACTATTTCCAAATTTCACAGAGATGAATCATCCCTCCTTCTGGTCATAACTAGGGAGGGGCTAAGAGTAGAAAAAAAGGACAAAGCTTTTTTTTAAAACAATTTTTTAGAAGGTAAAAAGCAATGGTTATTTTATAACTTTCTATGCTCCTTATCCATCTTAAACCCCTCTGCTCCTTCCTTCTCTGTGGCACAAACCTAAGTTTACTGTTATTACTACAGTGTATGTCAAACTAAATTAAACTATTTTATCAAATAGGATAACGGGATGATTTACTAAAACAGTGGTTTTCTGCCCTCACTTTACATTAGAATCACTGAGGTACCACTTTAGACACACAATGATTTAAGGCCTCAATCCCTGAAAGACCTAATTAGTCTGTGATAAGACTCCTGCCTTGTATTTTATAAAGTCCTTCAGGTGATAAGATTATGCAAACAGGAGTGAACACCATTGCCCTGAACTAAACAGATATTGACAACAAAAAATAATTAAGCAATACAATATATAAAATGTGACCTTTGAACTTACATTCTAATAATGGACAATTATTTTAGAAATCATATTTAAAAAGTACTCATAACATCTTGACTTAAATGACTGCAAAATAAAGGTCCATGCAAGTCCATATTAAATTCTCTTCTGCTGTCTCCAAACACAGAAATCAAGTGGCCCACCTGGCTGCTGGCTCACGTGCTCTGTGCAGGTGAGCCCAGTCTAGTGCATAGGCGGGGGGTGGGGTGCATGGAAAAAAGCAAGCCGCTATTTCAATAGCAGTAAGCATGGCCCATGTCAAAAGCATTAGAAAGGATAGTGTAGGATAATTACATAATCCACTGCAAGAGTGTGTAATACTTTTGCTCAGATAATTTTAGAAACTGAAAATTAATGAATTCTTTGTAAGTGAACTTAGGTTCAACAAACAAACAACAACAAAAAACAAACTAAAAACCTAAAACAAAATGAATACCTTCCTGAGCTCCTAGAAAATGACAGACCTTGCAAAACTTATTCTTTCATGTTCGAGTAGATTTTGAATGTGCTTCTGGGTTTTTTCCATAGGATGTCAGGCCTGGCTGGAGCCGCACTTTGTGAGATTTGAGATTAGGGCAGCAGCAGAAGGTTCCACCCTCTGCACTCAATTCCACTTCAGTTTCTCTGAGACACCCGACAACCCACAGTTCCCAATAGGCTCCGTCCCCGAGTTAGAGTGAGGAGTTGTGAGGACATGGTCAAAAGACCACAAAGCACTTTCTGAAGGCATCCTAGTCACACAACTTCTTGTGGTCATCACCCTGAGGAAATGGTCCAGAGGTGTCAGATCTTCCTATTTTTTCAACAGAAGTCCTAAATCAAAATGCTTTAATGAAGCTGACTGATTTATAAACTTTTGTGTGGAAAAAACAAACAAACAAACGAACGAATGAACGAACGAACGAACAAAAAAGCAAGAAATCCAGGAGTTAGAACTGGTCCTAAGCACTCCAGCTTGAGGCTTTTTGATTAGAGAGACAGTAGGGGCCAGACTATCGCGGCAGCATTCCAGGCCCCTGCGTGCGGGCTCCATGCGGCTGCTCTGTCCTATCAGCAGATGTCTCCTTTGGGTGCAGTATAAATGATCAACTACATGCCTTACATTTGTCCTGTTTTCAGCTCTGTCCAATGCCTCTTAGAAACCCCTGATTTATGTGTGGAGATGCTGTTTCCCTGCTGGAAGGTAGGACCCCTGATGCCAGGTGTCGTCTACGTCTCTACATAGCGGGATGCTCTGCCTGTGGAGATTAGCTTTAGTCTATAATCATTATGATGCAAGAGTGATTATTATTTTTATTTCACAGATAAGGAAATTTTAGGTTAAGTGATTTATAACCTGTCTAAACTTAGGCAATTTGCGGTAATGCCGAGATGTTTGACTCCAATGTCTGTGCCCTAAACCACCAGAGTGCATTCTGCTTAATGTGTTCCTATGAGTACTCATTCTCCCCCTTTTATTATATATAGTAAAAGACTAACATATCAGAGAAATATGGTAGAGGAAATGGTAGCATATTTCTATTCTTAGTGATCTATGGGTAAATTTAAAATGTATATTAAAATACTTTACACATTTTATTTGTCACAGCATTCAGTTAGTATTGATTCTCTTTACTAATCAGTGAACCAGTTCAGAATAGTAACACAAGACCAATATCTAAGGATGATAGGATTTGAAGCTGAGTATTTCACCAAAGTTCAATTATTTAATACTCTTTGGTTTACTCTCTACTTATTTACTCTTTAATCTTTTTTTCCAAATAGTTTTTTTTATTTAATTTATGTTCAAGTACAGTTTTCTGTCTTTTACTAATCTTTAATAACAAAAAGTGACAAGATGGTTTTTCTTGGACTTCATGATGTTCCTTGTCCCTTTCTCTCAAAAGACAGGTACCAAACCAAGAGGGAGTCTAGTTCAAATTATATTTCTACTTGTTGCTCTAGGTACAAAATTCTGAATTAAAAAAAGTGGATGCATTTGTAGCCATTTAAAAAAATTTTATGTTTTAAATAAGAAAGCCTAAAAGACAATTACTAGAGAAAATGTTGAAAAATATGAAGGAAAGAAAATACAAAGCTATTTATGATTCAGTGAGACAGCAGTAGCTTTTCCTGCAATTTTTCTTTCATGTTTAAAACTTAGGAATTTAGGAAGAAGCTTTGAAAGGATTTCATTTAATAATACATCATTATAATATCATACTTATTGTCAATAACCTTTGCTTTTATTTTGAATTTATAGTTCCTTTTTTTCTCTCTTAAAAGTATTTTGACTTTGAAAGCATTTGTCTCCCCTAGCTAAAAATCTATAATGTTATACAATATAGATTTTTCAGGTCCTAGAATTCCTGAATTTTATGAATTTCCACAAATTTTGTTTCAGTGACAAATCTTGATACTAGAAATTGAAGTATCTGTAATTTCCAGAAATGCTGTTAGTAATTTGATTCTAAAATGATGGACCATTTTATCGCTATATTTTCTATGTTCCCAGGTATATTTTATATAAAAAATGCATTTGTATAAATAGCCAAATAAATTTCTGCTTAATAGAAATACTGTTTAGCAGATGTTCAGACTTGATCCTTTTAATTCCTTTAACTTGACTTCTAAAATAAATAATGCTACCAAATAAACAACTTAAGCCATTATCTTCTTAAGAATTTTGAAAATGTGTCAAAAAATAACCTACAAATGAAAAGTTACTAGAATTCCATAAAAGAAAAAAAATCCCAATAGAAAAGGAAAGATAAACTGAAGGTAAAAGGCAATTAGGTTTATAGTTTTTTCTTGGAAAAAAAAATACTGGCAAGAAAAATTTTAAGAACTTAAAAAGTGTTAATGTAACTTAAAGACAACCTCCAAGCACATGTTTTCTTTCAGAAAACAATTTTTGCTATGATGTTATTAATAAAGTACCAAAGATCCATTTGCTGATGGTTTATTTGACTTATTTTAAGAAATATATTCTGAAACTTTACTAAACTTTAAAGTCAACCAAAGAAGGTAAAGCTGAAATGTCTAAAAATTCTCAATTTTGGAACACAGTATGATGTTTAGAATAGAAAAGTTAATAATAACCCAATCATAGACCGGAAGATTTAGCCCAACAGAGAAAAGTACATAAATTTAAAAATTTGAAAATTTTCTTTTGTTACAGGGTTCTGTGACTACTGGTTTTGCTGTCACTTATTGCTGCTAAGTTCAGGTGTAGGTGGGACCTGACCACTGGTGGGCCAAGGATGGCACTCAGATTGTTACCCAGTGGAACCAGAGTTTATGGGGCAAGGCTGGCTGCTGTTAGCTTGATGTCAAAGGTAACATTATCAGAGGTGGACTGAACACTCAAATATCCTTATCTTCTCACCAATTCTGATAAGCACAGGTATTGAAAAAAGGTATAGGTATTGAAAAACACATTTTTTCTTGAGTGAGAGAAATGTGTGAAGGTTACTTAGAACAAAAGTAAAAATAGTTAATTCAAGAAAGATCTCAAAAGGGATTTAGGAAGGAAGGAAGGAAGAAAGAAAAAAGAAAGAAAGAAGAAAGAGCACCAGTACTATAAAATATTATGTATTATTACAATAAAAAACAGAGTTAAGAGCACATTTGGGTTTGGTTTAGAGCTAAGACAGAATAAATTGTGTGCATCTTTCAAGTTGTCTTGGTAACAGGACTTTCACCTATTGTTAGTCCATTTTTATATTTTTACTAATAAAAATTTCACTTAGCATTTTCACATTTTATACTTACGGGATGATTATTCCAAGTAGAAAATAATTTTAAGTGCTTGTCCTTTCAGCATCTTTTTTTAAGTCAATTATCTTGCAGAAATCATAAATCTGCAAGATAATGACTCCTTTTCTATAGAAAGGTCTGTAAAACAAAAGATAATTTTCTCATGTTGGAACAGAGTTATTAGCTATTAAAAATACAAAACTTTACCATTTTCTCTTTGTGCTGTATTGATTTTTTTCTCCACTCAGGAAAGTTCCAAAATTTATCAGCTACATTGCCACACTTTGGCTATTATTTACTTACACCTACAGAATGGAAGTCTCCCTGAGATCCTTAGGACACCTCTTCCTTCCTTATTTTTTCATCCCAGATAGATCTGTGTGGCACCCAGATCCTTGCTCTGACTTTATTCTCCTCTAAGGAAAGTTGTTGGGAGAAACCGTGCTGTGAAAGTGAACTGACAACACACAACTCTACAACAAGGACACTGCAGCCAGCGGGAAGGCTAGGATCTGCAACAATGCATAATTAATTTAGACCCACAGAAGATTAGTTTCCATGGAACAAGGAAACATAAGCATGTTTCAATTTAGTTTAAGATTGAGGGGTGTCAGAAAATAGTTGTACAACTTGTTGCTCTCTGGAGGTGTTGTAAATTTTAAAGGATATATTTGAAGATGGAAGATTAGAAGAGCATGTCTGGTCTGATGCCAGAAATCCAGGAGAACTTGAATGATTGATGAATCAGGACAAAGATGACTGGAGATAGGGTTTGAGGTAGGACAGGGCTAGGGCTAGAGAACATTGTCCTCTAGCCCTAGCCCTGGGCATTGTCCCTCAAACCAAAAGGTTATCAGTTGATTCCCAGTCAGGGCATATCCTGGGTTGTGAGCCAGGTCCCTGGTTGAGGGTGTGTGAGAAACATCTCCTGTATTCATGTTTCTCTCCCTTTCTCCCTCCCTTCTCCCTCTCTTTAAAAACAAACAAATAAAATATTTTTAAAAACAGCACTTTTTCCTCTTATTCTGCTGGATGCATGAAGGGATTTTTTTTCTGATATTATGAGGACAAGCTTGAGTTCCAGGAGGTAAAACCCAATAAAGTGTGAGGACCCCCTAAGGATTGAATTCCCCTTCAGTTTTTATCTCTTAGAATTGTCTTCCACTGAGCTCTAGGAATTTATCAGTTACAATTCAGGCTTCTCTGCTCTGGCGTGGTTCCCAAGGAGGTTTTGGCCAGCGGGTTTCCACTCTGGAAATGTGTGATTCTCTGTATTTGTCCGTTGGGCTCTCCAGTTTTCAGAGCAGCTGTTTGTCTTGTTGCCTGGTTTTTCTGGTAGATCCCTGATGTTGATTGTTCCGTTTGTTCAGTGTTTTACTTGTTATTAGGATGGAGTGGTGATTTCCAAGCCCCTTATATGCCAGACCAGAAAGTGGAAGCCCTCTAGAGACATCCTGTAGCCCTGGGTTACTTCGAAGTTTTAGGCCAGCCCATGGTTTGCTCTAATCGGTATTGTCGTTCTAAGCTTCCGTGACGGCGACCAGTGGCTACTGATGTTTTGGGCAAATGCCTGGGGTATAGATGGAATGTTTTTCACTGGATATGCTCTAAATCAAAAGAAACAGACATATTTTGTGAATGAGCTGCCAGACAAATATAATGGCAATTCCCCATCTAGTGTCTAGCAGGCTGCTTCCTGCATAGCTAACAGTTTTAAGGCTGTGTTCAAGGCTGCCAAGGAGCTGGGGATGGGAACAAGACAGGTACATATGCCACAAAGCTCATTATTTTTTTTACCAATATTTAATTTCTTTTCTTGAATAAACAGTGAACTGTTGCAAACCTTTTTTTGGTTAACTGAGATTTCTGAAAATATTGATTTTGAAAAAAATCAGTAGGTTTTCTTTGCTTTTGTGAAGGAGTGAATTTTCAGAAGTCCTTATTTTCTTACTTTGCAATTATAGGATGCTTCTTTTCAGCAATATATATTTGTGACCAAAGTTAGGTCCTGCAGAATAAATATAGCATATTGCTCTTTTTAAAAAAATTAAGAACAGCTAATATTACAAAAAATGGACTGCATGAGCAATGAAAATGGGACTTGGGACAATGGACATCTCTAGCAGAAAAGATAGAAGGATGGGATTGTGGTCATGCATAAATAAAATAATGTCATGAAAAAGAATATATTAATCTTCCCCTGGTCAAATTGAAGAATGAAAACATAAATAAATACCTTATTGACTTGTGATCATTTTAAAATTAGCAAATAAAACAGAAAAACAATGGATGACCACAGTTTTCCTAGATTTACAGCTTATTTATATGTATTATCTTTAAAATCACATATTATTTGTACACACACATTTTAATACTCTTATGTTTATTCATTCACTCACATGCAAGGGTGTGTGCACACTCTTCATGAACATCATTGACTATTTTTATAATAATTTATTGACTTTTTTGATATGTGTCTGAGGTCATAAGCTAAATTGGACATATGTTTCCTGTTTTCTGATTCAGCTCTGCAATGGATATTAAACTACCTGTTCACATTTTATAGAGATTTTTTTGTTTTTTCTTTTTTTAAAAAATGAAACCTTATTTATCCTTTGAATGTTCCCATTCTATTCGACCTAGATTTTTGTGATTACCTCTTAGGTTACATGAATACTTAGGCCATTGTAATGCTGGAAATGTAGCCAACTAAGCAATAATAATGTAGCCCTTGGTTTAATAAATCTAAAATCTGATTCTAAATGGTGTTAATCTCTATGCATTATTATCCTCTACTCAAAGTAGTCTGGGCTACAAACATAGCTTTTCATCAAATATTTATGTTTTGGTTTGCTAAATCTAACCTCTTATGGTACTTCACGCACGAACTTGGCCTGGGAATTAATTGCAACATAGTAATTTGAAAAAGACTAAATTTAGTAGAAAACACTTAAATGCCCTAACCCCATTCACCAACATTTATTCTCTATTTGGCATCATTTCTGACCCCACTTTTTAAATATCTAGTTGACATTGTGCTAAAAGCTTATAGAGCACTCACTAGAGCCAGATCAATTAATCAATAAATTGATTGATTAATTAAAAAACATATAAGAATATTAAAGGTTTTAACAGATATAAGAATGTTATGAAAATATTTAGTAAAAAGTCAGCCTCCATAAAGAGTCCTAGTTTGGTGTCAATTGATCCAAGGAACCAGTAGGAATTTATACTTTTTCATTTGCATATAATACACATTTATATTAGCAGTATAATGTACATTGTTCAATAGTAGGGGTAAGAAAATGCTAAGTGACTAGAAAGGGTTAAAGCATTGAAAGACCCATGTGCTGCTATTTCTTTTAATTTTCTACCTTATTAATATTTCACATGATGATATGCTGAGTGTACAGAAGTTGTACTTTATTATTAAATGCTTCACTGCAAACCAGTTCTTTACTGTGCTCAGGGGCAAGTGTGTGCACATGTGAGTGTGTGCACATGCGCTGTGTGTGTTTATATATATATATATTATCAGTGTATTTTATATATATACATATATATATATACATACTCCATATATAAATCTCCAAAGACATTCCATATCTTAAAAAAGTCTGCTATTAAACTTTTTATGATATATTGGAAAGTAAAGAACCCAGGGTATACATGAAAAGAATTTATTCTGGTTCCAGCTCTAGCAGCAAATAGTTAGTATTATGGAGATGTCATTTAGATAGTCTCATTCTTTGATGCACCAAAATGAAAGTATTACAAAACATGTTTCTAAGATAATTTTAATTTCTTCTTTGTTTTTTCTTAACTTTTTATTTTATTACAAGTTTCCAAAGTTTTCTGTTACTTTGTTATGATCTGCCTCACTGAGCGGAATCTGAATTCTTAGGAAGCACCACCTTTGTCACACATATTAGTAAATTCTGAGGTCATTTGTGAGTTTAAAATTATATGAAAATGAGTTTATTTATTTATTTTGACATTTTCCTAATGATTAAATACTTAATTTGTACTTTAAAAAGTATTTAGCAAATTTGTATTTATCTATTATCTACCATCTATCTATCTATATTAACATTACAGAGTAAGAACACATATCCTTTAAAATGATAATATACTGTGAAAAAAGGCTTTGCTCATTCATGTACATTTATGCAAAAGTACATTTAAAACATACATTTTTAGTTGTGCACATGTGTCTTCAATTGGCCTTTATCCTTAAAATGTTCATCAAGTTTACATACTTAAACCTTAGCAAGAAATAAATCACCTAAGTTGTAAAAATATATATATTCAGTTCTTCCACTCTCTGTCTCTCTCTATATATATATTTCTATATATACAAGAGATATCTATATATAGAGAGAAATCTCTATATATAGAGAGAGAGCTATAATTACAAAATATGAAAGATGAAAATTAAACTTTTAAAATACTGTGTTAAAATCAGTACTTTGCTGAAGCAAGCCACATGACTTTACACTGGAAGGTATGATCATGTTTTCTATATAGTATACTGTACTCCATCAGTACATAAAAAAAGTGTCTTTTGTTTTTTGCCTCTATTTCAGTCTCTCTGTCTCTTGACTATTTTTTTAGAATGACGGAGCCAGTATAATTCAGTTTGAAGACCAGGCTGTACGGTTTGGGACTTAGAGACTACATGTCGCTCAGCGTGTGGTGTTAGTGCTCAAGTGCGGTGAGGAAGGCAGCCACAGTGAAAGGCAGCCAATACTGGGTAGGAACGCCAGAGGTGAGCAAGGAGGGTGACCCATTGGAAGTACAGCCCAATGCAGGATGTCGGAGCTCCAACAGCTTGATGGGGGACGTCTGGCATACGGTGTCAAAGTCCAAGAGGGTTAAAGAAATGTCTGCAGGAGAGTGAAGCTGGGCGTGTTGTCAGAGACAAGCAGGGAGAGGGAGGTGTCTGCGTGGCAGGACGGCCTGTCTTTGGGCTCTGAAGACTAAGCAGGATCACTCTCTTCTAGGCAAAGAGAACAAATAATGAGTATATGAAGAATAACAGGTGCCAGTTTCTTGTTGTCGAAGACAAGAGTTATATTCGTGGAAAGGGATAAAATTAGTATGAACTCTGTGAGGCTGGATTGAATTGGAAGCATGTGAGCAATCTCATGGCTTTCATCAGGGATAGCATAAAATGTAGGTGTACATGTAAGTATTTATATGAATAAAAGGTATATATATGTATTTGTATGTGTATATGTATGTATGTGTGTATCTGCCTTGAAATAGGGATACCTTATAACAATAATCACATCTAGAAAATAGATGGTCTTCTAAATATTTCTCTACTAAAATTAATCAGTGCTCAGTGGAGAAATCGCTGATTCTCAGGGCTGGGGTGGGATAATAACAAGCCGAGCCTGGAATATCATGTTGTGCCAGAAAATAAGGAAGTTCTTGAAGATTGATGGGTACATATAAAATGATAGTAAATATTGCTGCCCAAATATATAAACACTATAGGATCAAAATAAATATTGATAGCATCAGAATATAATTGAATAAAATGGGAATAAATAAAATATGAGTCTATATAAAAATTATTCAATGAATAATAGATTTGATGAGTTAATGGAAGTTTGCTAAGTGTTTTGGTTTTCTATGATGGATAACAAATTGCCATAAATGTAGCAGCTTTTACACATCATGAATTTATGATCTCACTGTTTCAGGCGTCAGACCCAGTGTGACTGCATCCTCCCTGAGTCTGAAATCAAGGTTTCATGCAGGGTCTTCTGTGAACCTGGGGTCAAACCGTTGGCCAGGGCTGTGTTTCCATCGGAGTCTTGACTTGGAAGATTCTGTTTCCAAACTCACTCACGTGGTTGGAAGAATTCATTTGCTGATGGCTTTAAATCTCATATGGGCTTAGTGTTCCTTCAGGCTAGCTATTGAAAGCATGACTCTAGAATGAGGTGGCTGGCAAGATGAAGTCATATACTTGCCATATATAACAAAATGTGATCATGGGAATAGGCCATCACCTTTGCTGGCTAGAAGCACTCACAGTTCCTGCCTCCAGAGGAGATTGTACAGGGGCATGAATACCAGAATACGGTAATCACTAGAGATTCCCATATTCCCCAACCGAATGTGTTTGCCACCGTGAGGAACAGCATGGATCCATACCTCAAAGTAACATCCCACAAGCGAGTTTTTAATTACAAAACGAAGAAAGACTAATGTCACAGTGGGAGAAGTGGGCACACACTTTTTTGATCAAGTGATCAGAGTGAATCTAAACTGTAATGCAGCACACTGAAAGTGTATGACATCTTATAGAATGAGATAAAAAGAACACAGCATCACTTTTATAATATTTTTGCCAAATATGTATAATTTGAATTTAATCATGAGGAAGCATCAGACAATCCTAAACTGAAGCGTATTCTGCAAAATATCTAGTCTGCAATTTTCAAAGGTGTTAAGGACATGGAAGTTAAGGTAATTGTTCCAGACTGACGGTGACTAAGGACACCTGAATGAAGCACCTCGTTCTGAGCTGAAACTCAAGGCTACAAAGGACATTATTAGGCTAAGTATGAAAACTGTAAGGAGCCTTAAAATTACGTTGAAGTACTGTATCCATGTAAATTTACTGATTCTGATGGTGCCATTGTGGTTAGTTACAGAATGTGTTTGTTGAGTATACACACTAATGTCTTCAGAAGATATCAAGAATAATGGGGCACGTGGCTTGCGACTTTATTATCAGGTTGTTTAGAAAACATTATCTGTTGTATTTGCCACTTTTCTTTTGGAACTCTTACTTGAGGAGTATTTCAAAGTAAAAAATAATAAAACTGTAGATTGCTGTTACCACTTCTAGTAACTTATCATAAAGTTTGTCCTCTAGGATGTTCTTTCCAATAATATTTAAAATGCTTTAAGCCAAATACATTTAGGAAATGTTGGTTAAATAAAGTCAAACAAGTCAAGAAATCCTTAGAGCCTTACACAAAATAGTGTTGTGAAGTCTCAAAGAGGGTGACATATTTTCTAATGTTTCTTAACTTTGTTATTGTTTTTTCCTTAATTAGAGGATTTCAGGAGACTGGATCTGCAGAAAACACACTTCGGTAAATGCTAACATATAAAATAAATTAAATACAACCTTATTATCTCATCAATTAAATATTTTTGTTTACTTAATAAAATAAAATGTTTTTAGCAAAAGCAGCATCTAAAAACTATTTTCATTTTTAATTTTTGATATTTTACTTTTTGTGAAAGTGTGATTTTGCACAAAAAATAGAATTCATTAGAAATTCCATGCACCAGAGACCATTTCTATAACACTTTTATTTTTATTGAGTTTATTGGGTTGACATTCATGAATAAAATTATACAGGTTTTAAGTTTACAGTTCTGTAATACAATATCAGTATATTGTATTGTGTGTTCACCACCCAAAGTGAAGTCTTCTTTCTTCTCCATTTATCCCCCTCTCCCCTCTACCACCTCCCCCCAATCCTCTTTTCCTCTGATAATCACCATACAGTTTTCAGTGTCTATGAGGTATTTTGTTTTCATTTTTGATTGTCTTTGCTTTTGGGTAATCCCTTCACCTATTTCATCCAGCCCCCAAGGCCCATTCCCTTTGACAGCTGTAGTCTGTTCTCTGTATTATGAACCTGTTTGTGTTTTGTCTGTTAATCTTGTTCATTAGTTTTTGCATATAAATGAGATTATTGGATATTTGTCTTTTTCTGACTGGCTTATTTCACTTAGCATAATTCTCCCCAGGTCCCTCCATGCTGATGCAAATTATATGATTTCCTTTTTTTTTTTTTTACTTTGGTGGCTGAGTACTATTCCATTGTGTAAATGTGCCACAACATTTTATCCACTCATCTCTTGATGGGCACTTGGGCTGCTTCCAAATCTTGACTATTGTAAATAGTGCTGCAGTGAACATGGGAGTGTGCATATTCTCTTTGAATTAATGTTTCAAGTTTCTTCAATTTCAGCAAGGATATGGCAGAATGCAGATTGGAGTGGCCACTGTGAAAAATGGTGTGGAGTTACCTCAACAATTTAAAAATGGAACTGTCTTATTACCCAGCTATTCTACTGTAGCATTTTGATATCTTTCTTTCCATTATCCTATTTAACTCCCTCAAGTATATATATCTTCTTGTACTTTTATCATTAATTTTGCATTACATAGGTTGTACTGTAGCAATATTTTACTTGACATTTTATTATAAGTATAGTCCTTAATTATCATGCATTCTTTAAAATACTAGTATAACATTGGAAAAATGTAATAGGTATTCTAAAACTAATTTTTCAGTTTTGATAGTATAGGAAATTGAGGGTGTTTCCAGCGTTTTTGTTTATTATAAATAATTATGAGATGAGAACTGCTAAACAAAAATTCTGCGTACATCTTTGAATATTTTGTGGGACAATAATGCAAGAAATAAAATTTTTCAAATAAAAATATATGAAAACTTTTATGGTCCAAAGCCAAACTGACAATAAAAAAGTTACAACATATATATAAAACACTGTTTTTCTTAGAAGAATTTGGGGTGTACAATAAAAATGGACAGAAAATGCCTTGAAAGGTATGGCTCAGTTAGCTGAAGTATCATCCTGTAAACTGAAAGGTCCCGACTTCGATTCCTGATCAGGGCACATGCCTAAGCTGCAAGTTCTGTTCCCAGTCTGGGTGTGTAAGAGGCAACTGATCGATGTTTCTCTCTCATGTCAATGTTTCTCAACCTGTCTTTTCCTCTCTTCTCTTCTCTCTAAAATCAAGAAGCATGTCCTTGGGTGAGGAAAAAATGAGCAGAAAGTACGTAGAGTTCCCACACTCCTGTCCACCTCTGTAGGCACCAAAAGGTACACTTGGTATAATCACTGAACCAACAATGACATGTTATTATTATCTTTCAAAGTTCATAGTTTTTATTTGGGTTCACACATGGTGCACTTTCTTTCTTTATTCTTTTATTTTTCTTGTTTTTTAAGTTGTGTTTTTTTCCATTACCATTTAATACCCTTATATCCCTGTCCAAAATCACCACACTGTCCACAATGTCCATATCCATGAGTCCTTTTACCTTTTTGCTCAACTCTTCCACCCTCTACATTCCTCCTTAGCTATCAGCCTGCTCTCTATTTATGAGTTTGTCTCTGTTTTGCTTGTTAGTTCAGTTTATTTATTAGATTCAGCATACAAGTAAATTGTATGGTATTGTCTTTCTCTGGCTGGCTTATTTCATTTAGCATAATGTTCTCCAGGTCCATTTACACTGTTGCAAAGGTTAAAATTTTATTTTTTGCAGCTAAGTAGTATTCCATGGTGTAAATGTCCCATAGTTACTTTATCCATTCATCTACTGAGAGACACGCGGACACATAGTGTAATGTCTATGGGTTTTGGGAAATGTATAAATGATATGTATCCACCCTAAACATATAAAACAAAATATTGCCTTAAAACCTATCTTCTGTGCTTCAACTATTTATCTCCCCTTCCCCCTAAACCTCTTTCAACCACTGATTTTATTACTGTTTCTATAATTTTGACTTTTCCTGAAAAGTCACAGAGTTAGAGACAACATTAAGTATATCAGAACCTTACAAGCAAGCTTGTTACCCCACAAACTTATGCTGGTGTTAAATATATGCAAATTTCATTGACATATAATTTTATTTTCTTATTTAATTTCAGCTTCACTTTCTTTGGGTAGTCTGGCAGATACTTAGTTTCCCACAACCTACTAGTACATTTACAATAAAATCCAAAAATTTTATTCTGATCTCTGTAACTTCCCAAGACCTTGTTCAACCTAATCATCAACTCTATATAATTCTCTTCTAACTCCCTAACATCCAGCACCATTTATCTCCATGGTAAACTTTTTATTTAATCCACAAATACTCACCGACACCTACTATGTGTTAGCTATTTTTATAGACATTAGGAATACAGCAGTATTTGGAAAACATACATCATAGTCTTATATTCTAGTCCTAGAACAGCCAAGTGCATTGTTACTCTAGAGCATTAATATTTTTTAAAAATATTTTATTTACATATTTATTAGAGAAAAGGGAAGGGAGAGAGAGAAAGAGGGAGGTAAACACTTGTGTGTGAGAGAAACATGAATTGGTTGCCTTTTACGTGCCCCCAACTGGGGCTCAACCTGCTGAGCCACACCACACAGGATAAGAACATTGAGTTTTGTAAACTGAAATTGTTCATTTTACTCCTTTATATCCTTAAGATATCAGCTCAGATGCCACTTCTAAGGATCTAGCTCAGAGAAGGATTCCTCTCCATGCTTCCTAAAAACAATCTCCTCTTACTAGAACTCTTCATCTTGTTGTCTCTGAGTTTCTTTCCTAGCACTTTTTACATTTTTTACTTGTATACCCCCAAAATAATCAGGAAGTTAATTCACTCTTAGCTATTAAAATTCCTCTTTTAGTCTAGTATCAAAATGTTTCTCTCTCACACCATTCATTTTATCTCCAGTGATTAGCACTGTGACTGGCACATAATAAAGGATTGATAAATACATATCTTGAATGAGTATGTAAGCACCTGATTGACTACATAAATAAGCGAATTAATAAATAAAGATAAGATTTAGTTGGAACACAAAATAAGTCATTTTCTATCCTAAGTTGGAGGGACCAGGGATAAGAAAAGCATCATGAAATTGCTTGCTGTTAAACTGAGTCTTGGTAGACCCCTAATAGAGAAACTTCCAGTGAGAGAAAGCAGGGTGAACAAGGGTTTAGAGGTCTGGAAGAACATAGTGTGTGAAGGAGAATAAAAAGAAGATAGAAAAGGCAGGAGGTAGAGGACAAAAAGTGTGGTGGATAAGAGCACGTGAATGTAGAAACAAAGCAGTTCAGAGCGAGCCTCATTGGTCACATCCAGCCTGTGGTTCAGCAGGAAAAACTTAGTTGTCATAACCATCATGTTCCATCTTTTCACAACATGGTTACTCTGGAAAATCCCAATTTATGCTCAAGATAAAATGTTCTTATTATCCTCTCACCTCTGGAACTTTTCCTGACTCCATCAGGTGACACTGATCACAACCCCCTCCATTCTGCTTCAGTTCAGAATTCGTGTATAACTGGAGTCAGGTGCATCTCTTACCAGCAGAACAGAAATTTCTCCTGAGCTTTTTTGATAACCGTAAGAGCTGGACTGGTGTCCAGTTTATTTGTCACTCTCTGACACTTGGCACAATTCTTGGTGGTTGATCCTCAATAAATGTTAGAGACGTGTTCTAACCAGTGTTATCTTCCAACTTTGTGACGGCTTATCCAGTGCTACCTAACATAACGAATGATCTGTTAAAAGCAATCTTAAATATTGTCAATAGGCAGTGAAAATTTGAGATGCTTTAAACTTGTATAAAGAAGGAGGGAACAATAGTGAAAATATCAAAGAAAAAATGTTATTTCCAATAATTACTGAATAAACAGTGTTCTTAAAAATAATTTATAGAGTGCAGAGAAAGGAGAGGAAATGGGAATAAATAAAATACAAAGGCTTCTTTATTTTGTTATTATTTTATAGTAATACTTTAATTATTACTTATTCTTTCTTACAGTTGAACCTTACATAGTGCCAGTGCTCTCTCTAGGGGAGAGATTTTCACAGATCAGGGCACCGTACAGAAGGTTCCACATGGTTACATTCTTTTGGGCTGTTTAATTTGACATGTTTTGAAAATGCTTGGGTTGAAGCTTTAGCCAATATTTGCTACTTTGTTTTCCTTTTGCCTCTAGGAATGCAGATTAATCCAGTACCATCCGGACTGATTAGAACAGTTAAATAAGTTACCCAGAGTAGACTTTGTGGAATAAATCTGCTAAGCAATTCTCAATGGTCTGTAGCAATTTGTTATTAGTTAATTATCAAGACAATTCTGAATGATATTAAATTATCCCATTTGTCTCCTGATTATTATTCTGGAGTCATGTAAAATTATAAAAATGTGTGAAGAATGTCTTGTTAAACACTAAATTTCCAACATGAATAGTTTTTATAACCACAAATTCACGTTTTTTGTCCCCCAATTTTAAGAAACTTGTCTTTGACATTTTTTTCTGATAATTATTTACTGTATGGACAACCATGCAATGTTTTTCGAGTCATTAGATCTCACTAAGGATACATTAGCATTTGTTTCACCTGACTAAGGCACCATTTACAAAGCCCCACCTAGAGATGAGACAGCCAATTTGCTCTGCACTAATGGACTGTGCCAGGCAGTTCTGCTCACTTTACCAGCCAGTTTAGCTGTACCTGTCTCACAGAACAAATGGACAGTTAATTCACCAAGTTGCTTTAATTTATATCACGTATTCACCCTGCACTGTGGCTTGTTCATCTACAAAATGGAAACAGTGTCTGTCTCAGGGTTGTTGTCAGATACAATGAACTCTTTGGCAATTAGTGTATGTTCAGTACATGTTAGCTTAATATTGCAAGATTTTACAAGTTAGTACCTGCTGGGCTTTATCAGATGTGCCAGATATGGCATGATGTTGTAATAAAATCGAGACCAAATCTTCAATTGGATTTGCTAATATGAAGGCACTTAGCGTCTGTGGTGTTTTTTTACCCTTAGGTTCACACTTCAGGGTGGAATGACATCCTTTAAAATCTTCTTTTCTACTTGTATGCTGAGTAAAAGAATAGTAATTATTTCCCTACTTGGTGGCTTATCTGAAGCTAATCTTTTTAGTACCAACCGTTGAAAAAGTAATGTCTCCGTGATTTGCTTTCTGTAAACTTATTCTCTGAGGGAAACATCCACCTCAGGCATTTTTGTCTAAGTATCAAGTTGCTTCCAGAGGTACTCAGTCCCTCTTGATGCTATTGAAATGGCTCAGTATTTCTGGCGCCCTTAATCTCCAGACTTCTTCCTTGGCTAGCACATTGTTTTCTCTCAGGCAGGTCAGTCAAACAAGGTAACATATTACAAAAGGAGGGGGAAAAGTACTGATAGCACACTTATCTGTGCATCCAGGGAAATCCAAATAAATGACAAGTTGAATTAGGTTTTATCAGAAATTATGTACAGGATCCAGCAGAAGTAACACCTACTTGAGAATGGTTGATAGGATAATAATATGATAGTTATAATAATTTATAATTTTAATTTGACCACTTCACCTAAAATATCATATGGTGCACTTGAGTATGATATTGTTATGTTACAGAATTGCATGCTTATGATATTTTAATAATATTTTATAATAAAAAAGGGGGAGCCCTGGCAGGTGTAGATTGAGAGCAGGCCTGTGAACTAAATAGTCTCTGGTTTGATTCCCAGTCAGGGCACCTGGCTGGGTTGCAGGCCAGGTCCCCAGTTGGGGGCACACAAGACACACTGATGTTTCTCTCCCTTTCTTTCTCCCTCCCTTACCCTCTTTCTAAAAATAAATAAATAAAATCTTTAAAAAAAATAAAAATAAAAATGCTAAGCTATGCTCTTATAATTTTCATTGTTATAGGCCCTTAGAAAAGAAAGAAATCAATGTTTGCTTGATAAGGCAATCAAGGACTGTAAGAGCATGAAGAAGGCTTAGAGGTGATTCTACGAGCTCCAGTGTTCTCAAAACACAGAAAAAAAGCTAAGACTAAGGTAATGTAAGAAACTCCTCAACAACTGGGGATTTATTATTATGGTGGTGATTATTTAGTTTTTTCTGCTGGTATCACCGACAAATGCTTTATAAAAATTCTAAGTGGAACATTTTTTTGCCAACCTACAAACTATAAGATAAGATTGGCAAATTGATGAAATATCTTTGCACTACAGGAAACTTTAATATATGATAAAAATTGATCTGATTCCTTTGGGGTTGTGCCAGGGCCAGTTTTCTCTATATATGGTTACCCTGTAATGGTAAAATTTCTTGATTTGATTACTGTAATATCTTTCTAGCATTCTATCATGTACTTGCTCAATGGGTTCTTAATAAATATCTTTGGGAACAAGTTAAATATAGGTCTGTTAACATGCTGCAATAATAAGTAAAGCACAGTAGAACTCAGAGACATCTCACCAAAGAAAGAGACAATAATTTTATTGCTTGTAAGGATAAAATTTAGGGCAAATTCAAATGTAGCAGCAGATACAAGGCTGAAGTTTATGCTTTCTCAGAAACTTTCAGACTACAAATTCTCACCCAGATTGAAAGAGGAGAGAATTCTTGAGGATAAAGTTGTATTTAAAGTAAATGAACAAAAAGGAAAAAAGACTCATGGACATGGACAACAGTGTAGGGATTGTTGGGGGGAGAGGGGATATAAGGTAATAGAAAAAATACAATAAAAATACAAAAAATAGCTTTCTATCACAATGCAAAAAAAGAAGAAAAAAAGAAAGAAAGAAAGAAAGAAAGAAAGAAGAGAAGAAAAAGAGAAAAAGAAAAGAAAGAAAAAGAAAAAAAAGGAAAGCAAATGTAAAGAAATGTTGATTAGCTCTGGCCATTGTGGCTCAGTTGGTTGGAGCCTTGTTCCATAATCAAAAGGTTGGGGGTTCGATTCCCAGTCAGAACACATTTGGGTTGTAGATCCAAACCCTGTTATGGATGCAGACGATCTGCACTCTAGGCATACAAGAGTCCATCAATTGGGTTTTCTCTCTCGCTTCAATGTTTCTCTTTCTCCATTTCTCTCTCTAAAAGCAATGAGAAAAATATGTTCTTGGGTGAAAGTTTTTTAAAAAATTGAAAAACATATTAATTAGGAGTTACAATGTTAAACCTCAAATGCCTATACTGGGGGGATTGCACTGGTAAATAACCAAACAGACTGGCCTGTGTGGGGATGGAGGATTTAGAACAACTGATGGAGAACTTAGGCTTTTCAATTCCAGCAACCCACAGATTGGCCTTGCTGTGGGCACCCAGACCTTCCAAATTTTCAAGTAAGTTATAAGAGTAACATGTTTATATGGTTTCAATTTTTAAATGGTACTAATTATTTAAAATGTTTTAGTATAGGTTTAAAAAATGTCCATTAGTCAAAGTCTCTTTCTTGACTGACTGAAGAATCGAGGTCAACACCCCATCCTGAGCCCAGACACTGCCATTAGCCAGGGTTTGAGGCACACTGAGTTACAGCTCCTTTCAATGGCATGCATTTCCAGGATTGTCTTGTCCTCGTTACTGAATAAGGATTGTAGTTTGCTTCTTGTAATATTTATTTCCTGTCAACTTTTTTGATAAAGCCTAAAACAAGTATGTATTATATGAAATTAAGCATCAATAATTAAGTGCAATTATTTCAAAAGTATTTTTGTTTGTTTATTTTTGAGACTGAATTCTGAATAGATTGTTGTGAACTCACCAGTTTATAGCTTTATATTCCCAGAGATTCCAAACTTTCAGGTACATTTATTATATGCAAAAGACCATATGCTGGATTTGGACAAAAATGAGGATGGAATAATAAAAAGTATTAGTACTTAAATAATACTTTGTACTTTGCAAAGCATGTTTAAATATGATCTTATTTTGGCCCTGGCTGGTGTGGCTTAGTAGATTAAGTGCTGACCTGTGAACCAAATAGTCTCTGGTTTGATTCCCAGTCAGGGCACGTGCCTGGGTTGCAGGCCAGGTTCCTAGTAAGGGCCATGAAAGAGGCAACTACACACTCATGTTCCTCTTCCTCTCCTTCTCCCTCCCTTCCCCTCTATAAAGATAAATAAATAAAAATCTTTAAAAATATTATCTTGTTTTGATATTTAATGCAGAACTACCTGATCTATTATGCATCACTTTTATGAATAACACAGAAATACTCAGAAAGTGTGAAAATTGGGAGAGAGCACAGTGACATTTAGCTGTTGAGAGAGTAGTTCTTCAGAAAAACCCCACATTCTTTCTAGCATACAACATGGCCTCAGCTGTGCTCTAAAAATCTCTTTGATGTTTGTTTATACACACAGCAAAATGACGTAACATAGTTTAATCTTCAGATGTATAATTAAATTTATTTAAAATTTCAACTAAAGAAAAATAGCATAAAAGTGATCATATTAAAATAGCAAACCTTTAACTTTGGGGTGTATTTGAACAATTTTAACAGATTTATATAGATGGAAACCGTAATATAAAAAGAGACATAGCAAGTCACTTCTAGGATTTCCAGAGTGTTATTTCAAGTGATGCTGTTTGTTTATATGAGGTTTAAAACTTTTAAATTTTTGTCCTTTTTTTATACTGGTGCTTAAAGCAATAATACATATTTACTTTTGTATCTCAGTAAAGCTAAATTTACATTTTAATCTTGTTTCCTGAGTTGATGTGTTTATAAAATTTTAGCTAAAATGGTACAAAGCACCTTTCATGTATCATCTCCACAAAGCACTGTATTTATTAGATATACAATTATAAAAATCATCATACTTCAAAGAAGATAGAAAAACATTATGAATTTCTTAATTCTTTAATTGTGATGACTGCAGGAGATAATACCATCAAGTTTTATAATTTAAAACGTTTATTTATTTTTAGTAGGATAACCTGTTAAAATCCTATGCATAAAGAAGAGGAATGCATTACAAAGTCCCCAAAGAAATTGTTCCAGAAAAGGATGTCCAGAAAGTATCCAGCCACACAAAATGGAGACATATTTTGAAGAAGATGGAAGAACAAGAAATATTGTACATATGACAATGACTCATCAGTCCCCTTTAAAGTAGGCACCTTGAGACCTCACACAGTTTTCCCAATAGCTATCAGCTGTCGCATTGTATTTTCCTGAATCTCATGGAGAGTCTGAAATCTCTTCCCTTTCAGCGGTGATTTTAGCTTTGGGAAAAGACAGAAGTCTCAGGACACCAAATCTGGGCTCTGGGGGTGGGGGGTGGTTGCCAATCACCTGGATGATTCAATGTTTCACAGAAAAACTCAGCATCAGATGTGATGCATGAGCAGATGCATGGTCGTGGTGAAGCTGCCAATCATTCATTGCATCATCCCCCCAAATCCTTCTGAATCATTCAAATAGCTTTCCCTGGAGGGATGTTCAGGCTTCATGCAAAATTTGATGCAGCCCTGGCTGGTGTGACTCAGTGAATTGAGCACTGGCCTGCAAACCAAAGGGTTATCGATTTGATTCCCAGGCAGGGCACATGCCTGAGTTTCAGGACAGGTCTCTAGTGGGGAGTGCATGAGAGGCAACCACACATTGTTGTTTCTTTGCCTCTCTTTCTCCCTCCCTTCTCCTCTCTAAAAATAAATAAATAAGATCTTTTTAAAAAATTGATGCAGATTCATTGCTCTACTCCCTCAGTCATTTTGAATGTGATGACTATAGAGTATACATACCCAACTCAACAGCATCTACCACCCTCACTGACTGGTACAGTGAAGTCCATTATTCATGTATGCACATTCCAGGCCACTTCCCTTGGTTGCCAGGTTACACAGCTGTCACACAAACCATTCTCATTATATTGGCAATGGTTGGACTTTACCTGGACAGACCTCATATAATAATCATCCCATGAATAAAAACACCTCCTAGTTCCCCAACTTTTTCTGTGTGGAATATTTAAACTTTATTTTAACATTGAGTATGCTAAGTATCTCACATCTATGCTCTTCTCAATAATAAAGGGAACTAATAAGTAATTATAGTTACTGTCAATAATAGAAAATGACTATCAATTGTTGAAATGAATTGACTAGGAGGCATCAGATTATTAATATGGATAGAATGACATAACCTATACTTTACATAATAGACTGAATTATTTCTTAAATAAAAAATAGTTCCAGTGTCATCAAAACCATGATAACTACATAAATATAATGTTAATCATTTTTGGTTGAAAATTGTTTCTGTACAATCAAATACTGTTAGGAAAAAACAGAAAGTTTTTCAATTTATAGTATGTTACATTTAACTATATTTCATATTTCTTATGAATCTTTAGTTTACAAAAAAAGAAAAGAACTTTAAATATCAAGTAGACTATTGGATAAAATCATTTTAATAAGAACGGAGTAATGATGTGATTTTAACTTGAAGACAAACCCCTCAATAATTTTATATAAACTAAACATTTTGAAGATATATATACATATCTTCATATATATATATATATATATATATATATATATAAAGCTTGCACATATGGTCAATTGTGGTTATAATTAATGAATTTTCACATCAATCTTCTGCAATTGAAGAAAAAAACCAACATAATTAAGGCATTCCCTATCTTAAGTCAGATTTAGAACTAGATCCAGGATGACAGTATTGTTATTGCTGGAAGAATATTAAACTTCAACTAGTCCCACTGTCTAAACTGAGAAAATTAAGTCCCTGAAAATATTTTCTTTAAAATTACAAGTGAGCTTTGAATTGCCAAGTCCAAACACTTGTCCTACCTTCCCTCTACTTAATCTTTCAGCTAAATTTGACCTTCTTGATATTCATTTGGCTTATGATGCCTGCTTTTTCCACTTTTTTTCTTAATAATACTCTCCATGTCTTCTCTTTTCCTGTCAGTGTCTCCTATGCCATTGTTTTCAAAAGCTCTGCCTTATATTCTCCCGTTACATCCATAAATGCCCTGGCTGATGACAGCTATTTGTATTGCCTCAGTCACAGCTGACACTTATTTTTCTTTGACCTTTACCTTGAACCTTGATTCCACATTTCTATTCTTTATGTACAAAGACTTTGTTTTCTTCATGATTTCATCAGCTTGGAAAATCTAGCAGCTTGTTAACTTTGACTGGCATTCAGTGTCTACTTTCACCCTAATCCCACATTCCCTTTGGGTTCAATTTCCTCCTAAATAGATACAATTATTTCATCTCCATTTTTTGTGGCATTTTCCAAATTGCTCACTTTTTAAAGATTAACTCTTTCTGCTTCACTTCCCTGGCCCCAGGTCCTGGTTCATTGAGTTATTTCCCACTCCACAAACATGCTTTTGTATATTGCCTCCTTACACAACTCTTGCCTTGGCCTGAAATTCTTTTCTCTCCTTTCTTTACCTGGTAGAATCTCCTTTCCTCTAAGTTACACAATGGCACACCAAGGAGGGAATCATAGGAATCTTTGCCAAGGAGATGCAGGTCACCTTTTCAAGGAATGCCTGGATTCCTTTCAGTATTTCCCAAGCAATGCGATCAATCATTTAATGAGTATGTCTTAATCAACTTCTATTATGTGACCAGCTAATTTTAGGGGTATTTTAAATTAAACAATTTTCATTAGTACAGAATTTGCCATTCAACATACATTTTTTAAAAACCCATTTTCTATGGAATTCACTTATTTTTCATTTTCTATTATAAGCAATGGCTATTTATCTTTTTAATTTAGATTGCATAAATCATATTCATATTGATATAAACACTAAATGACTAAATAGCTGGTCACTTAAACAAGCACACTTCACAGGATAAATAATAAAATACATATTTTTTTCATGTCCACTCAACTTGTAAACTTACTTAGTAAACTTTTTTCCTATCTCTTGATTAAAAATTATGGAAAATTATGTCTTTTCTAGCCACACTTAGTGTAATTAAGGCTCTTCAATAAGTCATGAAAATACCCAGTCCCTTGGAGCAAGAGAAACTCCTTGTTTCACCATCTAAAGTCTGTCACAATCAGGCCTCTCACTATCTACAATGTATTAATTTATTTTGTTTCATTTAATGTTCAAATAGAATATGATTCTTAAGCTATCCTCTTGTGAATGCAAATTTCATAACTGTAATGCATTTAAGTAAAGTTCTTTGTATCTTGGGTTCTGTCCCACCAGAGCACTGATCTCCCAAGTTAGACCAGCTCTTTTCTCCCTCATGTTTTCAGTGTTGTTAAGTGATTAATTGGTTTTTCAGTTAGATTCATTTATTAAGTTTGCATTCCATGAGTATATGGCAGAATTCATTTTTGTGGTGTACTTCCCTGGGACTTGGACAAATGCATAGGGTCATGATTCCACTGTGATGGTTCCACACAAAACGAATGTTCCTGCACACAAATGCCCCCCTGCATTATCCTTCGGAGACAAACTTCACTGTCACCCAGCAGATTGGCAGCTGCCATTCTGTCTTCCTCCTCACAATTTTGTCTTACCCAGAATAACATATAAATCAGATAATACTGTGTATAGCCTTTTGAATTTACTTTTTTTCTTTAGCAGAATTCGTTTGTTTCATCTAAAGGTGTGTAAATCAATAGTTTATTCTTTATTATTGAGTAGAATTTTATTCTTACAAATTCATCACTGTTTGCTTATCCATTTACCAAACAGAAGACTTTGGTGATTTGGCAATTATGAATAAAGCTCCTGGAGACATTGGAAGGCAGAGTTTTATGTGAATATACATTTTCATTTCTCTTGGGTAAAAATGCCAATGGTAATGCTGGGTCATAGAATAAACATGTAAAACTGTTTAAAAATTATTTTTTAACCAAACATTTGTTCCTCCCACTTTGCAATTCCCCAATGGCTCTACATCCTCAACTGCACTTGTCTTTTGTCATTTAAAAATGGTGTAGTTCAATTTCTCAAGTTTTTGTTGCACAGATTATGCTCATAGCATTGCACCCCAATAGTCATTGCCTAAGGTAAGGTCATGATAGTTTTCTTCTGTAATTTTTATAGTTTTGTGTGCTACATTTAGGCCTATGATCTATTTTTAGGGTTTTTTTTGTATTATACACAATGAGTCCAGACTAATTTTTTGGCATATAGATAGCCAATTATTCTAGCACCAGTTGTTGAAAAAGCTCTACTTTCTATGCTTTCTATTGTTTTTGCACTTTCTTTTCCAATGTATGGTTGCTTCTCGTGAGTTCCCCACTGGGAACTGGCCTGCAGCCCAGGTATGTGCCCTGATTGGGAATCGAACCACGATCGTGTGGTTCGCAGGCCCGTGCTCAATCCACTGAGCTACAGCAGCCAGGGCTGTCTTTGCACTTTTGTTAACAATTAGTTAGCTGTATGTGTTGTCTGGATTCTCATTCTTTCTCATTCACATTTATCTCATTAATAAATGTATAGATCTTGAAATCAAGTAGTGGAATTCTCCAACTTTGTTTTCCTTCATCAAAATCATATTGGCAATTTCAGTATTTTTTATTTTCCATAAAAGTTTAGAAAGTTTTTTTAATGTCTATAATATACAAATGGAATTTTATTTGAGATTGTGTTGAATCTGCAGATCAAATCGAGTAGAATTGTCCCATTGATAATATTGAGACGTTCAGCCCATGTACACAGTATCATCTTTCTTCATTAGGTCAGTATTCTGATTTCTCCCCTAATACATCATATTTTTGCATACATTGTCAAAAATAATCTATTGGATTTATATCTCAGCATTCCCTTGATTTTATTTTTAACTATATTTTTGTTGTTTACAACATTACCGATATCCTCATTTTCCCCTCTTTGCTCACATCTACCCAGCCCTTGACCCCTCTTCCCTCAGGCCATCACCATATTATCATCTGTGTCTATGAGTTATGAATACATGTTCTTTAACTACTCCCTCTACCTTCTTTCATCCAGTCCTCTCTTCTTAATCTTCCCCTCTGACAGCAGTCAGTCTGTTCCATGTATCTATATGCCTCTGTTTCTATTTTATTCATCAATTTATTTTGTTCATTAGATTCCACATATAAGTGAGATGTTATGGTATTTGTCTTTCTCTGACTGGCTTGTTTCACTCAGCATAATAATCTCCAGGTCCATCTATGCTGTCACAAAAGGTAAGAGTCCCTTTCTGTGTTAGTTTTCTAAGATTGACATAAAAAAGAAAAACAAGTAAAACCTAAACAAACAAACAAACAAGCAAAAAGTACAAACGAGGTGGCTTAAATATCAGGAATCATTCTCTCATGATTCTGGAGGTCATAAGTCCATTATCAAAGTTGTTAGCAGGTTGGGTTCTTCTTAGTTCTCTCCCCTCAGCCTGCAGATGGCCGCCTTCTTGTTGATCTTCACATGATTGTCCTTTGTGAGTTTTCATTCTTGGTGTCTATCCCTGTGTCCTTATTTCCTATTTCAATAGGAACAATAGTCAGATTGCATAAGGGCCCACCCTAAAGTCCTCATTGGAACTTAATAACCTCCCACACTCCCAAGCTCCCAAGCATATTCTGCATTACCGAGAGTTAAGGTTTCAATGTATGAATTTTCAGAGTGACCCAATTTTTTTAAATATTTTATTTATTTATCTTTAGAGGGGAAGGGAAGGAGAGAGGAAGGAAACATCAATGTATGGTTGCTTCTCGTGCATCCCCTGCAGGGAACTGGCCCCTGCCAGAAACTGGCCTGCAATCCAAGCATGTACCCTGACTGGGAATCGAACCGAGATCGTCTGGTTCGCAGGCCCGCGCTCAACCCACTGAGCTACACCAGCCAGGGCCAGAGTGACCCAATTTAACTACAAGTTCCTTCCTTCCTTTATCCTTTTCTTTGGTGTTATTGTAAATGGTACTTTAAAAAAATATTTAAATTCCAATTGTTCATTGCTAGGGTACAGAAATACCATTGATTTTTATGATATTTGTCTGTTAAATGATATGGTATGTTGTTTACCTTTTTGTTAGTGTCTTAAACTTATGAATTATAGTTGTATAAAATTTTCTGTCAGCTTCTTTGACATTTCTATCATATTCTGTGACATTTCTGTCATATCTGAGTCTCATTTGTATGGTCATTTTTGCCCCTTCAGACTATATTTTTCCTTGATTTTTTTAAATGCCTCCTCATTTTTTGATGAAAGGCATACATTTCATCAGGATGGCGGAGATTGAGGTAGTTTTCATGTCTGGATATGTGTACACTTTGCCTTCTGCTGGTTAGAGTTCAGTCTGATTTCATATATTTAGGATTTGGTTTGGTCTGTTATTGCTGTTGCTATGGTTACCCTCATTACAAATCAGATTTCAAATTTTCATAGCGATAGCTATGTTTAGTGTGGGGGGATGGTTTACCAGAGACATGTGTGATTCTGAGGTTTAGATCGCCCACATACTCATGTTCCTCTCCTGCCACTCTCAGAAGTATTCTTGTTATTTGTAGCTTGCTAGACTGAAGTGTGGGATGTGTTTGTTGCTGTTCAGACCAAGCCTCAGAAAAATCATGGCCATGCTCTGTAACACTGGGTCTAAGAGGTGTGGTCTTCTCAGTTCTGCTGCCTCTCTCTGTCAGCAGTAGTTGTGGGCTCAGCACAGAATATTGTGTCATTCAGAAGTAGAATTTTTTCATTGCTCCCTTTCCCAGCTGTAATGAATTTTACCTGTGCTCTAAAGGAAACCATTCTTCTTGCCCTTTTCACAGAAGAAGGCTTTTTTAGATAGGGGATATTACGAGCTAATATTTGTCCCCCCCCCCAACACATGTTGTAGTTATACTCCCATTGTTTCAGGATTTGACACTGGAGATAGGATCTTTACAGAAGTAAACAGTTAAAATGAGGTCTTTAGAGTGAGCCCGAATTCAATGTGGTCTGCATTCTTTTTAAAAAAGAAATATTTAGACACAGATATAGAGATGTGCAAAAGTGGAATCCTATGTGCCCACGAAGGCAAAGGCTGGACTCATGTGTCTACAGGACAATGAGTAACCCACGGAGCCAGCAAACTGCCAGGAGCCAAAAGAGAGGCATAAAAAGTGTTCTCTCTTCCAGTCAGCAGAAGGAAGCAACCTTGCTCACACTTCGAACTCAGGCTTCTAGCCTCCAGAGCTCTGAGAAGAAGCAAAGTTTAGGCGACCAAGTCTGTGACAGCACTGGCAGAGGACAATGTCTTTATGGAGTTTCTTGCTCTCTCACACCGCTGTTCTCTTCCCCTAAGAGTGCCTCACTTTTGGGGTCTGTTTTCAATCTTTTCTGTGAGCACCTAGGGCCACTAATGGAGTAAGAACTTGTAAAAGTGTATGGGCTCCTAATCTCTTGACCTCCCAGAGGTTTCAACTGTTGCACAGTCTGCACTCAGTCATCCCCGATGTGCTGACTCTTCTACCTGAAATCTTCTTACCAGCATCCAGTTCCGTGAACGCCAGGTGAGAGCTCCCTGCGTCCTTGTGTGTCCTCCTGCCCTGCACACACTTTCTTGATGTTTGATGCTTGTTGGATGATTTTAGTAAATTAAAGGTTTCAAAACAAGTTATAAATTTGATGTTACTCCAGCTCTTTTTCATTGTAAGACGTGGGCAGTGCCTCTTCTGGCTCTCCATGTTATTAGGCGAAGGCTAAAGGTCCCTCCTCTTTTGCTGTTCTGGATAACCAATGGACTTTGGAAGACCACCTTTGGTTTTCTGTCTTTATTTGTTGGTTTTATTTTATTTTGCCTTGCATAATGCCAAGATGTAACATTTATTGTGCTTTATGTAAAATAATCATTAATCTTCAATACAAAGTATATAAAATTCAAAACAACAGTTTTTCATCTATATTTCTTTTGCCTTACAATCTTTTTCCAGATTCAATGGCTTTTGTTTGCTTTGCTGCAATATGCACTTGCTAATATTTTTGTTTTCTCTAAAAGAATGTCTAGCAGTTAAATTTTCTGAGATCTTGAACTTCTAAACAAGTATTTATTTTGCTTTTAAATTTACTTGATACTTTGCCAGGGTAAATAATTTTATATGCAGAATAATCTCTTAGAACTTTATGAATCATGTGTACCAGTAACATTTATGTGAAGGTAACAAAGTTTGATGATATCCTGGCTCCCCTTTCTTTTTAAAACTCTCATGACTATATTTCACTTCTTTGGAATTTTTAATTTGCAGTCTCTAAACTGTGTAAAAATTTGAAGCAACCTCTATTAAATTATCTATGAGTGTTATTGTCAGGCAGAAGAGGAAATTATTGCCTGCCCATCATCTATTTTACAAGAGATCAAAACTTAAAGAAGACTTTCTGTTTAGTTTATATAATAAAGATGCTTTTCAACTCTCTTCAGAACTTCTATAGCATTTAGCTTTGTCAAATCAATTGGTGACATTAAAGCAACGTTGTCTATTGCCATGTGTTACATTTTCCACCCTAGTTTGTAGATATTTTCAAGGTGGATGTAAGTTTTATTTTTACTATAGCAAAAGTTATAAGAATTTTCTGCTATGTATACTTTAAAATTTTATTTAAAAGCCAATTTTAACCCATAAAAAAGTATTCCACTTTATACAATAGACTGCTAATAAACAAATAAATTTGTCTAGGCATTTCAAACATAATTTTTAATGGTACCACCAAGTCACAGGGAAAAAGTCAATTTTTACTCTACTTAGGTTAAATTTTAATATCTTACAATGTGTCTATAATCAGGCATATAATGCAATATGATAATATTGTAAGATAATAATAATAGTATAGGATTTTGACTAGCATTTGGATTCTGAAATAGTAGTTGTCTATATTTTCCATTTATTAGTGATCAAGTAGCATTGGAAATTTCTAACAATATACCTTAGACCTGCTAACTCCATTGCATACCTTGGGATTGAACACATAATTATAACTCATAGTCTGTCAGAACAATTTGAGGCTTTAAAAGTTCTGAAATACTTCATGAATTTAAATTTTGACATTAGATTTATTCAGCAAAAGGGTCGTCAAGGAACATGTATAAAGGACACATGGTCAAAGACAATGGGGGGATGAGGATTGAAGGTGGGCATTGGGGGTGGGTAGGGCTGGGGAGAGTAATGGGGAAAAATGGGGACACCTGTGGTTGAACAAGAATTAAAAAGTAAAAGCAATTAAATTGCCCGACCTTCTTGTAATCATCTCTTGTTTCCTGGGATTTGAGTTTTTAGAAATTTTCTTTACAATACACTGCTGCTCCTCAGTGAATTCTCCGTATTTCCCTTGTTGTCTCTTTTAAGTCAACATATAGTTTATTTTAGATGAATATGGTAATTGAAAATCAGAATGAAGAAAATTATTCATGCTGAAGCTTTTACACAACATTAATCTTGGAGATTCATAATGGTTACACATACTTAAAATGGCTACAAGAAAAGGCAAGAAAAAAAAGAAAAACATTGGATGGTTGACAAGACATTCAGACTAGTTATCAATATGTTTGCCTTGCCCTTTGATCTACTGTAAAAATGTGTAAACATTTGGCTTCTGAGGTCAGAAAGCAAACTTGCATGCTGAATTTAAAATCAAATTATTTTGGAAACTCCTTTGTAGGTAACTGTCTCCTTATCTCTTGCTGCTTTTAGGATTTTCTCTTTGTCTTTAATCTTGGGTAACTTAATGGTGATGTGCCTTGGTGTGTTCCTCTCTGGGTCCAACTTCTTTGGAACTCTCTGGGCTTCCTGGACTTCCTGGCTATCAGCTAATTTCGCAAAAAGAATCTTACAGGAAAGAAGGGGCTGGAAAGAAGTATTTGAAGTCATGAAAGGCAAGGAACTACATCCAAGATTGCTCTATCCAGCAAAGCTCTCATTTAGAATGGAAGGGCAGATAAAGTGCTTCCCAGATAAGGTCAAGTTAAAGGAGTTCATCATCACCAAGTCCTTATTATATGAAATGTTAAAGGGACTTATCTAAGAAAAAAGATCAAAACTATGAACAATAAAATAACAACAAACTTACAACTATCAACAAATGAACCTAAAAGAAAAGAAAAACAATGAAAACAAAAACTAAGCAAACAACTAGAACAGGAACAGAATCAGAGAAATGGACATCACACAGAGGGAGTTCAGTGGGGAGAAGGGAGGGAGAAGGGAAGAATGAGAGGAAGGTACAGGAAAGAAGAAGCATAATTAGTAGGAATAAAATAGATGGGGAGAGATAAAAATGGTATAGGAAACAGAGGACTCAAAGAACTTATATGTACAATCCATGGACATGAACTAAGGGGGTGGGGATGCTGGAGGGTTGGGGGGCAGGGTGAAGAAGGGATAAAGGGGGAAAAATTGGGAAAATTGTAATAGCATAATCAATAAAAATACTTAAAAATGCAAAATAAAAAATAAAATTATTTTGGTTAAGAGAATAAATTCATTCTAAGTACAGTTTATTATTGGCCTTATCAGTATATAATCAAAGAGTTTATTCTTTTGTCATACATTCAGAGAAATTTTATATATGTTTTTTGAGTTAATTTTCATAGCCCTAAAAGGAAGGTATTATTATTCCTATTATTTAGCTGAGGAAATTGATGGTCAGAGATATTGAGGTTATTTGCATACTTTCCTCATAGACTGTACTTACTGGAATTAGTTATGCAAACCTATGTCTTTGAGTAAAAAAATATGAGCTCTTATTTATGCCTCATACTATATTTTTGCCATTTTTATCTTCTTCACTTCTAAAATTTATAAGGCATCTCTTATTCTGAAAGAAGAAAGTGGACTATTTTTACACTCATCTAACAATTTTTTATTAAACATGAGGGATTATTCTCATTAAACAGGCCAGAGTTTCTGGCTTTTTGAACTGGTTAATTCTTTGAGAGGGAGAGCTCTCCTTTGTATTTTGTGCAGTTTAAGGTGTTTCACAGAACTGCTGTCCTCTGCTCACCAGGCACTGGGAGCACTTCGACAGCTGTGATAACCTAAAATGCTTTCAGTAATTTCCAAATCCCCCTGAGGGAGACCATCCTGGGTTGAGAACCATGATTGACACAGATGGAAGTTTAACACTGTACAGACCTGTTGCCTAAGGTAGGTTTCTCTTTTCTCAGATTTAAACTATTAAAATATTTTAAAAGTATTTTAACTTTTATACAGTCAGCATATGCTCTTTTCTCCAGGCAGCTCTATGGGGCGATAAAAGTGGGGAAAGCCAGAGAGATATAATTGTTGGGTACTTCCCTTTGGCACAATGTCATGCTATTTTACTTACATAAGCTGTCTCTTTATAACCAAACAATCCTTTAAGATATGACTTAAATTACTAACATTTTACAGATAATGTGTTAAATACATGACCCAAGCATCTAAATCATCAGTGATGAATTTGTGATTCATATTCAAATAGATTTTGCCCTAGAAGTGTCACATTTTAGTCATTTTAATCTTCTCATAAATAAATATATAAGATATGTTTGAATGTACACATGCACAGGTGAATAATGTCCACTCAAGAACTAACTGCCCCTGAAGGTTGTTAACTTCTGGCTTTGATTCCTTTAGCATTTATTCATATTGCTTCTATCACCATTAAAATCTTTCTTCTCATTGGCTCATGGTGATTTATTTTATTTGCAGTGTATTTTTTGTGTCCGTCTGTTAAAAATATAAATTATTTTAGCCAAAGAGTACTTTTAGTACTCTTCTTACTCCTGTAATTTCTTTCAAGGTGACATGTAAAATGTTGGAAAAATTATACAGATGTTGTGTAACAGTAAAGAGAAATTGCCTTTGCTCAAAATTCTGTGTATTCCTCTAAACAAAACATCAATAAAACATTTTTAAAACTTACCATAATACTTGCAAAACTGGCATAGTTAATAGATTTAAATATAAATAACCAATTATTTATTTTGTATAGCTAAGACCCATTAGTCTCAATGAAATGAGTGCAATAGAAGACACTTTGATGAAGAAATAATGAAACTTTGGCCTTGACTAAACACACTTTAAAATAGCTTCACTCAGATGTTACCAAAATGGGAAATGCATGTTTGTTGCATTTCCAATTTCTCTCAGTCCTCACTGAGAGAGCGACAAACCACACTTCTGTACATTGAAAGCAGTTGCAGGATTTGATTAACTATGATTCACCACAGTTTGCTGCATGGAAGCGGTATCAGCCCTGAAGCTGAGATAAGCAGTTTATAACATCGAGTAGAAGAGAACCATCATTCTCTGTCAGAAAGTGGGGTTAGGCAAAACAGTTTCCATATATTACATCTCCTACTAGTGTTTTTATGTTTCTAGCTTCTAACTTATCCTGGAGCATTGACATTGAACATATTTTTTCCTGCTTATCTCTCATTTGCATTGAGCAGTCCCAAACCCACAGCTGTATTTCTATTCAACCCTGCTGAACACTGACGTACAACACCCATATAAAGTAACAACAAGGCACAGAGGAAACATCAATTTGTTTAGAAAAATCTAAAGATATTATGAAATAGTATGTCTCTTTTATGAATTGAAAAAATTACTAAGATATTCATTATTTTAAAAAGAATTATCTAAAATAATCTTTCCTGTTACTTTCATGCAGGGACCAACACCTTACTTAGTTAACTAAGTATCAAAATGAGGAATGCACTGAATGAGGTCAGTTTGGGAAGTTATGAGAACAGACCCTTTCAATATAATTGTTTGTATTTGTGATCTTTTATCAACTCCAATTCAGTAACTACAGTGAATATAGTAACTTCAGTGATAGACTATGTTATTTTGGCAATTTAAAAACCGATTCCTAGAGCATGGTAAATATCTGTGTTTTCTCATGAGCTATAGAGTGTCAGGAAGAATGGTGGATGTTTAAATGGATTACTTTATTAAATCCTCCCACCAGTTCTAACCCTTATATAGAGATGAGGAAACTGAGCCACACACCTAGTAGGTGTCATAGTTGAGAATAAAACACATCTGTTATATATTTGAAATTCTTCAACACTAACATTTTTGGGGTTTTATTACCAAGCAATGGATGCTATTTTTGCAATCTTGTTAATTACAGAATGGACATTCTGTAGAGCTACAGCAATGCTGTATTATTTACTCAAATCAAGTTCTATTCTTGCTGTTCCTTTCCCTTTTCTTATTTCGTTTCTGATCTTGAAATTTGAATACATGGACAACAACTGAGAAGGGGGGAAATGGGAGGGGGGGAGCACCTGGGGTGGGACGGGATGGGAGTAATAGAAAACTGCACTTGAAAAATAAATAAATTTAAAAAATTTAAAAAAAGAAATACAAAAAAGAAATTTGAATATATCACAAAATGACATGCATAACTTCATAATATTGTTTTAAGTCTTACAACAAATATAAGAGCAATTCCCTGCCTCAACTCTCAACTCTCCTCATCCGATTTCTACTTTTCATGGCTAAATACGGTTTATATTGTTAGATGATCTTCTTATATACATAGCCATATTCTGATACTTACTTTTTATTTTCATTTCTAGATATTAATTATTGGCTTTCTATGGAAAAATGAGAACTGGACACTCCTCACTGCTCTTGTCAAACATAAACATTTTCTGTCATATTTCTAATATAGTTATGCCATATTTTTGCCTTTATACATATTCAACATTTGCATTATTATAACTGTGAATATTTTTTGCAACTCAGTCATCTGTGTACATTAATTGTTTTATTTCTTATAACGACTTTGGAAACAATGCTTGCTAATATTTTGTTTGAATAGTTTTATAAATTATTTATTATATATACTCCCCTAATCACCTGACATTATTGTGTCTAACTGATCTAATTTGATCAAACAGGAGCCTCTATCCTTCTACAGATTGGACTTAGACTCTAGGCTGGCTGCAGAGCACTTGTCCTAGAACTTCCCTTTGCTATCATCTTAAAGCAGGTGTCCCCAATTTCCTAGCTGCTGACCTGTACCAGTCAGGCCTGTTAGGGACCGTGCTGCACAGCAGGAGATGAGCTTGAATGAATGCTGTTGAATCATCCCAAAACTATCCCCCCTACCCCAGTCTGTGGGAAAACTGTCTTCCATGAGAAACTAGTCTCTTGTGCCGAAAAGGCTGGGAACTGCTTTAAGAATTCACCTTGCTCCCTTTCCATGTTGGTTCTCCCATTTCAAGGATGGCATCCTTGTTTTTGTTGTATGTCCTCATTTTGTGAAACATATTCTATCACACCTTCCTAAGAATGGGTCGATGAAATTGAGATGTTTGAGTCATTGAATTAATAATATATATCTACTGATTTTCTTATTTATTTAATTTTATTGAGGTATAATTGATACATAACATTATATTAGTTTCAGCTGTACAAGAAATGATTTGATACTTGTATATGTTATGAAATGATCACTAAAAGTCTAGTTAACAATGGTCAGCATACATAGTTACAATTTTTACGGCAACTCTCAAATATATATATATATATATATATATATATATATATATATACAGTATTATTGCTGATAGTTACAAAAGAGACTTATGAACAGTCTCTATGGATCTCCTATGCCAAATTTATGAATCTGATAGAGAATAAGCAACACCCTAAGAAATGTTGGACCTTTGTGTAGACAAGTTTGAGGGTCTCCATTTCCTGAACACTCCAGATCAGTAGGAAGATTTTCCTCCCCCACCTAGAGGAGACACTGTAGAGACTTTAATTCATGAAGGTGTCTCATGCCGTCATGATTTTCATCTTCAAAGAGGTGTCTCTCACTGCTCATTGTCTGCCGAAGAATAACCAGAGAGATGCTGCAGAATACCTGAGCATGGAAACATAAGCTCTTCTCCAGAATTAAATAGCCAATACCCAGAAAGAACTGCAAAACTTCACTGAAAGTATACCAGGAACTTGGGAATACAGGTGGGGGTGGCTCCTGTGGGTATTACATCAGGAAGATTTTAATAAAAGTCTAGAAGTAAAAACAAATATTTGATGTGAGAGCACTCTCCCCTGAGTCAGAGTTTAAAGTCCTGGCAAGGACTTGGAACCAGTGCTAATACGCTGAACGGAAGGCTCTGTGAAGCTTGGGCACATCAGCAGCCTACAGGACAGATGCCCAATCACTGTGTCCCAGAATTGAAGAGATGTCCCAAGACTTATGAAGGCAGAAATATTTAATAAATTTGTTATTTTAGAGCAAAGAATCTATACCCTGGTTTGGTTCCCCATACCACATAATAAATTTCATTCAATAAGTAAGTAATAACCCTCATATTTAAGAAGGTTAGTGTAGGGGTGCTGTGTGCACCATGACGGACAGACAGTAGAAGATGCCGTCATAAAACTTCTTCCTTAGCACCAATGAGGATGTTGGAATTCTGGAACATTAGAAGCCAGGTGGAGTCACTTAAATATCAGTGACAGAAAGGATATATAACTAAAGTAGTGGGCAGCCAAGTCAGTATTGCAACCAAGTTTCTTTAACATGCAGTTGTATGTATCATGGCTAATATATCAATCACTGTATTCTTAGGAGTAAAATGATTGTCAATCTAAGTTAATTAATGACACAACCAGTAAGATACCTGGCTGGCAGAAGGCAGGTTTGAGCCATCCCAATGGAAACTTTTAATATTCTCTTCAGTCTCCAATTTTGATCCAATTCTCATTCTCAAAGTGCATTAATTTAACTTTAAGAAGGGTCCCCTTCAATAAGAACCCTGTAGTAAATGTTAATAATAAATACATACCTAAGACACGTATTACCTAAATATTTTTCCAAAGCGCTCAGTGGCTAATCGCCAGTTTAACTATATATTGGGGAAGGGATAACACCTAGGCCTTTTTAGAGCCATTGAATACAGGGTGTGAGTTCATGCTGTTGTTACTAAGGGACCCAATACGCCATCATGTTTCAGTAGGAGTGGAGGCTTCCAAAGGCCGTGCATCACACAGTGTTCTGGCCAAGGGGTTCAGCGGGCTCAGAGACTCATCCTGTGAAGGTTTCCCTGGTTGGCAAGTATAAATGCCAGAAGTCCCACACTGCTTCTCTAGTAGTCATGGGTGTCAGAACCATCAAGGCAGGAATGTCCAGGTGATTTTCCCACAGGTACCAGAAAGTTAATCAGAAAACAAATGTGCTTCTCAGAACAATTGGATTTATAGCACATTTCAAGCACTTACAGGCGTCTGTAGTTTCTTTGATGTTACAGACATGGATGGCCCTTGGAAAGTTCAGGCTGGTCCCGGCAGCTGACAGCACACCCCTGTAAACTTAACCAAGCGGCAGCCGCAGTCATCCGCAGCAATGACCGGTTTGCTAATGCCCCCTGGGGTGAGTTTTCTGGGGTTTTTCTCTTCACATAATAGTTTTAATTACCGATTCTTAGGAATATTTTGAGAATAACCTATCTGCCTGGAAGTCTTTTCCTTAGGCTCTGTATTTTGGGAAAATTCGGGCTAAGTTAACTATTTTCTTTTGAAACCATAGGTAGCTTGCCAAATGGACACATTGCTTTCATTCCTTTTATGAAGAGGTGCAATTCCTTTTCCCAATCCTTGAGCCTGAGCTAGACTTCTGACTTGTTTTGACTAATAGGACTTAGCAGAAGTGCCACTGTGCCAGTTCCAAGTTTAGATCTAAAGAGGTATTTTGTAGCTTCTACTCTTGCTGGTCTTGGTACTTGATGGTTAACATATGGACAAGCCTGGCATATAAGATACTACACGGAGGGAAGCTGCTATCACAGTCAGCTGGTGGAGCCAAGTCGCTGGCAGCCGGGTATGTGAGGCCAGCTGAGATGAGTCTGCTCCAGGCTGGAAGAATCATCCAGCTACTAGGCTGGTAGCCCCTCAGTCCCAGCAAGGAGAGCCTCCTAGATAATTGGTAGCTGACTACTGACATATGAATGATCCTAGCAGACCTGCCCAGTGGAGTTCAGACCAAATTTCAGATCCACAAAATCATGAGTAAGTAAGTGGCTGTTGTCACAAGTCAGTACATTTGGGAATGGGCGTTTATGCAGAAAGAGCTACCTGAAATAGATATTGGTCCCTAGCGTGGGGGTGTTGCTGTAACAAAAGTTTCACACGTATGACATTGCCTTCAGAAAGGCGAGAAAAGTAGTGAGAAAATAATAACAAATTAGCTATTCTGAAAAAATAGCATATAAACTATAGCTGCCTTCTTAGAACTACTAAAATGGCTATGTATACTTTTAGAAATGGTTAGCCAATTTTTGGCATATGTGTTCATAATAGTTCTTATAATACTTTGTATTTCTGGGGTATTAATTGTAGTGCCTAATTTTTCACTTTTGATTTTATTTATTTGAATTTTCTTTCCATTTTAATTAATCTAACTGAAGGCTAGTCAATTTATTTTACCTTCCAAAAACAACTCTGCATTATTCATATTTTTATTGTTTTTCTATTTTCTAGTTCATTTATTCCTACTCTGATCTTAATTATTTCCTTTTTTCTGCTAACTTTAGGTTTGATTTGTTTTTCTTTTCCTAGTTCTTTAAGGTGTAAAGTTAGGTCATTTAGAAGAGATTTTTCTTTTCTTTTTTTAATGTAGGCATTTATCACTATACATTTTCCTTTTAGAACTGCTTTTGTGGCATCTAAAGTTTAATCTGTTTTGTTTTCATTTTCATTTCTTTCAATATATTTTTCTTTTTGATTTATTCTTTGACCAATTCTTTAGTCATGCATGTGTTGTTTAATGTCCACATATTTATGAGTTTTCCAATTTTACTTTTCTATAAGATGCGCAGTTTCATAGCGTTGTGATAGGAAAAGATACCTGATAGGAGTCACCTATTCAATCACCAATTCATTTTTCTCTTGGCTGACTAACCTCGTGGATTTGGCGGGTGACAGCAAAGGCTGACAACCCTATCTTCAAACCCATTTTCCTTAGCCTCCCTTACTGCCACGAGATGACTGTTAGACACAATTCTGGTCAGTGCACTGCAATGAAAATTATTTAGTATTATTTATATGAACACTCTGAAGAAAGAGGATGAACTCAGCTGGCCCTTGTCTTTGTCCCCTGCCTTTTTTCCTTTCCTCCTGCTAGGGATCTATTTGGGATCTTTGATACTGAGTCAGCCCTTAGGCATCCACTAGAACGTGTACAGAAGATCACAGATCTTTGAGCTTCTCTATTTTTGATACACCAAACCAGTGCGTGTTGTGAGCTAGTCACTTCTTGAAAGAGATAAACCCTTCTATAATAAACGAGGGCTAAGTTTCTTTTTTGTTATACACATTTGTGTCTGTTATGGAGAATAATGTATTATATATTTAATTATTAAAATAGGCAGAAATCAATGGCTTTCTTTTATATACTGATTGACATAACTCTGTTCTTCTCCTTAGACATAAATGTTAATATAATATTGCAAGTATAAATGCACTATTTATGTGACTTCTAGATATTTTTAGTTTTAATGTATAAGACTCTCAGAAAATCTGAAATTCATTACTAAAATTTATTGCAGTTTTATAAATACTTAAATATATTATTACAAAATAGTAAAGTAGAAGTGACTCAATAAATATTTCCAATTTCACCTTTTACTAACACAGGTAAAAGAACATATATTGATTGCTCCATTTAAAATTGTGTAACTGATCTCTGTGATACTAGAGAATTAATATTCTTTTTAGTGAAATTCTCTCCTCCAAGTGTTGACTATATTAGACCTTAGTCTGAAATTTGAAGAACAGTGTATATAAGAAGCATGAGATAAATATAAAAAGATATCATCTTTCCAATAAGTTTGTCCATATATGTATCTATGTATATTGTTATCTATTATCTATCAGTTTGCTTGTTTGTTGTAAATAGAAAACAATTGGGACATTGCCAAAAATGCCTAATGTAAGGCAACAATGAAAAAATAAAATATATTTACAATTGAAAGAGTAAATGAAAGAGAAAACACAAAGCAAAATTTCTTACTTTTAAATTTTTATAGTTTATGCAATGTACTACTAAAAATCTTGAATATGGATTTATAAAGAGATATAAGAGATAAAAGTTATAACTTGATTATAAATGTATAATTAATAAGATATTAAAAGGAGACACAATTAATCATGATAAAATCTCTTTCAAGTGCTGTGGGTTTTTATAAATTTTTGCTTTTATAATTTTTTTCTTCTTTTGGAAACAAACCAAGAATAATCATAATTTTTAGGTCTTAAATTTTCTTGTCAATTGATGATGTGATATGTGTTAGCTCGGGCTGCGATATCAAAATACCATAGATTGCGTGACATAAGCAACAGGAAATTATTTCTTAGAGTTCTGGAAGCTAGGAGGTCCTTGATCAAGGTGCCTGTAGGGCAGGTTTCATCATGAAGCTTCTTCCCTTGGCTTGCAGGTGGCTGCCATCCTCCTGTGCTCTCACTGATGCCTTCACAACACGGCACAGAGAAAAAGGGAGCTCTCCAGTGTCTCTTCTTATAAAGCTCCCAACTTTCTTCCCCTAAGAGATCCCCTCTTACGACCTCTACTAACCCTAATTAATACCTGATAATCTCAACTCCAAATACTATCACGTTGGAGGTTAGAGTTTCAACATATGTGTTTTGATGGGACAGAAATATAGTTTATAATATGCTAATTTTTATTGTGATCACCAGATTTATTATACGTGAAAGGTAACAGCTTTACTAATTCAACAATATAGAACACACAAATATTCCTTTCAATATGATTGCAATTACATATATTTTTTAAGATTTTACTTATTTATCTTTAGAGAGGAAAGGAAGGAGAGAAACATCTGTATGGTTGCCTTTCGTGCGTCCCCTGCTGGGAGGTTCGCCTGCAGGGAACTGGCCTGCAACCCAGGCATGTGCCCTGACTGGGAATCGAACCGCGATCCTGTGGTTTGCAGGCCCGCATTCAATCCACTGAGCTACACCAGCCAGGGCGCAATTACATATTAATCCATTTAAGCAGATCTGTGTTATAATTTTCATCATAAAGCCTTTAAAACTTATTTGAGGATAGAGGCATAACAATGTTTGTTTTCTGAGTAGTTAGGGGTTTTGCCTTCCTCTTCACTTAACCAATGGGTGTTCATAGGCACAATGGTGAGGACAGTGTGTTGGTGGTTCTCAGCACATGTTCTTTTTATCTTGTAATGAAAATTCACTAACAGCCTGATCTTCCGGTGTCAGCTCTTTGCTCTCAATCTTCACCCAGATAAAACTTCTTACAACATAAAATAGAAATAACACAAGTTCAAGTGTTTGGTAGGTGGCATGGATAATTCCAAAACGGTTTTAAGAAAAGTGGGTAAGCTTGCTAAGAAGTCATTGAATTCTGTGTGGGTTTTATATACAAAGGGTTTAACAATACATATGTATGCTTACACACACATAATGGGCCCCAATTGTTACAAACAGACTTTAAAATTTTCTACATGTGCATGGTTTCATTGATTATTTTCTTATGAAATCACACTGTATACAAAGCTCTGGGTTTGAAGTCACATCTAAATGTCAAGTCCTTTCTGCCCTGAGGAGCTGCGAAAACTTCAAACCATGTTGAACTTTGCATTTCCTCACATACAGATGAAGATACCAAGATTGAGGACATCTAATGTTTGTTTTACAAATTTACTGTCCAAGATTTTCCAATCTGTTCCATTTATAAAAGTGTTAATCCTCAGTACCTGTTCTACTCAGAAATATAAACCAAATAAGAAATCTGCCTTAATTTTTAAAATGTATTTGTTTATTATCCTTCAATTTTTAAAAATTGTTTAATTTTTAATTAAAGCTTATTTTCAATATTATTTGTATTACTTTCAGGTGTACAGCATAGGGGTTAGACAATCATATACTTTACAAAGTGTTCCCCCTTATATTTCCAGTACCCAACTGGCACCATACACAGTTATTACAATACTGTTAACTATATTTCCTACACTGTATCACTCACCTTGATTTTTTAAAGGATGAGAGGCTAATAGGAGTAGGACTTTGTATTCAAAAAGTCTTAATCAACCATGGCTGGTGTGGCTCAGTGGATTGAACCCCAACCTTTGAACCAAGGGGTTGCTGGTTACATTGTCAGTCAGGGCACATGCCTGGGTTGTGAGCCAGGTCCCCAGTAGGGGGGCGTGAGAGAGACAACCACACATTGATGTTTCTCTCCCTCTCTCTCTTTCTCTTCCCCTCTGTCTAAAAATAAAATAAATAAATTTAAAAAGTGTAAGTCAAGAATAAATGAAGGAAATTCCAGGAGGAAGCCTTTTTTGTAGAGATGAGAAAAGAAAATACAGTGAGTTTTCATTTATTTGTTGGTTTTTTGGTTCTTTGCCTATAATTGAGAGTAATCATTCATTGCAAGGATGACTAAGGCCAAACGAGCTGCAGGCACCAGGCATAGAAAACAATATGGGGTGTGCATTGAACAAGTTTTGAACTCATAGGTTTTTAACCCAAAATAATTTGATGTGTGCAGTGGGGAAAGTTACTGGTTTCTCACTACGTGCTTTTGTGATTGTGAGATGCAAATTGTGTTCATATTGTCTGTACATCTTCCCTTAGTTTACAAATGTTAAAAAGAAAACAATGTAAAGATTTAATCAGTTTGTCAAATATTAATTGACCATAAAGGCATGGGTTTAGTTCTGGGCTCTGTGTTCTTTTCCATTGACCTATATGTCTGTTCTTGTGCCAACGCCAGGCTGTTTTTATTATAGTGGCCTTGTAGTATAGTTTGGTATCAGATAGTGTGACACCTCAAAATTTGTGTTTCCTTCTCAAGAATACTGAGGCTATTTGTGTTATTCTGAGGCACTTTCTCTTCCCTAGACAGCACAGGTTGTGGTTGAAGGGAGATAGGTATGCCCCACACCCTGTGATACAGTCACACAGCCCAACACCCTCCCATCTGGTTCTGAACAGAAGCTTCCCCAGGAGATGTGCACTGTGCAGCACTCTGAGCCCTGCGCAGAACCAAACTCAGCAGGGTGGGGCCACAGACTGGTAGGACAAGTCAAGTGATTCAACCGGTCAGCAGATCCAGGGTGTGGGGTGTCAGCTCTGTGCTCCAGGTGGGAAAGTTCGGTGCCCTTTCCAAAGCTGCACAGTTTGTCACTGTCTGGGTCTCTACAAAGAGCTTCTCCAGAGAATGAGTACCTCAAATTTTACTGTTGGCTGCAGTCAGCAGAGCTTTCTGCAGGATCCAAGCATGGCAGAACGGTGTTGCCAGTAGTTGGGGGACCAGGCGGTGCACTCCCCAGGTTGGTTCTGTAAAATAGGAGTGCTTGACTGTGGGAGCCCGCCAGGTCACAGGGGATCAAGGACAGAGTCCTCCACTGTGAAAATGGTGGAGGAACTTGGTTTCTGGTCCCTGGAGCCGGCGGGTGTCTTGACGTTTTCCTGACCTTCTTCTTATCATCTTGTTCTCAGCCTTGAAGGAAATAACAAGATCTTGGCATATGCGTCATGTTCCGAGGATATGAGAACATCCTGCCCTTTTGATAACTCTAGGGTGTGTACAAACTTTGTAACAACAACATTGTTCCCAGTTCCTCGTGGTCTTGCTTCAGGCCACAGCAGTTTGTATATAAGACAGCAGTTCCTTGAATAAAGTTGCCATTTACCAGTAGAACATTTGGTCCTCTCCATTCTTTCAGTCCCTCGCCTCACCTCGCGACCACCCTTGCTGCGGCGGGCCTCAGCACTCGACCCTGGAAGGCAGTGTCTGAGTCTCTAGCAGTTTCTCTTCTCTCCCAGATGGACTGACTTCCCACTGATTTTCACTACTATTTTCACTACTATGTGGGCTCCTCTTCTAGACTCTGCTGCTTAGACTGGGGATCCCTGTGTGGGGTTGAGATCCCACACTTTGAGGAGGGAGTTTGTAACGCAGATATTGTCTGGCTTCTCAGCCACTNTGTTTGACTGTGGGAGCCCGCCAGGTCACAGGGGATCAAGGACAGAGTCCTCCACTGTGCAAATGGTGGAGGAACTTGGTTTCTGGTCCCTGGAGCCGGCGGGTGTCTTGACGTTTTCCTGACCTTCTTCTTATCATCTTGTTCTCAGCCTTGAAGGAAATAACAAGATCTTGGCATATGCGTCATGTTCCGAGGATATGAGAACATCCTGCCCTTTTGATAACTCTAGGGTGTGTACAAACTTTGTAACAACAACATTGTTCCCAGTTCCTCGCGGTCTTGCTTCAGGCCACAGCAGTTTGTATATAAGACAGCAGTTCCTTGAATAAAGTTGCCATTTACCAGCAGAGCATTTGGTCCTCTCCATTCTTTCAGTCCCTCGCCTCACCTCGCGACCACCCTTGCTGCGGCGGGCCTCGGCACTCGACCCTGGAAGGCAGTGTCTGGGTCTCTAGCAGTTGCTCTTCTCTCCCAGGTGGACTGACTTCCCACTGATTTTCACTACTATTTTCACTGCTATGTGGGCTCCTCTTCTAGACTCTGCTGCTTAGACTGGGGATCCCTGTGTGGGGCTGAGATCCCACACTTTGAGGAGGTAGTTTGTAACGCAGATATTGTCTGGCTTCTCAGCCACTTCCCATTGGCGCTGGGCTCAGCCTTTTCTGTATCTCTGCCCTTATTGCCACTTTCTCTGTGGCTTCTTCTGTAAACCCTGAGTTAGAATATTCCAGGTTAGCAAGCCTTCAGTTGGCTATTCAGGTTGATTGCTCTAAAATTTAGTTATAAATTAGGTCTGGCACCAGCAGCAGCTGAGTGTAGCTTCTACCCACCCTACAGCCATTTTGGATTCCCCCTTCAGTTGTCTCATTGAACTTTTTAATGAAGGGCTTATGTGCTGTTTATGAGTAAAGGCCTTATTAAATTGTACAAATCATTTACTTTAAATTTCCTTTCCTGTAACTATTCATTTCAATAAAAACTTTACTGGGTTTTCTGACTAGAAACTCAGCAGAAGATGCTTCCTTGATTAGAAAATGTAAAGTGCTTAAAAGGGATTCAAATTTGTTAGAGTCTTATTTTCAAATTTATTATAATATTTTCTTATATTTGATAGTGGGACATTAGGCAAGAGGCAAATTCTATTGCATTTTCTTATACTTGAAAATCCATATTTTGTGTAAATTCTTAGAAGAACTTACATAAACTTTAAGAACTTATATAACCTTATAAGAACTTTATATTAGTTCTAAGAACTTTGCATAGTTCTTAGAAGTTTTACACAGTGCATGATTATTTGGGGATATACGTAGAATGTTAAATTCTTATATTTGACTAAGGAGAAATGATAAACATATGCATAGAATGTATTATCTAAGTTGCATTCTAGAATGACATTTTCATATTTCTGCAGTAGCTGTAGCATGTGTGAATTTACTGTAGCTTACTAGACCTACAATATCATTTTGGCTTCTGAAAATTTGTTTTTTTGTTTTTTTTCCACCTGATGTTTTTATGTGAGTATACTTTAATCTGCATAAAAGCATTCAGACTCTCTGGAGGTAAGAAAATAATCTTTATGTAAATAAATTATTTAAAATTTTGAATAGCAGAATTTTAATAAAAGCAGAGAAAAAATGACAAAAATTTAAAACTTTTGAGAAATGCTTTAATATAATAATTTGATACAAATTATTTACTTTTCTGGAAAACATCAAAGACCCACTCACAAGCTTGTGCCAAGATTAAGTGAAAGTTACAGGCATATATTTGAATATATTTAAATTGTAAATATTTTCTAACAATTTAAAAATATAACCCCTACTTTATTGTGCTGCCTTATCATACCAAAGACTTCACTATGTCAGTTTTCTGAGTGGGAATGATAATAAAAACATTAATCAAATCCTTCTGGCATGAATATGAAAGAGATGACCAAACAGGGAGGACAGGGGACAAAAATATTGGTTCAGACACTAACCCTGGCTCTCATTTGGGACTGATATAAGGAATCTTTCACTTCCCAGGTTCCCTTTGAGAAGTAGGCATTTTTCTTTTGTTCTGTGACCCACGTGAATCTTAGAACTCTGGTCAGAAACTCTCTTCTCATTTATTTGAATTTCTCTAATGAAAAGAAAACAATAAAGAAGACATTATTTTTTAAAAAGTAACACAGTAACACAGTTGATTGACAGAAGCTTTAAATTTAGTTTTTTTAAAAATGACCACCATACTATAAAAGGAGATAACATTGTTCCAAATATGAAGCAAAAAATAGTAAGAAGGCTTGAGATTACATATACAAACTAAGGATTCAATTTAATTATAGGTAAATATGAAATTAAAACTTATATATATATAGTTTAAACAATATCTTGAAAAAACAGATAAAATGGACCATTTTATAGAAAAATATGACTCACAAACACATCTCAAGAATTAGAAAACCTAAAACCAATAGTCATATGTCATATGTTGATATTTAATTTCACAGATACCAACCTTAGATAATTTTGTTAACTTACAAACAATATTCTTTGTAAAAATACAAAGTTTAAATTTTAAAAAATTTAAAACTGAAATTTTAAAGTTATTACAGATTATGAAAAAGCTGAAAAATGACTGAATTCATTTTAAGAGATTAATAGTCCTGTACAATAATACTAGGATAAAATGGGGAACAGGATTTTGTGACTGTGAAAACAAAAATGTTTTATATAATATTACCAAATTTATCCAGCATTAGATAAAAAGAAATTGTGACTAACTAGGAATTAAAAGATGCACAACATTTAGCCCTGGCTGGTGTGGCTCAGGGGATTGTGTGCTGGCCTGTGAACTGAAGGGTTACTGGTGCAATTCCCAGTCAGGGCACATGCCTGGGTTGTGGGCCAGGTCCCCAGGTGGAGGAGTGTAAGAGGCAACCACACATTGCTGTTTCTCTCCCTCTCTTCCTTCCTTCCTTCCTTCCCCTCTCTCTAAAAATTAATGAATAAAATATTTTTTCAAAGAGAAAGATGTACATCATTTTAAAAAATCTACTAGTACTCTTTATATTAACATATCAAAATAATAAAAGCACCCTAAAAGTTGCAGGAAGAAATTTGATAAAATTCTATACACATTTTTGATAAATTATCTTAGTGAACCTGAACAAATGGGAGCTACTTTTATCTGATTAAAAACTTTCAGTTACAAACATAGCAATTATCATATTAACTGTTAAACCATAATAAATATTCCTGTTATAATGAAGAACATGAAAATAATGAATCATTGTTATAAAGTTTCTAATCAATCCAACAATATTTTGTGGAAAGGAAAAGAGTGAGTAGGCTGTCATTATTAATTGGAAATAAAAATGTGTCATTAGAGAATTAAAAACACATTAATTCAGAAGTTCTAACTAATAAAACATTTTAACAGTAGGGCTGGACATGCATCAATATATATGTAACAAACCTTCAATAACTAATTAAGAAGTAATAGAAAAAATTTCATTTATTATAGCAACAAAAAATTAAAAGTGGCAAAGAATAAACCTAAAATGAAATGAAAAAAAACTTCATTGGTAATAAACATTAAAGAAAATGAGATAATGTGGTATAAAATGATCTTGTTTCTATATGGTTAGTTTACAAACTAAAACGACATAAGATACGGGAGCTACATAATTTTGGAAGAAAGGCAGGCTTCTGCCACAGATCTTGTCCCCACTAGAACACCCAAAGAACAACCCTGCCTCCCTCAGCCAGGCCAGCCGGATCCTAAACTGCACCTGGAGTTCCTTTCCATCCAAAACACCATCTGGAAACAGGCAGTTGTAACAGGATCACCCAGGCATCCCGAGGAAGAAGAGAGAGAGCTGGACAGCCCTTCTTTTATTTCAGATCTTCTAGCCCATAATTCTGTATGCTCTGGAGGCATTCAGCTTCTCAGACACTCCAGTCCTATAGTCTTTACCATTGCTGCAGGCGGCCTCCTCCTTGGCCCCTCCCTACTCCTCTCCAGTGATCTGATCAGATCTCTTTGTATCAATATCTCGAAACATATAAGCTGTGACACCATTAAAGTCCTAGAGGAGAACACTGGCAGGAAAATCTCAGATATTTCACGCAGCAACATTTTTACTGATATGTCTTCTAGAGCAAAGGATATAAAGGAAAGAATAAACAAATGGGATCTCATCAAAATAAAAAGCTTCTGCATGGCTAAAGAAAACAGCATTAAAATAAAAAGAGAACCAACTATATGGGAAAACATTTGCCAATGATACCTCAGACAAAGGTTTAATCTCCAAAATATACAAAGAATTTACACGACTCCACTCTAAGACAAGCAACCCAATTAAAAAATGGGCAAAGGACTTGAACAGACACTTCTCCAAGGAGGACATACAGAGGATCCAGAGACACATGAAAAGATGCTCAATATCACTAGCTATCAGAGAGATGCAAATTAAAACCACAATGAGATACCACTTTACACTGGTCAGAATGGCCATCACAAACAAAGCAACAAACAAGAAGTGTTGGAGAGGTTGTGGGGAAAAGGGAACCCTAATTCACTGTTGGTGGGATTGCAGACTGGTACAACCATTATGGAAAACAGTATGGAATTTTCTAAGAAAACTAAAAATGGATGTGCCTTTTGACCCAGCAATTCCACTGGTAGGATTATATCCTAAGAACCCTAAAACACCAATCCAAAACAACCTATACACTCCAATGTTCATAGCAGCACAATTTACAATAGCCAAGAGCTGGAAGCAACCTAGGTGCCCATCGGTAAATGAATGGATCAAAAAACTATAGTACATTTACACAATGAAATTCTATGCAGCAGAAAGAAAGAAGGAGCTCCTACCCTTTGCAACATCATGGATGGAACTGGAAAGCATTATGCTGAGTGAAACAAACCAGGCAGTGAAAGACAAATACCACATGATCTCACCTTTAACAGGGAGCTAAACAACAAAACAAACAAGCAAGCAAAATATAACCAAAGACACTGAAATAAAGAACAGGCAGACAGGAACTAGAGGGGAGAGGGGAGGGAATTTCAGGGGAAAAGGGGAAGGATTTACAGGAACAAGTATAAAGGACACAGGGACAAAAACTAAGGGGGGTGGAAATGGGAGGGAGGTGGGGAGCATTGGGGGGGTGCTGGGAAAGGAGTAAAAGACAGAAAACTGTACTTGAACAAAAATTAAACATAAATATTTAAAAACATAATTTTAGCATACATTTTAATACAAATCTATGAATTATAAATCATATTCATAAAGAAATTATAAATTAAAACCATGTATTATAAAGTCAGCAATAAAAATACATAAATGGCATCAGAAAAGAATCCCAGAAATAGTCCATATATATATTTGGTGTATGTAGATGTGAGCATTAGCAATACAATGGGTAAAATTTGGGTTAGAGTTTAACAGTATTGTCCATCCATTTGGGGAGAGAGGAAAAGAATGCTACTTCCCAGAGCTCTCTAATTTAAGAGTCAAAAATAACTAAAAATATTGACCTCTACTGTGGAGGTCATTTTCCACTGCTGTGGAAATGCTATCTTCCAGTGAGATCTGCAATGACCACCCTATTTTAAATGACAAACATCTGTTCCTTCAATTCTGCTTTACTCACACCATCATTTACATTAAAATGTAAACTTTTCACCCTGGCTGGTATAGGTCAGTGGATTGAGCACAGGCCTGCGAACCACAACCGCAGTTCGATTCCCAGTCAAGGGCACATGCCTGGGTTGCAGGCCAGTTCCCGGTTCCTGGCAGGGGACGCACGAGAGGCAATCATGCATTGATATTTCTCTCCTTCTCTCCTTCCCTTCCCCTCTAAAGATAAATAAATAAAATCTTTAAAAAAATTTAAAAAAAACATAAACTTTTCAACCTCTTTGATTATTTCAATAGCATACATTTATGGAAATCACCACACTCCGCCATTCCTTCACTATCTTACCTTACACAAATCTTGGTATATTTTGCCAATTTATTTTCCACCAGATGTATACAGAGGCATACAACTCAGCTTTACTCACAGGAATTGGTGGATAATTTTCATGTTTTTTATATAGATATAAAATCCTATCTTATTATTTCTTCATTGAGTCAAATATTCTGGCCATTATTTCAAAATCCTAATTGTGATTAGTTTGGGAGAAGTATGCAATTTACTTGCTGTAATCATCATTGTGAAAAGGTTCCTAACAACTTACCCTTTACATATACCTTTATGTTTGAACAGGTCATTGGAAATTCCAATATAATTACCTTATAAAATCCTGAATAGTATATAAACTTGGTTTCATGAAAGCATATAGTAAGGGATTGAAAGAATATGTTTAGCCTGTGAAAAAGTTATTTGTGTCACAAATGTATTATTATGCATTATTCCACCCTCCACTGTTACTCCCAGTCTAAACTGTACATTATAAAGTATGTTATTTAGCAGTGAGTTTCACAGAGTATCAATTTTGATATAAAATCAATGATCAAGGCTACATTTACATAAATTAAATGAGCACATTTTACCTTAAACTAAGATGAAAATCAAAGAATTACTAAAGGTTCTTGAAATTTGGCAGAAAGTGGGAAATAATTTGGAAAGAAAATATATTTCACCCTTAATAGAACAAGCTAATTATGGCCCTATTTCAGATACATGGTAATGTTCCTGTGTCTGATTAATCTATCATCTTTTTTCATTAACACCTGGTTGCAGTGCAAGCCTCTATAGGGAAACACCTGTCCACAGTTAACAAGATGTTAACTGTTGAAACAAAAAAAGGTGGAGTTGTAAAATTGGTTCACAAATTATAGAAAAAATCAAAAGAGCAGACAATAAGAATATGTTATTTTTATACAAAGCAAAACTTTGTAGTGGTTCTGACTTTGTAAATCTGAGCAAGTTATTGAAACTCTCAGTGCCCAGGGATTTGCTCATCTTATGAATGGGGATAACGATCATATTTATTTCACAGAATTCTTGTAAAGATCAATGTAGTCACTATAGGTAAATGTCTGTCACATGGTAAGCACTGAAAAAGTATTAGTCATTATCAATAATAACATTATTATTATAATTGTTTTTTATGTTTTTGTTTGGATTTTCCTTATGTGTATTGCTAAGTGTATGTGTGTACACAAAACAGTTGGTGTGCATAAATGTGCTTTGTCGGTATTATGACTTAAATGGTTCTTCAATTTGCATTTTTTACTGCATGTGTCTTAATTTTCAACTATCTATGTTGAGTTCTTGTGAATGATTTGACCCTTATGGGCTTTTAAAAGTACATTTAACAATTCACTTTTTAAAAAGTGAAAGAGAATCACACTAAATATTGATACAGAAATTTTGAGGTTTTTCTGGGACTAGATACACTTACCTGTTAAAAACAACTTTAAGACTGATTAAAATATATTAGAGAAGTGTTTTTAGACATTGGAAACCAGGGAGCAAAGCAAAGTGGTCTTTGAGAGAGGAAAACACATCAAGTGAACTCGGTCTCAGTTCTTTGCCAGCTGGCACATCCTGCTATAGCTAAAAGGTGGAGCCTGAGGAAATGTTGGTGAACTTGTTGATCTGAGGGGAAAGTGATTCAGTGATGTATTAATGGAGCATCTGAACTTTGTAAGGTATGGTCATAAAGAAGAGAGAGCTCCTCAGAAGGGGTCCCCAACATTCCGTGAGAGATTCACCATGATTTTTAAAAAAATGACACTGTTACTTTTTACAAAAGATCTTGTTTATTCATTTTTAGAGAGAGGGGAAGGGTGAGAGAGAAACAACAATGTGTGGTTGCCTCTCATATATCTCCAACTGGAGACCTGGCTTGCAACTCAGGCATGTGACCTGACCGGGAATCAAATCAGTGACCCTTTGGTTCACAGGCCAGCATACAATCCCTTGAGCCACACCAGGCAGGGATCACAAAGACTTTTTTGATGAAGGCTAGGCTTTACATGTAAAGGAAAGTGCACAAGAGGCCTAGCAAAGTTCACTAGTTGTTGAGTTAGAGTTAAAAAGTGATACCAGAGTCAAGCATGGCCAGAGTGAAGAGACATTATTTAGCACATTAGCATTTAGTTACTTCCCAAGAAGGAGAAATGGTCATGCTCCAAAATAAATGCCACTGTTGAGGACTAAGTTCCCTATCAGACTGGATTTGCTCTAAACAAAAAATAAAAAATAAATAAGTAAATAAACATATTAGGACCAAGAGTTTTAGCCAGTAATTTAACCTGATGGAAAAAAATCAATAGTCTTTACTGGAAAATGTTATCATCTAAATTCAACATACTGTCAAAATTTTTAGCTATGCAAAGAACTAGTAAAATATCACCCACCGCTAGAAAAAAGGCACTCAGTCATTGGGACAATGAAGGTGTTAGTATTTTTACGTGAAGACTTTGAAACACTCTGTGAAATATATGTTCAACTATTTAAGGAGAACATGATTTTGAAAAGTGAATAGATGGGAAATCTCAGCAGAGAAATTTTGACTATCAAAAAAGAGAAATGAAAATTGAATAGAATTGCTTGGCCTTAGGGGAAAGACACACTAACTAGACTTACCAGCATTGAGGCTGCAGCACATAGGACTAATAAATATAAAAGCAAAACAATGGCTAGTCTTCAGTTTGAAAAACACTGAGAAAAATTGCTGGGGGAAAAAAAGGAACTGAGTTCTTTGACTTGTTAGACAATATCAAGCAGGCTAAATAAGTGTTATCAGAATCATGGGGGGGAGTGGAGAGAATGAAGGGGGAACTCTGAAAAGACAATGACTGAAATTTCCAAATATTGGTGAAAAATATAAAAATCTCAGCAAATTCCTAAGCAGAATATAGGAAAAGACAAGACTTCACAGGACACATTCAAACAGCAAACTATAAACATTAAGAGAAACATTAAAGACAGCTTGCCAAATTCTACATATTATTTGTGACCAAGCATATAAATGATAACTTCCTTTTTAAGTATATTTTATTGATTATGCTATTACAGTGGTCCCATTTTTATTCCCTTTTAACCCCCTCTGCCCTGAACCCCCCTCCCTGTAGCATCATTCCCCCTTTCCGTCATGTTCATGGGTCATACATGTAAGTTCTTTGGTTTCTCCATTTGCTATACTGTTCTTAACTTCCCCCTGTTTTACACCTACCAATTATGCTTATTCTCTGTACCTTTTCCCCCATTCTCTTCCTTCCTTGTCCCCACTGATAACCCTCCATGTAATCATTTCTACGATTCTGTTCCTGTTTTAGTTGTTGCCTTAGTTTGTTTTTGTTTTTTAGGCTCAGTTGTTGATAAGCATGAACTGATAGGGGAAGGAGTGAAATAACATTAAAGTGCAAAAACCGAAAAATATTCTTCAAAAATGAAGGCAAAGCTGAGATATTTTCAGGTTAAAAAACCAGAGAGAAATTATTGCCAACATATCTGCTATATAAGAAATTTAAATGAAGTTCTCCAGGGAAAATGACACCAGATGGAGGCTTGTATTTTCAAGAAAAAAAAAAAGAAGAGCAATAGACATGCTAAATGTGTAGATAAATATAAAGATAATTTTTCATATATATTAGGTTTTTTTTCAGAAAAGTTAATATGTGAAGTAAAAATGATGACATTATTCTGTGACACTTAAAACATGAACATATATGTAAAATAAATGCAGTGGTGGTACCAATGTGGAGGACATAAACTGTTTTACTGGTGTAAGGCTCTCACATGTTCCATGAAGCACCTGCTAAGCTGATAGTGATAACTTGTGATTGCATTATGTAGCCCCTAGAGCATTAATTATAAGTAAGATGTGATTTTCCCCTCATAAAACACTTGGTATGTGCGGCAATGTGAGTGCTCCTCCCAAAGCGCAGTGCTGCTGACATCTAGGAAAGGGATGCTGCTAACGCGATCCAACACCCAGGGCGGCCGCACACCAAAGGGTTATTGAGGCTTACACGCCGATAGCGGTGATATTGAGAAACTCTACCTTGCAGCAGCTATATAAACAGTTACATGAAGCTATATGGTTAAAAGGTCAACAGAAGAATTAAATTAGCATACAAAAATGTTAACCAACCCATAAGAAGGCATGAAATGGAAATACAAGGAAAAATAGGTGGCAAGTAGAAAACAAATAGCAAAATGGTAGAATTAAACCTTACCACGTAAATACAGTAGAATCTCCGTTCTCAATTCATTCCAGAAAACTGTTCAAGGAGTGATTTGTTAAAAAAATCCAACCTACTTTGTTGTCTGAGAGAGGTATGACTGATCACACAGGTATCAGCATGGAAGGGTTGTCGGGTAGAGAACACCAAGGTGGAATTTTATTGGACACTTCTCTGGGAACAACATGGTCAAGAACCAAATTGTTTGAGAAGCAAGGCATTAAGGAACTGAGATTTGGCTGTAATTATACTAAATGTAAATGAATTAAACATTCCGGTTAATGGGTAGAGAATGTCAGTTGGGATTTAAAAATATATATGCTGTTTATGAGATATATAGTTTAAATACAAAGAAACAGAAAAATTAAATATTAAAGAAATTCAAAATGATAAAAATAGGCAAATATCAAACATAAGAAAGCTACAGCATCTTTATAGACATCAGACAAAAATGTGTAAACAGAGTATTAACTGAAAAAATAGAGATATACTGTCACAATAAATAGTCATTTTAACAAGAGGATATATAATATGTGGTCACCTAATAGAGCTTCAAAAAACATGAAGCAATAATTGACAGATCATAGAGAGATCAGTCAATCTGTAATAATATATGGAGTTCTTTAAAATTCTTGTTTCACATAGTAATTGTTAGAACTAGATATAAATGTCACAAAATCCATAAAATACATGAACTCTATCAAACAACTTAATTGATGTTATAAAAATACTACACTCTACATCAAGAAAATAATTTTTTACAGATTATGTTATTTGATTACAATGAAAATAAATTAGAAATTTGTAATAATAAATTATTTTAAACCCCTAAGAATTTGAATATTACAATAACACTTTTATAGAATCCACTGGTCAAAAATTAAATTATAAAATATATAAAACTGAATGACTTTTTTGGAACATACTAAAACAATGTTTAGAGGAAACTTTATAAGGCCTTACTGAAAATAAACATTTAAAATTAATGATCTACATTATCACTTAAAATACAGGAAAAGCAAAAGAGGTTGAACTAAAAAGAAGTAGAGAAGAAATCAATAAAATCAGAGAAGAGTGAATGAGACAGAAAGAGTATTGCAAGACACCACTGAAAAAAGTAATGCATATCTTCTATAAACTTGTAAAAATCTCCCACTTCATAACAGACAAAGAATGTATACAAAGTATACAGAATTATAAATACCTACAAATTGATAATAAATTCAAATAATCCAATAAAAAGTGATTAATGCCCTGGCTGGTGTAGTTTAGTGGATAGAGCATGGTCCGCAAACCAAAGGGTCATTGGTTCCATTCCCAGTCAGGGCACATGCCTGGGTTGCAAGTTGGGTTCTGGTGGGGGCCGTGTGAGAGGTAACCACACATTGATGTTTCTCTCCCTCTCCTTCTCCCTCCCTTCCCCTCTCTCTAAAAAGAAATGAATAAAATATTTTTTAAAAAGTTCTATTCTTAAAAAAAACCCTGATTTAAACATTTCCACATTCCTAACCAGGTGTCTCAGTTAGAGCCTCATCTTATATACCAAAAGGCTGTAAATTCAGTTCCCAATCAGGGTGCACATGGTAAGCAACCAGTGGATGTTTCTATCTCACCCTGATGCTTCTTCCTCTCTCTGCCTTCTTCTCTATCTAAAAACCAATAAGCATATCCTTGGGTGAAGATAAAAAAATATTTTAGAATAAAAACTTCACAAAAGAAAGTAGACAGATGGTGAATAAGCAAGTGAGAAAGCCATCAATATTATTTCTGATCAGAAACATATAAATTAAAACTACAGCATGGCATGCCCTTGGATTACCTAAAATTAAAACAACAAGAATAGACACTGGAAAGGTTGTAAAGTAATTGGAACTTTCCTACATTGCTGAGGAAATATAACATTAGACTACTCCACAAAAGATGTGACAAAATGAGAAGATAAAAAGCTACAGGCAAGCAGGGATTAATATAAGTTCTTGTCATTACAGAGAGCATTATAAAAATAACTTCAGCCTGGAAGTGTTGACCAGATGTTGATAAATGAAGACTGGACTAAAATAGGCCTGGAATTATTTATTGAATAAGTAATTTGAGGCTAATTGCAAATATTTTAAAAAAGAACAAGATTTACCAAATGTACATGATGCTACTAGAAAATATTTCTTTAAAAAAACCATTAGCAGCAAATAGCTACTGTGAGGGACATTGTTTTATAGAGATGTGAGTGAATTCTGCTTTGTTTTTGTGCATTGTTCTGTTAATAAAATAAGAAGAGTAGGTAGACCAACTCATGTATAAGTTCCAACATTTTGAAACTTCAAGATCTTCTTTAAATGTGGAATATTAAAAAAATGAATAAACAGAAGAGAAACAAACTCATAGATACAGAGAACAAATGATGGTTGCCAGATGGGAAAGACATTGGAGGGTTGGGTGAAAAAGCTAAAGAGTTTTAAGAAGTACAAATTTTCAGGTATAAAAACAGGAGTATGTAAAGTACAGCACAGGTAATGAGGTCATAATAAATATGCATGTTGTCAGCAGGGCACTAGACCTACCGGGCAGTTACTTCTTAAGTGATATAAGTTTAATCACTATTTGTACACCTGAAACTAATATAATAATGTATCTCAACTATACTTGAAAAATTAGAAATAAATGCAAATTTTTGGAATTCTATAAAATAATTATAGAACTAGAGAGAAATAAAAATGGGGAGGAATAGAAAATATTTTATATTTTTATGCAGTTATAAATGCTCAAAGTACTATCATACAAATATAAGAATAACATTGGAAACCTAATCCTGATGTAGTGATATTGAAACTCCTTGATTTTATACTTCCCGAAAAAATACTCGAAAAAAAAAACTGTGTATGCCCTTCTACATTTTAACACCAATAATTATTATTGTAATTTTATATACTGTAAAGAATCATGGCGTTTTGTTTATTGGCTACTCCAAACCCAGGTGTAATGCTGTTAGATCCTTCACAGCAGCCTGGCTGTGGGCATTTAATCAAGCTTGTTCATGCAACCCTGCATTTAGTGAAATTTAAATGTTTGAACTTCACTTAGGTTGGCAGGGTGGGATTTTGCTGTTTATCAACAGAACCTTCAGATTTAGTATTTTCAAATTTGTGGAATATCTTTTATATAACCTAAATGGCCAAAATAATTCTTAGACAAAAATCAGACTTTTTTTCATGTAAATATCTGCCTTTGTTTTAGTTTCTATTTAAATATAATCAGTTTTTATTCCAGTGACAGAACTCTCACTACCGAATTCTAGTGTGTTAGATCAAAGATATAGAAGCTCCCACATTTAATTTGTTAGCGAGGTGAAAAAGGGTACTTCCCGTTCCATGTCTTTATTTTGCCCTGGGGACACGCTCTGCCAAAGCAAGGTGACACCTAGAACTCTCTCTTGGTGCTTACCTGTGTTTTTACCCTGTGGTAATCTACCATATTGGCAAAGGGTGAAATGTATCCTTTAGTGTAGTGGTAAAAGGGGGATTTTGAGAAGAGAGGTGAAAAATGAGTTGGTAAATCTGTTAGCTTGAAGTTGAGGGTCTGGAAACCGATTTTTTAGAAGCAATCTATGTCTCTACCACCACCACCACCTGCTAGAAAATCTTTTTGTATCCTTGGGTATTTGGGTGCCTAATTATGATAGAAAAATAATAATAGGTCTGTATAAATAATAGGTCAAAAATATCTTAGCACCATTTTTCATATTTGTTATCTACTGATAACTTCTCACATGTGGTTCTGAAGAAATTTATATAAAAGAATAGTTTAAAATAAGAACAAACAACATTGCAGTTAGGGATTTCCTCTTTTTCTATCCTGTTAATCAGTCTTTTTGTCTCCCTGTCTAATGTATAAGACTGTGCACACACATGCACACACAAATGTCCAAGTTTACCTGCAACAAAAACTCTTATTCATGCTTTACACTCAGTTATTAAATAGATTAATGATGTTATTTATCTACTATTTACTTTGCTAGGCTCTGTGGATTTAAATATTTATAGTACGCAATCCCTAATCCAAATAGCATACAGCCCAGAGTGAAAGAAGCCCTGACAGCCATTACCTTGCTGCTCCCTGAGAGTCTGGACACGCGACAGCGCTTGGTGCACGGCCGGACAGAGCACCAACCCAGGCGGTAGCTGTTGGGCCGCACGACGCACGCCCACCCAGCACCATGGGGGCTGGCGTGCTCAGGACCGCCTCTGTGAAGTCCCAGGGGATGTTTTCTGTTACTAACTCAGTGTGGATGAAATGCTGTTGTGCCAGGAAAGGTAGAGTTATAATACATTTTTGCTTGTTTTTTATTTTATTTGTTTTTTAACATTAACCTCTAATAAAATAAAACTTAAAAAAAATGCCTCACGTGGACTAACCCCACGTGAGAAGCTGTCCCTTGGTGCTCTCGTGTTGGGGCTCCCCTCAACCGGGGTGATCTGAGGGCCTCCTTACATTATGAAAATAAAAGATAAATAGCTAAATTGTTTTAACTATGGAAGTTAAAGAAAATATTTTAATACATAGAGAACTATAATTCTGGTTATATCCAGGAGAAGTGAATAGAGTAAACTGCTGTAGCCTCTTTGGGCTTTGCTTATTTTTTAAATAATGGAATTTTTAAAAGCACGTTTGGCTTATTCAATTTCTTAAGATAAGTTCCTGTGATAAAAATTTATTGTATTTATGTTGATTATGTTATGTGAATATTAAATAAGGCTGTATTAAGCAGAAAAGATAGTTAGAACATAAAACCGCCACTTAGAAATTAAAAAAAAACCTAAGTAATGTTTGTATTTTATAGATTTTCCATTGCTTTAGTACAAATTAATGATTCCTTCATGCCAGTCACTAAAAGTATGGCAATGAAGTTCATTTTGTTGCCACACAATAATTTTTATTTACCAACAGTAGGTTTCAGATAACTGCATTGATTTCCCCACACTTGAGTACATTTAGTTGGAAAGAAAAGTACTGCACAGAAGACATTTTAAAATAACAATAGCAGCAAAGGGCAGCTGCTAGAGCTTTAATGAGATTTCCTGTTCAGATAAAGTTTAGCATTTCTGTAGAACAAGATCAATATTGGCTTAATTTACTTAGGTATTTTGGAAGACTTCATAACAGTAATATGTTCTAATCATTTCTAGATGGAATCCATCTACATTGCTCAATTCATGCTAAAATTGACCACATTCAAAATACTGCCTTATCTCCTCCATGTGTATAAACATGACTCAAAACATGGGTATCTAAACATGCCCATGAGGAAGATATTTCTATCTTCATAACTTTATAGTAGGGTCACTGGGGCTAAAAGAAGACTTTTCAATTTTTGAGCTGTTAATAGTACCTTATCCAGAATCTAATTCTGGGTAAGACTGGTGACAAATCCTATGCTCTTACCAGTCATCAGAATCTACAAGGTCTTCCAAGTATTGTGTTTTGTTAGTAGAATGATTACTAACATCTAAGGATTCATTAAAACAAAAAGTCATAAAGCAAAGTTTTTCTTCTGCATTTCAGAAATACTTACTAGACCTGCAGGATTAACAAAATATAATTCTAAAAATCACTTAATAATGTTGAAATTTTGATTCTGAGAATCTCATAGAAACTAAAATAATTATATTTTATTTGTTTACTCCAAACTATGTGTTTATGAATGCTCTCATTCAATATTCAAGCCCATAAATTTGGCTATTTGGAAGCATATCTAAGAACAGGAAATGTACTGGCCATTGATTTACAGGGCAAATATAATCATTCATTACACTTTGTATGACAAAAATTAATTTATGACTATGACATTCAGTTTGTTCTATTACTTATTAAATGTACACCTTTGTTTATCAGTGAGTCCCTTGGGCTGGAGCCTATAGGTCATTTTGTTATACAATTTTTAAGCTCCAAGAGATACAGGTACAACAGAAGCAACTAATACAATGTGTTCCCTGAATATCTCTTGAAATCCAAGTGCTTCAGTGCACAATATTCAGACTAAAATTGTGCAGTAAAATATTGAGTTGGTAGATATCTCTGTGAAGCATATCAAAGATTTTTCTTTTGTTTTTTACTAGAAAAAGGCTAACAAAATAACATTATTAGTGGATTCTATTACTTATGACTGGTTTACTAGATATTTTTAAAGGGTTGGTGGTGCAAAGACTTTAACATTTTGTCTCAGTATTTACTTCACGGACAGATCCCAGTATATTCTCACATGATGTGGATTTGACTTTGCAGAGGTGGGGGTGTAGTTCCAGTAGATCTCTTGTGTGACATCCTGGCTAAAATATGACATTAGGTAACTAGTCGAATGACTATCCAGAAAAGTCCAACAGAACACGTTTAGTCCGTGAAAGAACTGTTAGTTCTGCCACATAATATCACCTTCACTTAGAAATTCTGCTAACCTTTACTAACCTGTATATTTCCATCTCTTACAAGAAGAGCTTATACATTCCTTGCAAATATGTTGTTAGTAATGGAAAGTTATTAGTGTTTAACAAAGCACTTGCTTTGCTAGGCTAAAGCATTGTTCAAAGACCTACATAAAAAATGGGCTCAACAGCTCTAATGTTGGGGAATACTCGTGGTTCCCAGCACTCACTGTTCATCAGAATCCTGCGTGAGTGCCTGGGCCTCACCACAATCTGCGATTTCCTTTCATTATTCTAGATTTGAGCCTCAGCAGACACATTTTAAAGCTCCCCAGGTAATCCGAATGTGCAGGCGAGTGGAGAACTACTCATTCAGATGAAAATCAGAGATGAATCAACAAGGGTCCCTGAATCCCTGCAGAAGATGGGAAGTAGTTTTTAAGAGAAGTGGTCCCTTGATCAAATAAGGTTATTTACTGCCCGATTTTATGTGGATGGCAATTTCCCTTTTTCGTAGTCACCTAAAATTCCCACTTGTTTTCATTAATAGTCTGAATTGGGAGACATCTGTTCACTGTCTAACAAGATGTTCAGCGTAAAATTGCTTGACAAGGGCATCACAGAGTCAGGTCACACTGAAGACAGGAAGACATTTTTGAGGAATGGCAATGTTCCTACCTCCGTGCCCCACCATGTCCAGAGGCTCGCTGGTAAGCTAACAAAACTCTGATACTTCTCACCGATGTTTACAAATATGTGAGGCAAATATGTGAGGCAAATTGAGTAAATATCCCCGTATTTTGACTCTTGTGATGAAGTTAAGATGAAAAGAGTTATGGGGAGAAGCAGAAAAAGAAGTGGGCATCATTTTATTCTCTTGTCAAATATATGCTTCAGTGTTGTAAAATCTGAAATTCAGAATGGCTTTTCCCACCAATGGCACTCCCTCCATTAGGTAGTGGAAGCATAATGCGGGACTTCTGACACAATCTGAGGTGTGGAAGGTGTGACAAGGGACCCTAAGCCTACCTTGACTGTCCTCCTTCACTCCTCCCATGGCACTGTCCTGAGAAAAGGGAGGGGAACAGAGGCCAGAGAAAGTGACAATCCCTCAAACTTTGTTCAGGTGAGGGGACTAATCCGTAATCCTGGGGTAAGGTAAGAAGTTTACTCACTATGCAAGAGCAAAGAAAATTACTATAAGCAAAATTTTCAAAAATGAAAATATTTTAATTATTAAAAATCTACATTTTGCAAAAGACATTAAAAAGTTATCCCATTATGGAAAAATAAAAATGCCAGAAACAAATTAAAGTTTTCAGAAATGATTTGTGCTATAAAAGAATAATGTGAACATGAATTCAATAAAACTAATAATTCAAGTATAGGTTGATGAAACAGAAAGAGAAGGAAAGGCAAATTACAGGTTAAGAAAGAAATTAGGGTTAAAACATATCATAAAAACACTGGAAAAAGGAGGACAAAAATCTACAGACATCTGAAGTTAAATAGCTAACAGCAAGTGAGAATGCATAAGGAAGACAAAGTAATCAGTGAGAAGCAAAATCATGTGAATGATACCATACGTGATCCAACTGAAGCATTACTGATTTCTTAAGAAGAGAGAATATAGCAAATTAATCAAAAGCTTTTCAGAAATATCTACAAAATTCTCCAAAATAAAAGACTGATCTGCATTATGAAAAAGCATAGCTAGATTCAGGAAAATTCCATATAGAATATGTGACCTAATGATCAATCCTAATTAATTTACTAAAATGTATTCATGAAGAAAGACTATTTTGGGCATTCATGTAGAGAAAGGAAATCTCCCAAGAGAAAAAGTCTAAACAGACTGACGATGAGACGTCTTCCTAGCAACACTGAATGCCCGATACATTGAAGTAATATCTACTAAACCCTGGACTAGCAACACAGTTAACATAGCACATTATAGTTTATTTATAAACGAAACATTCTCAAAATTGAAAGAACTTAGAGTAGCCAGGCTTTCTTTGCAACAAGAGGAAATTGCCTGGTTAGAAAAAAATCCCCTCCCAAAAAAGAGGAAGCATTTAAAAATTAACAGCATAACAATAACAAAGACAGAAAACAAATGCTGCTTTAAAAAAGTTTACGCAGACCACGGAATCTTCTAGAATGTTGAGAGAAGTCTAATTAATCCAATGAATCACACAGCACAACAGGATGTAAACATGAACTGGGATTTCACATAACTGTAGCATAACTAACAAAAAGTAAAAGGCTACGTTGTTCGCCCTTTCACTGGAGAAAATCAACACTGTCTATAATTGAAATTTATAATTAAAAAATAATTCCCACAACTCCTTAATGCAAAATCTATTTTCTCAATTTTATACTGATCTTCTAAGAAATAGAACTTTGGTAAAAAGTACATATATTTATTTAAATGTTGGAAATACCTTTAAGTTCTTTCTCTTCATCCACTTTAAATAAATACATATTGAATATCTTTTATTTAAAATAATAAAAACTGTATCCTTTAATTTTTCCTGTAGATGTGCAGAAAAAGATAATCAGAACAATGTTATTTTAGTTTGGTATAATCCTTAATTGTTCATGTCTCTTATAAATGATTCAAAGATTTATTATTTTTATTTATTTATACAAAAATATATTAAAATATTAGTCTCACCATAGCTTTTAATTATAGTTTCTGCATAACTTGATTATTTACATATCTGTGAATTATCCTGATAGTATAATAAAAATGAGTATGTCTGAAATGATTAATAATTTCATAATAAAACTATTAATAACAGTCATTGTCATTGATATAAAATGTGTAATTATTATTATCTAGGCCAGTGCCAATTATTTTGTACATAATACCTTATATTAGGTAGTGTGACACTTGACAGGCATTTTTGGATGAGTGTTTTCCTAATGTTCCATGAAATCCCAACAAATGGGCAGATTCCCGTCTATTGATGTGTTTTACAGTTTATAAATGTGATCAACACTACATGCCTTAGTAAACCAAGTGGTATTATTCCATCTTAGCACAGCACATGCACATGCTATTGACACAAGAATTGCATACAAGAGCATAAAACACTTTCATTTCAGCTGAGGAAGTCGAAGTCCATCAGTAGTGTTACCAAGCAGAGGTCCAAGGGAGGGGGGTGATGCAGCATTTGGGCCACACAGGGATGCCAAAAAGTGCTACAGAAAGCAGGCCCCCCCCACCTGAGGATGGTCTATTAATACCTACTGGGCCCGTCTGTCCACCACCAGAGGAAAGACATCTCTCAATGCCAGAGATTTGTGAAAAGGAAAGAAAGGAAAGGTTTATTTAAAGCTGTGCAGACTTAAAGTAGTGACTCAATGTCCCCATAAAAATATCAAAGTACTTTAGGATAACCACAGATGCCCACAGTGCTTCCTTCTCCCCCTGTCCTAACTAACCCTGGGTACCGTAAATCAGGAAAAGAGCATGTGTNACCACCAGAGGAAAGACATCTCTCAATGCCAGAGATTTGTGAAAAGGAAAGAAAGGAAAGGTTTATTTAAAGCTGTGCAGACTTAAAGTAGTGACTCAATGTCCCCATAAAAATATCAAAGTACTTTAGGATAACCACAGATGCCCACAGTGCTTCCTTCTCCCCCTGTCCTAACCCTGGGTACCGTAAATCAGGAAAAGAGCATGTGTCCATTTTTCCAGGCTGCTGGTATCGTCAGCTGTGTTGACATCCAGGCAGGATCTCCAATTAATCCAAAGTCATGTGGCACCTTCCACTGGCAAGAGTTCTTTGTACCAAGTTCCAGGCAAAGTCTCTCTTGCTTCCAGGCCACGCAGCTAAAGGGAGCATCCCAAAGCCACATGGGCCTCTTCTACCAAAGCTGCAGGGGCCCGCACTCTGCCAAAAGCATGTCTTTCTTCTTCACCTGGCTGCAGGGATCTCCATTCTGGAGATCTCCATTCTGCGTGGCTCTCTTCTTTCACCTCGCCAAGAGGGGGTTCTCGCTCTGCTAAAACCGCTGCTTCTCCCTTTCTGGCTGAAAGGGTCTGCACTCTTCCAAAACAGCATGGCTCTCCTTTCACCTGGGCAAAAGGGGGGTCCTCACTCTGCCCAAACTGCGTGGCTCTCTCTCCTCCTGACTGCAGGGGTCTACATTCTTCCAAAAACCATGTGGTTCTCCTTCCAATGGCTGCCGCATCTGCGTTTACATCCCTGCGCCAATCCTGCTATGCAGCCCCATTTTTGACTCCTCCCACAATTGGTTACACCTGCCAGGATTCCAATATTATTACAAGTTTACTGGGCTGCTAACCTGAGTCTGGGCAGATGTGGCCCCATCGCACGGAGCCAATCAACTCCAAGCTCTCATGCAGGTGCTGTAACTCAGGGGACCTGCCCCCAGTTACATCCTGGGTAGAAGCCACTTCCTTCTCCCTGGCTCAAAGCATGGCCACAGCTATTTAACATATCTACGAAACCAGTTAAAGTTATAGTTATGTTAAGTGACCATTCCAGAGGTTAGCTTTGAAACTGTTTCTATGCAAAACCGCTCTCAATGGCCCTGCTTTATTTGTCCCTTCCCCCAACTGACACCTGGGGTGGGGGGTGAGGACATCTTAATATTTCCTGGACACCCTGAGCTCTGGACCTCATTCCAAATCCCTTTTTGGGGCCCCCCTCCTGGCTGCAGTAGGACCAGCAGCTGCCTCCTGACCATCCAGTATCTATCATAATAGATGGATAGCAGTTGCTGTGCTGCTTTCTTTTATTCCCTCTTTTTTTTTTCCTGTACCTTTCTTGCTTCCTTCTGATCTCAAGCCTGGACTACCAACTTCTTATAAATTTCTGGAGCCTCTAAAGTTGTTCCCAGAAATCCCCTTTGCTTTAATTAACTGAAGTTGTTTTTATTTCTTTGCAAGCCAGTACACTGAATAAGTCATACTGGTAGTCTGACCCTCTTTTTCCCTGTCAGTGTTAGGAGAGCCATCTCACTAACCTCCTAATTGTTTTCCCAAAGGTTTAACTTCTTTTTTTATCCATCTTGGGGCATTAACTTCTCATGTCTTTTGTGGGGTAAATGGTTCATTGCAAGACCTGGGATGATGAGTTTTCCCTCAACTTACCCTTTCTCCACTAACTCCCCTCTCCTACAGCATCAGGAAGATGGTACAGGTTATCCACCAGAAGTATGTTTACAGTGCCCTTCAACTTGCAGTCAGTGAAGTTGAAATACACACACATTGTTTACAGAAAGAAAGGGGGTGAAATGTGGGATGAAAATCAGGTGCTGGATTCCAAATGAGAGGTAGGGTCCGAGAACAGATTCTTGTGTAGAACGATGGATAGAATTCACAACCTTCAGGCAAATCCCTGTAAGTACTATTTTTCTCAACAGCAGTGGTAATAGGAACTAACAATGTTACTGTCCCTTTGATCAAAACAGAAGCATTAGAGACTTGCTACATGAGTAAGGTGAGCCAATTTTCCTTGCAGAAATATACTAAGTACCTTAAATAACCTCACAATAATATATACTTGGGACTTGCCAAAATGTATATGGGCAAGGGAAGTTCTCAAATTACATGATGCAGAGCAGTGGTCTGGTCCCCAACCTTTTGGTGCCAGGGATTGGTTTAGTGGAAGATGATGGGGGAGGCAGTGGTGGTTGGCAGGCACTTAGCTTCCAGCAGGGTTCCTAACAGGCCACGGACTAGTACTGGTCCTTGGCTTGGGGTTGGAGACCCCTGATACAGAGCATTCATTTTAGCTGTGAACCACAGTCTCAGAGCAGCCTTTATGATCCACTGCATCTCACTCTCCTCTCTGTTTGTGCACACTGGTTTCTTCCAGCCTGTAAAGCAAACACAAGGGATTTTCACTTTGCCTTGTCTGTGCCCTTGGTCTGTAAGGTCAGTCCCTTTTATCTTCTCTTGATGAGCTTCATTTTGTCATTTATTTTCATGCTAACTTTACCTTCCTTAGAGAGATCTTATTTTGACCTCCTAATCTAGAAAACTGCTCAGTCACTGTCACACGAATCTCATTTCTCTGCAAAGCACTTGTCGCCACAGAAAATTGCCTTATTTATTTATATGTTTATTTCTCATCTGACTTTCCCCACTTCAATGTAAGAGCTTGGAAAGTATGGGCTTTTTGATTGTCAGATCCCTGGAACTTAAAAGTTTCAGTAAATAGCTGTTGCATGAGTTAATAAAATTAACTTTCAATTACGTAACACAAGTCTACTCTTTTTAAAATATATATTGTATTGATTATACCATTACAATTGTCCCATTTCCCCACTTCATTCTCCTCCACCCTGCACACCCCTCCCCCACATTCCCCCCCTTTAGTTCATGTCCATGTGTCATAAGTTCTTTAGTTTCTACATTTCCCACACTACTCTTGCCCTCCCCCTGTCTATTTTCTACCTACCATCTATGCTACTTACTCTCTGTACCTTTTCCTCCTCTCTCCTCCCACTCCCCTGTTGCTAACCCTCCATGTGATCTTCATTTCTATGGTTCCACTCCTGATCTAGCTGTCCACTTAGTTTGCTTTTGTTTTAGGTGTGGTTGTTAATAACTGTGAGTTTGCTGTCCTTTCACTGTTCATATTTTATCTTTTTTTTGTTAGATAAATCTTTTTAACATTTCATATAATAAGGGCTTGGTGATGACTTATTTGAACAAATAAGAAAGGAGAACTTCCCCAATGTGTCGTAAGAAATAGACTTCCAGGAAGTCCAGGAAGCTCAATGAGTCCCAAAGAAGGTGGAGCCAAGGAGGAACACACCAAGGCACATTATCATTACATTAGCCAAGATTAAAATGAAAGAGAGAATCCTAGAAGGAGCAAGAAATAAGGGGACAATCACCTACAAAGCAGTTTCTATCAGATTGTCAGCTGATTTCTCAAAAGAGATCTTACAGGCCAGAAGGGGCTGAAAAGAAGTATTCCAAGTCATGAAATCCAAAGACCAACATCCAGGATTGCTCTATGCAGCAAAGCTTTCATTTAGAATGGAAGGGCAGATAAAGCGCTTCTCGGATAAGGTCAAGTTCAAGGAGTTCATCATCACAAGTCTACTCTTTGGGACAATTTGGTTAAAGAATATACAGGAGGAAGAAGAATCTATTGACTTGTTACATAAAATCAATGAGACATAATGTATTGGACTTTAGATCTGTGGACTTTCTTTTGCATAGCATTTAATGGGTTATTCATATTTTGCATGAAGGCCAGCTGGCCCTAATTTGTTAATAATAAAGCCATATCAGCATATAGTGTCAAATATCTTCATAGTTCCTGCTGAGGGATGTGGGAATAAATCAAGGGTATGTAGCATTCGTTATTTCTTATAAAATACTGTCATGATCCTGTCAGATGCTCATTTCACAGAATTAGTTGCGTGAAACAAATCTAAGGTAAGCACCCACAGCCAGGAATACAGTGTGTTTCTTTAACATGGCACACACTGGGTTTGTGGTCGCCGTGCCCATGTCCAAGAAAGATCCAGTAGAAGCCATGAGTCTTTGTACTTTCAGGCTGATCTAAGGCTTACTGATGAGCCCACCATCTCAGAGATGGAATAGCCATGCCTAAGGCCATCTGCTCCTATTGTAGAACAATGGCCTGAGACACCCAGGATTGCAATTTTCCAGTATAAAACTTCTTAGTGAGCTAATTGGTTACAATGGAGGAAGCAAGTGTTGCCTTTTTAGAAAGTATGATGAACTACTGTGTTGGACAAAACAGATGTACATGAAACATGTTTTTTAAAATGATAAAGAGAGCCCTCCATTTAGTGGTGTTCATAAATATTTCTAGAGGCAAGAGTTATTTCACGTGGTATATTTGGATTGAAATTTTAAAGTGAGTTATACAATATGATAGCATTCATCTATGCATGTTTTAAACTGTGCAATTTCATGATACATAAACTTAGCAGAAGGGACAGTGCATGCTAAAGTACTGATGTAGATTTCCTAGGTTAGAAGAATCTATGCAGAAGTTGGGAGTAAGGTTAAAAGATGGATGGCATGTGTTTCTGTATCCTGTAATAACATGGACCCACAGGAAGTTTAGGAAACGTGCTTTCCAATTCATTGTGTGCCATTGATCAAAGGTCTCTGTTCGTCTTGTCGAATGTTAGCTCATTGTTTTTTATCCAGTATAAATCCAAATTATTTTCATTTGATAGACCAAATGACGGAAAGTTTATAGTCTATTACCCTTTTAGTCATTAAGCAAATTTAGGACTAAACTAACCGTCTTAACCGAATGATGTTTAAATTGCCTATTGCGTAACTAGTTTCTCATATGTTATTGTTTTCCTCCTTAATTAGCTGAAAAATTAGTTGCTATATTCACTTTTTGTTTTCAAGATTTTCATAATTTTGCCTTTGGAAAACTAAATTTTAACAACCCTAAATTCATATATCAAATTAGTATAACCTCCTTATGTTGTATCTCTTTAAACAATGTCCCTCATCCAAATCTGGTGTTTTATCCATGTCACCAGTGCCTTAAAGCTTCTTTGTCTATAGAATAAAACCCACACTGTTTATGCAAAAATTCCAGTCCAGAAACTCAGTCTCTGACTACCTTTCTAGCATTTTGCCTTGCTGTGTCCACCCTCATATTCTATGCCCCAACACTACTTAGGGGATAGTTCCTATGAACAAGTCCACTTATGTCAGGGACACTCATGCTCTTGCTATTGTATGAGGAGGAACCTCCCCAAATGGAACTATCTTCTGGAGGATGTATATATGAAAGGAGCTAAAAAAAAAATCCACAGAATTGTCTTCTGGAGAGCTGGCCCCTTGTGGTACAAACTTCCCGCTAGATGACTGCTCTAGGAACCCATCTGTACTACCTGGCATTTTTGTGAGAGGCTGCATTCAAATTCAGTGAATGTTTTTTGAAGCCTCTTCCAACTTTTCCATTTTATGATGGCTGATTTATGAGCGCACCTGACCATACCATGCTGAGGTTCAGCAGTTTTTGAGCAAAAATGACATGACCTCCGTGCCCCAGCCTCCTTATTTACCTAATTGAGTAACTTTTTATTTGTTTGTTTATTTCACCTCATGAAAAAAATCCTCAAAGGGAAACATTTTGCCAGTGTGTAGGAGGTGAAACAAAAATGGCAGAAGCACTAAAAGGCATCAAAATCGACAAGTTCAAAAACTGTTTTTGAACAGTGGGAAAAAAACTCAATAGGTGTATTGCATCAAATGGAGAGTGCTTTGAAGGTGACTGAAGTTTAAACATGTACAAATAAATACATATATTTTATGAATAAATTTTGGGTTTTTTGGGTCCTCCTCATAATATTTTTGGCTGGCAACACCTTTTTGTAAACTCTAACCTACCCCTGTCATTGTTTCCAGAATATCAGATACCACTTTTTTCATTGTAAAATCTTTATGGATTAATCACTTCAAAACACACCACGTAAAACTGTTTCTTCTCATAGTTCCTAAATTCTAATGTAATAGCTTTTAATAAACTTGCAATTCTTGCTTACACTTGTCAATTATAATGCTTTTCTTCATTGACCAGACTTTCTACATTAAAAAAAAGTTATTTAGTTTTAGAAAAGGGGAAGGAAGAGAGAAAAAGAGGGAGAAAAACATCAGTTTACGGTTGCATCTCACATGCCCCACACAGGGGACCTGGCCCACAACCCAGGCATGTTCCCTGACTTGGACTCAAACCAGCAACCCTTTTGGTTCGCAGGCCTGCACTGAATCCACTGAACTATACCAGCCAGGACTCAGGGTTTCTGCTTCTTAAGGGAGGGCATATATTTTATATGGCTTTGTAGGTCTAGCAATTCTGCCGCGTACTTTGCCTGATACCCAGCAGCTTCCTGACATGTAATTCTTGTAAATTAAAATAATAATAGGTTTATTCCCAGATATTTTATTTTACTTTTTGCTATATCGAATGGTATTTTTTCCCCTGATTTCTGCTTCTGCTGCTTCGTTGTTGGTATACAAAAATGCCTTTGATTTCTGGGTATTGACTTTGTATCCCGCTGTTTTGCCAAATTCATTTATTAGTTCCAGCAGTTTTTTGGTAGAGGCTATAGGGTTTTCCATGTACACTATCATGTCATCTGCAAACAATGCCAGTTTTGTTTCCTCCTTTCCGATTTGGATGCCTTTTATTTCCTTTTCTTGTCTGATCACTGCAGCTAGAACTTCTAATACTATAGTGAATAGAAGTGGTGAAAGTGGGCAACCTTGTCTTGTTCCTGATCTTAGTGGAAAAGCTTTTAGTTTTTGCCCATTGAGTATGATGTTGGCTGTAGGTCTTTCATATATGGCCTTTATTATGTTGAGGAATGCTCCCTCTATTCCCATTTTTCTGAGTACCTTTATCATAAATGGGTGTTGTACCTTATCAAAAGCTTTTTCCGCATCTATTGATATGACCATGTGGTTTTTGTCTTTGTGGTGTATTACATTTACTGATTTGCGAATATTGAACCATCCTTGCATCCCTGGGATGAGTCCCACTTGGTCATGGTGTATGATCTTTTTGATGTATTATTGGATGCGATTTCCCAATATTTTGTTGAGGATTTTAGCATCTATGTTCATCAGTGATATTGGCCTGTAATTTTCTTTCTTTGTTGTGTCTCTATTTGGTTTTGGAATTAGGGTGATGCTCCCTTCATAAAAAGAGTTGGGGAGTTTTCCCTCCTTTTTGATTTTTTGGAATAGTCTGTGAAGAATAGGGGTTAGCTCTTCCTTAAAAGCTTTGTAGAATTCTCCTGTGAAACCATCTGGTCTGGGGCTTTTGTGTGATGGGAGTCTTTTGATTACTTCTTCAATTTCATTTGCTGTTATTGGCCTGTTCAGGTTTTCTGCTTCTTTTTCATTGAGTTTTGGAAGATTATATTTTTCTAGAAATTTGTCCATTTCACCCAGATTTTCAAATTTCTTGGCATACAATTCCGCATAGTAATTTCTTACAATCCTTTCTATTTCTGTGGTATCAGTTGTAATCTCTCCTCTTTCATTTCTGATTGTGTTTATTTGTGTCCTCTCTCTTCTTTTCTTGATGAGCCTACTTAAAGGTTTGTCTATTTTGTTTATCTTTTCAAAAAACCGACTCCTGGATTCATTGATCTTTAGAATTGTGCTTTTAGTCTCTATGTCATTTAATTCTGCTCTGATCTTGGTTATTTCCTTCCTTGTACTTGCTCTGGGCTGTCTTTGTTGTTGTTCCTCGAGTACTTGCAGGCGTCGGGTTAGGTTGTTTGTTTGGAATGTTTCTATCCTCTTTAGGTGAGCCTGTATCGCTATGAACTTCCCTCTCAGGACCGCCTTCACTGTGTCCCATAAGTTTTGGGTTGTGATGAGTTCATTTGCAACATCATGGATGGGACTGGAAAGCATTATGCTGAGCGAAATAAGCCAGGTGGTGAAAGACAAATACCATATGATCTCACTGTTAACAGGAATCTAAACAAACCAAACAAGCAAGCAAAATACGACCAATGACACTCAAATATGGAACAGGCTGTCAGGGTCCAGAGGGGAGAGGGGAGAGAATCATAGGGGAAAAGGGAATGGACTCCCATGAACAAGTATAAAAGACACATGGACAATAACTAAGGGTGGGAGGTGGAAAGGGGAGGGAGGCTGGGAGCATGGGGTGGGGGGCAGGCAGGGTTGGGAATATAAGACAGAAACCTGTACTTGAACAAGAATTAAATAAAAATTATATTAAAAAATAAAATAAAATAATAATAGAAGGTATGGACTGGGGAGCTAGCTGCTCATACTGTGAATAAGGTTGAAACTGGAAAGGATTTTAGAGATCAGTTAGTTTAGGTATTCTAAGCACATTGAACTCTGGGTGAGTAACCCATCTAAATTTTGAAATTTAGACATTAAAAAAAGAAGGTGGAAATATCTCAAATCCCCATTTTTTATGAAGAAATTGAGGTCCAGAAATAAAATAAATGTCCACTGTCATAAAATCATTTTGTGACAGACTTGGGATTAGCATTTTGGCCTTAAATCTCAAGCAAGTCTTCTTATAACCAGTATCCAGGACAGGAGGCATTTTTAGAATGTCCTTTTTTATTGTAATGCTGAATTAGCCTCTTCTCAAGGGAACTATGTTACAGACAAGCCTGAGCCTGACTAGAAGTTGACTCCTGAACCCCGTGGCTCCTTCACCATCCCCAAGGACATCCTGACCTTTTAATTCCAGTTTATTAATTTTCTGGGGTGACCATATGCCCCTCAGAGCCTCAGCTGAAGTCATTTCAGTGTTCTTCTGGGACAAAGGAACATTACAGTGCTCATCTTTTACTAATAACTTGACCTTTCAATTCAGTAATGCTCATGCTGGTATCACATGAAATTTCTTAAAGAAAGGGAAAAAAGGGAAAATAGCAAGGGGTTTGAGGTTTTTTCTTACTTAGGAATTCTGGTCAATTTACTGGTCAATGACTTACAGTTAGGAAGACTAATAAACTCCATATTCTTCTCTCTTCTTTTTTTTTTTTTGGTATACAGAATTACAAAGTACTTTCTCTTTATTTTAGAAAAAAATAATGATCAAATTAGAAAAAACTTTAAAAATACTTGCTAAAAGTGAACAGACATTAAAAACAATGGTGTAAAGAAGAAATGGTTCAAATAGTTTTACTGGAATAGAAAAGCATTGTTATATACACAAATATAATTCGGATGTTTATGGAGGTTAAAGCAATTCCTAATGAAATTGTTTTAAAATGATGAAGTAGTTTTTGATGATGATATCTGACCCTAACATATAAATTATTTGTATGGAAAGAGAGTTCCTTGGGCAAAGGACATAAAATTGGCTCAGAATATATGGTTTTGATCTCTTCAAAGACACAGAATGGAAGGTACTGTTTAAAACAAATTGAGACTTGCATTTTCTAACATTCTGCCTCTATTAAACCAACGTATCAAATGTTGGGGATTCACCTTCTTCCCCCTCTTCCTTCCTTCACTCCACTTTCTGCTACAAGCTTTATTCTTCATTTACACAGCAATCGTGTCTGTTGCTGCTGCCAATACATTTTCAAAAACAAATGACAGAAGAGGCGGATCAAAAAACAGCCATTATTGTCGCTAAGAAAATAATGACATATTGTCTGGTTGCAAATATATTCATCTGTAAACTATTTGTTATTCTGTTGGAAACATAATAACTAAAATCGAGTTACATACCACTGAGAATATAGGACTCATATACTGTAGTGTAAGTGGATTTGCAGACAAGATTACCTTTAAGGTTGTATTGACTTTATTGATTTTCATAAGGGTGTAGGCACTCTGTTCTATGTAATGGAGTTTTTATTGCAATTTACAGGTAAACAGTTGAAATGCCTGATGGCAGGATTTTTTTTTTTTTTTACTATAGTGATAGAAGCTAAAGGTGCAATGTGCCACTGTTAACCTTGAAACTGTTGTGCTTCAGCCATTATTAATTAAATATGTCAGTGTATTTATAATATTTACTAATACATGCAGGGCATATATTTCTATATTTAGAGGTTTATGGTGACAAACAACCTATCCTTCAGAATTTATTTAGAGAGATTTTTTTCAGTGAAATAGAGGCACTTCTTACGTGTTTTGACAATAAACATGCTACTTAATTTTTTTCCTGAAGTATAGCCAATGTATATCTCTGCTACACTAACACACACACACCCATAAATGCACGTGTATGCACTCCGAATGCAAAGTCCTAGCAGATGTTGCATTGTTTCACCATTCTTGCTCTCTGTGGTCACAGCCCCTTGTAAAAAGAATAATCGTCTAACTAGGAAGCTCCTACAACTTCTCGAGGGAATTTAGTTGTTCAAACTATATTGGAGTCTTCCTACTTACCTACTCAGGCTCCTGTGTGATTAAATATCTCAATTTTGAAAGGACCTTCAAATGAGGCAGTATGGTGGGTTTCAGGAAGTAGTAGAGATGGCAAACCTCCCTGAAAACTCCATGTGGAAAAATCCCATTTTTATATTGATATTTTTAATGAAGACAGAATATGTGAATGGAGTCTGAGCTAGTAAGTCCCATATTGATTTCAGGAGGCAGCCAGCTTTCAGCCCTCGTACCCTAATTGCTCCTGCTCAATGCCACGACTCGCCTGTCTGGAAGCAGATCGGCACAAAAAGGCTGATCTGACCATCTGTGGACTCAGACGGACGTGGAGTCCAGCTTCACAACTGTGTGACTACGGGAAGGCTATTTCACCTTCTAGCTGAGTGACTTTTGGCAAGTTGTATCACCTCTGTCTGCCTCGTTTTCCTCATCTGTAAAATGGAGAAAACAGTATCTTTCTCATAAAGCTGCTGTAAGGTTTAAATTAGTTCATGCATGTAAAACACTTAAAATGGGTATAGTAATAGTGTTTACTGTTATTATTGCTGTGGTAGGTAGAACAATGGCCCTTCAAATATGTTCATGTTCTAATTTGTGGATCACGGGACTGTGTCCCCTGACATGATAAAAGGGACCTGGCAGATGTGGTCAAGGCTGCAGACCTTGACATGGGCTCCCTCTAACTACCAGAGCTCTTAGGAAGCAAAAGGGTGGAGGCACAAGAGTGGTCTGAGAGATGAGATAAGAGAGATTTGAAGCACAAGAACTTGATCTACAGTTGCTTGCTTTGAAAGTGGAAGAAAGGATACACAAGCCCAGGAATGCAGGCGATCTCTGAAGATCTGGGATTGGATCTCAGTGGAAAGCTGGCAACAAAGCAAGGTATAACCTTTAAGGAACTGAACAGGTAAGGAACAGATCCTCCCTTAAAACTTCCAGAAAGTAGCCCCGCCCCAACATACCTTGATTTCAGCCTGGTGACCTCTGTCAGACTTCCCCACAGAGAACTGCAAGGTAATAAATACGCAATGTTTAAAATTCTAACATTGTGGCAATTTGTTATGGCAGCAATAAAAAACAAACATGCATACGATTATCTTTATCTTTGTTAAACTTTTGATCATCAGTAATTTGAGTAAACGATTGCTGCTGGAAATAGACTCCTTCAGTGCCAGCACATTTCCAGAGAGACAGCTGATACATGCGCTGTCAGTGCCCATGTTCTCCAGTAAGGCACCGATCCCTGCAAGAACGGGCAGAAACTTATAATTAGTTACCGCTATAATTAGTGACTAGGTATAATTAGTTTTTATGTTGGTTTCTCACACAGGATGAAGGGCCATGAGAGGGGCAATAGCCTCTCATCTTTTAACACTATTCTTGCCAGCATTGTAGTCTCATAAACATATGGAAACATTACAAACAACATACGATTTTTGTATGAGACAGATAAAAAAGACACAATGAAAATCTCTCTAAATGAAGTTGCACTGTTGTTTACATGTAGAAATGCAGGGCCAGTTTAGAGTGTACATTAACCTGGATTATTGAATCACTTTAGAGAGAATGATGGAAGTAGGTTTCCATGGAGCTCACACACATCAGTTATTAAAATTGATATTAAAATTAACTCATACTAATTTTTTTCAGGAAGTCTTTTTGAACTGGCTGATTTGAGCATCCATTAAAATTCTTTCTACAATTGTGTCATGAAAACTTATTCCCATTAAAGTTTTTTCAGGGAACCTTTCTGAACTGACTGGTTTAAGCACCCATTAAAATTCCTTTTACAATTTTTACATGAAAATAAAAATGTTGAAAAAACAGAAAACCCCTTAAATTTAAAAAAACAATATTAAACTATGAAAGTGGGTAACAAGTGCATATTAACTATTAAATATATTTTATCATTATCAGAGAATATTGAAGGTGGAGTAATACTCAAAAGTTATACTAACTGCTGGGAGTCGATTTCAACGTTATATGTGTTTACTGGATATATTTTTGTGTGTGTGTGAAGGACAATTGCACCCAAACTAACCAGTTGCAGAGGCTGGCTTATACAAACTTATTTCTTATGTAAAGAATGAGGCTGAGCACTGAAAAAATATAGTTTATATGAAAGATCTAATGTAGCATTGCAGTAATTTTCTGTACCTGGTTTTAGCTTTCCTCTTCCTGAAAACTTAAATAGAATTATGTATAATATTTGAACCTATCAATTACCCTTATTCTTATTCTATATTTTCAATCATAAAAAGATCAGGATTGTTGAATGAATTTTTAAAACATGGAGATTATCTACACTTAATGTTTTGGCCCAGCTTAATTTCTAGGTCTAAAACTATCAAGCAAACTTTATAGCAATGCTTTAAATAATTTTAAAGGATTAATAAAACTATGATATTATAGAAGGTTACCATGGAAAGCAATTAAAAACAGACTTTAAAAAAAGAATATATGCTTTTTTTTGGTTTGATTAAAAAATCCCCACTACCTATATGCATGCAGAAGATGTATAGATTCCTTCTCAGCTGAGAACACATACTTGCTTCCCTTCCCACACAAGTCCTTCAAAAACGAGCCACAATATCCAGTTACAACCCACATTTCAGCCTTCTGACGGACACCCTGAATTGGTGGTTATATGTTATTTATTTCCAAGTCTTTTCAACAAGTTTTTGTCTTTGGGAGGTTTGTTGTTGTTGTTTGGCTACCAACACTTCTGTCTTTATTTTGTAGAAACATGTGAATTTTCTCCTTTTTAAAATGTCTCAAAAGTCATATTAAAATGCTCCTCTGTGAAGATCTACAATCTTGTGTGGGAATAGCAGTGAAAACAAGCACACCAAGGCAGGCAAGCCCTTCACTATTTACATACGTGAAATCATGCTTGTTCAGAAAGCACCTGCTTTCTAATTCTCTCATCTGAGGAGTTAATACCAAGCTATTACTAGATTGGAACTAAGAAGAAAGACTATGACAAAAACACAGTTTTCAACTTGTAAACTATATTTCTGAGAATAGGTAAATTATGCTTATTAAAATTATGCTTTGTTTATAAGGTAAAATGAGTCTAGTTTTTTATACTATGACATATTAATGAAATACAAGAATGACCAAAATTGTAATAAACATAAGCTTTAATTCATGTCTGTTTAGTAGTTTAGTCCAGCATGCTTCTTTTTCAAATTCATCTCATTAAAATTTTGTATACAAATGTGACCAATCTTTCAGGACATAGAACACCTTAAAATACTGAAGATAAATGTTATGTGCTTTTTTTTATCAACTTAAGTGATTTCATTGAAAATTAAGAATGTTTTAAGATAGTTTGGAAAGCTATGCATATAAGATACTCATTTTTTTCTCGTTAACTTTCTATGTTTTTTCCCCAGGATTATTAAATATATCACTAATATTTTCTAAATGATGTATTTTTTCATATTGTATAGTCATCAAGATGTTTGTGATCTTAGAAAGAAAATTAATGTAATGTTAGCTATTGTTTATTGCAGATGTCAACTACCAGGTTGAGAAAATTCCCTTCTATTCCTCATTTGCTGAGAATTTTTCTCAAGAATACATGTTGGATTTTGACAGATGCTTCTCTGTGTCTTCTGACTTCAGTGATGGGGAAACTCAGGCTTCAGTTTTACATGTTCCAGGATTGTCGGGATGGCCTTGAACATGGGATTGGGGAGCAGAGTCTTTGGCTCTTGAAGTAGTGAGTGATATTAGCAGTAGTGATACAAATTATTGCTTATGTACATGAGCTGTTTATAAATCCTCTTGTCAAAGACTATTAACCTGCCATATTGGCAGTCTTCCCACTCTGACTTTAAGAGTTTATCACACATTTCTTTTCTCTTCTTAGGATATGCCCAAGTTCTCTCCCTTGTATTAAGTTAGAATGCTCTTAGTCGGTAAAGACAGCCTCACTTCTTTCAATCTGAAAACATTAGAAAGGAGATAGCATTTTTCCTATCCATACAGCACTTCGGCAATTGAGTTCACACATGTATGCGGAGTCAGTGTATTGGCCTATTTTCAGTAAAATGATTAAATAACTGAAAAGTCTGAATTTAAAGTGAAGAAGCCAGCAGTTTTCATTACCACTAGTTTTCCCTGTAATTTTAGAAAACTCACTCAAGTTCTTTGGGCTTCAATATTTGCATTTGTAAAGTGAATTAGATTGAGTGTTGTTTGAGGTCATTTCCAGTTCTTAAATTGTGGAGTCTCTACTTCTATCAATTCTGAGAGTATCTTGAGCAACCACTCCCCTTTTCCAAATTATTTGCTGTATAAAGTTTGCAAAGTTCAAAACTAAGAGTCAAACTGTTCTAAAAAATAGAGCCTTAACAACATGAAAACATATTTTTTTCACAGAATTTATCAATTAATGAGCAACATATTTTTCAGTAAACCCACTTGGTGTTTGTCCACAGTTGCCAAAGGACATGCCAATAGACAATGCGTCTTTGCCTGACCCCCCACCAAAAAAAATCCAACTGCAGTGGGCATCTTCCTCCCATGAACCACCCTTATCTTTGTCTTTACTTCTAAAATATGTTGGGAATTCTTGTTACTTTTTGCCATTATCTCTTACATAATTATCTCAACCGGCAACAACTTCCTGCTTTTCTTAGTTTTAATATTATTTAGTCCCAGATGCACTTTCCCAAGAATGAATTCTTCACATTTTGAGGCATATGTGTGACATCTTTTTTTGGTTTATACTCCTAATTCAGATGCTTTTTTCTTACTTGTGTTTTTTGTTGGTTCTTTCCTTATCCTTCAGTTCATGGTGACTAGGGGTGAGACTGGTGGGGCATAAGAAGCAGGCCTGCGCTCCCATTCCTCCTCCTTCCTTGAAGACTTGCTTTTGTCATCCCTGGAGAGAATTACATCAAACTGAAGAGCCAGCACAGGGAAAAGGCAAGTCAGCAAGATGTCAGTAAGTCTAATGTTTCCTTAAGCACCATCTCCTGCAGGAAGATTTTCTTAGAGTTGCAGCTCAGTGAGTGTCCTTTACCAGTTTGAACATGATATTGTGGGTGTGTGTTTTAATTTACTACACCGCCTTATAATTATCCCTCCTCAGATGGTGAGNAGCAGGCCTGCGCTCCCATTCCTCCTCCTTCCTTGAAGACTTGCTTTTGTCATCCCTGGAGAGAATTACATCAAACTGAAGAGCCAGCACAGGGAAAAGGCAAGTCAGCAAGATGTCAGTAAGTCTAATGTTTCCTTAAGCACCATCTCCTGCAGGAAGATTTTCTTAGAGTTTGCAGCTCGGTGAGTGTCCTTTACCAGTTTGAACATGATATTGTGGGTGTGTGTTTTAATTTACTACACCGCCTTATAATTATCCCTCCTCAAATGGTGAGCACTCTAGGGGTAGAGAATATTTATAAGTAATATTAAAATACTCAAGGACAGATTTAATATCTGAATATGGAATAATTTCAATGTATATTAGTTGTGTTAAGTAAAGTGGATCTTGTACATATGATTATGGATAAGTACCCCTTATTGGTATAAAGCATTATCACTTATTAATAAAGCATCTAATTTTTCTATTTTCATAACCGTGCATATTTTTGTCATTGAGTATAGTCAATGAGAGGATGCATTAAATGTGAGGTACAACATGAATTTACCACTTGACAAGTGCATTTTGGAATTATACCTTTTTTAATAGATTTTATTTATTTATTTTTAGAAAGAGGGAGAGGGAAAGAGAAAGAGAGGGAGAGAAACATCAATGTGTGGTTCCCTCACAGGCGCCCCCTCCTGGGAACCTGATCCACAATCCAGGCATGTGCCCTGACTGGGAATAGAACCGGCAACCCTTTGGTTCGCAGGCCCACACTCAATTTACTGAACCACACCAGCTAGTGCTGGAATTATATCTTAATAAGGGGCATCAGTACGTTACTATTTAGCATTAGCATTTAGTTTTGTAATTGCTTAATTATGCTTGTCCACCATTCTCTCTCTCTCTCTATATATATATATATATATATATTTTTTAATTTAGGACACATTTTATAATTAGAATTTAATGATACTAACTATCATTAATATTCTTTCTAGAATAATTTCTGCTTTCAAAAACAGATTGAGTTAAATATTCTTTTTAAAACACCTCATCCTGATGGTTAATTTATACTGTTACATAAAATTAGTTACATAATTATGCTTCCAAATGCTGAAGTCATGGTAAAATTATAATGGCATTGACTAAAAATGGCTTACTGGGTTATTTTCACATATTGAATAAGAAGATTAGGGGAAGTTTTTAGTTGGTTTGTTAGCTAACAATTCAGCTTTAATTTAATCTGAAATCCACAATCAATATAAAATTGGATTTGTCCACTTTCTAATATCTACCAAAAGCTGACTTAAAATGTCTATGAAAGAAGCCCTGGCTGATGTAGCTCAGTGGGTTGAGCGCGGGCCTGTGAACCACACGATCGCGGTTCGATTCCCAGTCAGGGCACATGCCTGGGTTGCAGGCCAGTTCCCAGCAGGGGACTCACAAGAGGCAACCATACATTGATGCTTCTCTCCTTCCCTTCCCCTCTAAAGATAAATAAATTAAGAAAATGTCTGTGAAAGAAGCAATGAGGTGCTGGCAATGAGGGGATTCAGTGTCTATCAGAGTGTGGGTGGAGACGGCCTCTCTACACCTGCCACGTTGTCCTGAAAATTAAAGCAGAAGGTGTAGATAGAATGGGAATAAGGTATGTAATGTGTAACTATAATAATTAAGACCTGTTCAAATGACATATGTTGTCAAAAATTGCCTTTCTTACTGTTTATACTGCTAACTCAGGGCTTATAATACATAGTGCTTTAGTGATAAAGAAATCACTAAATTTTGATCGCTACAGTTACACATACCTCTATATGTTTTTTGCTACTTGTGAGAACATAGTTAACAGCAGCACCCTCAAAAATGTATTGACTAGCCGCTGTCGAGAAGGGCCTCTGGTAGTGTGATTCAGGATCTAAAGAACTTAGCATCTGTAGGGAAAAACAAGCACACAAAAACTGTAAATGACAGTTCTCAGTGTTGGTAGAAATCATGGCTCCGTCAAGATGACTGATAATGTTAGAGAACTTCACTGAGTCTTCACTATCTCCTCCAACACTTTAGATATGATTTTTATAGAAATTAAATAATAACAATAATATATTCCATTATTCGATATCATGATACTTTATAGTATTACGTTTAAAAATTACCCAATGAGGTGTCTCTTATTATTCCATTTACCACAAAGAAAACTAACTTGGACAGGAGGCACACAGCTGAAAATTTTTAGAGTTGGAATTTGAATTCAGGACTCACTGATTCTACATCCCAAGCCTGCCCACTGTACCACGCCAACTGCTAACACCACTTCAGACTCAGTCTCCCTATTCAAACGATGTACTTTCATTTGGGAAATAATAACACAAACTTCAAGTAATAATGAATTGTTACAAAAAAGAAAAAAGATGAGAGCTTAAGAATGAGGAACTCAAGTTCCCAGATATATGACCATAGCCACTGCTTGGGTGACCTTCTTTCCCTTTGAGCCTGAGCTGGCCCTAGACAGAATGGACAATGGATCAGCATAAAATTGTATTTGGCTTTAAGTAACAAAGATTAGAAATAGTAATTACTTCACCGGGATAGGGGTTTATTTCTCTCTCATACAGGAAGGCTAGAAGTAAATCCTGAGTTATTTTGACTGCTGTGTGGTAATTCAATCAAAATTTTGTCTTTTTTTCTCTTTTTCCCGTTTACCTTTTTTTTTTTGCATGGGTCCTCCATCTTTAGGACTACCTCCAGATCATCGTATCTGCATTTCAGAGGAGCAACTAAAATAAAAGAGAGGGTAACATGCCAGTTCTGTCTCATTCTAAAAGTACTTTCTCCCAGTCCGATCCACTAACTTCCACTTATTTCTCATCAGGTATCTCCAGCTACACAGAAGGTGGGAAATGCAGCTTTTAACTATGGAAAGTGCTGCCTGGAATGATACCTGGGTTTTATTACTAAGGAACAGGGGAGGCAGGGATTAAGTAGCAGTTTGGGCCCAAAGCACTAAAGTAACAAAACAGTGAACATATTCCAGACATGCATTACCCAAGCAATTTGAATAGCTTGACTTACTTAGTACAGTTAATTGGGAGCTTGTGTAATCCCCACTGGGAGGGTTCCAAAGGAAAATTGAGTGATCTGGTAATTTATGCAGCTTAAATCAGGTGAAAAATTCAGTTAAAGTCTTCTGATGTGCTCTGTGTCACAAGCTGTCTGTGCGCTTACATTTCCTTTCAGCCCTTCGGAAAGAATTAACCTGATCAGCAGTACAAGATCAAACTGTATTAGGTATGCAGTTTTGTATTCTAAGCATTTTTTGTTCATGTGAAAGGCATTTTTATAAAAAATCACCAAAATCATGTCTATATTTCATGGTCAACTTTCTGTTTTCATAATTTATATGCATAAATATGTAATTTATGCCTTTCACATGCCCTGATGATATTTGGATACTATGTCTCTCGGGAAACATTCCAAAGGATGCAGCTTAATAATATGGGGGAAAAGTCCCCAGTTAAATTTAAGGTTAATTCTATAGGCAAATACCATATGATTTCACCTATAAGTGTCCACTAATGAACAAAACAAACAAACGAACAAAATAGAACCAGAAACATGAAATAAGAAACAGACAGTGACCAGAGGGGGTGGGAGAGGAGATAACACGGGAAAGAAGGGAAAGGGTCTAGTCAAGGAGTGTGTATAAAGGACCCATGGACATGGACCACAGGGCGGTGATTGACTGTGGGAGTGCGGGGTAGGCAGCGCAGGGGGAAAATGGGGGGGGGGATGGGGACAACTATAACTGAACAACAATAAGAAATGAAAGAAAAGACCACTAACTAAAAAAAAATAAAAGAATAAAGTAAATTAACTCTTTAGTAGGAAAAAGTATATATGTTGCAAGGAAGCAATGGTAGTCCTATAGGGAAAGCAAAACTTTGAACTTGAGTAAGTCTCAGCCTCAGTCTCAGACCTTAAATTACTTGCTATTTGACTCTGCACAAGTTGTGTCAACTCCAGGAGCCTCATTTTTCATCGTACAACTGTGGTTCTGACACAGAACTAGGCCTGAGAACCTCTGTAGCAAGGCCTACTTAAGACATATCTGTCTTTTTACACTTTAATCAGCATCCTGCAAACCCATCAGTCTTCCTTTGTGCACTCAAGGTCTATCAAACTCCCCCAAATTGGGGATCTACTGTTTCAAGCTCCTGGTTCAGAGCTGGAGTCTGGGTAGTGAATGTGGAATATGTGGTTGATTACGCTTCACGGGACGGAGTCAGCACATCCAGTTTGTGTAACTCATTCTTGTTATCCTGTGTCGGTGGAGCAGTCTGGACACACTACGCTGGCTCTGAGCTGAATTTGTCTCAGGCCAGCCCTTTAAATCCTAGGAAAAAGCTGGGAAGAAAATTTTTTTGAAAATTAAAATTAAAATAAAAAAAGAATAAAAATAAACTATGCTGTTACATCTTGAAACATAGAACCTCCTGTTTTGGGGTCTGTTAAGAACATTGTGAACCAATGAGGAGAAATACATTATTTCAGTTTTGCCATAAAATATAGTTTCATCTTTTGCTTTCCAAATGCTGACTTGAATACTGGGAAGTGGATGCAGAATGGCCGTGATACTCATCCAAAAAAGCAGGACAGGCTACCAAAGCAGGGGACTGTCCCCTCTAGCAGAGCCACACAGAGCAGTGGTTGCTCCGCCACACCTGGCCCAGCTGGCCGGCTCCTTTCAGAGAACTACTCAATGGACCGTTTGAGAGACGGTCAGTGTGGTAAACAGAGAGAAAAATGAAGCCATGAGTTATGGGCAATGGATATGTGGAGAGATATGCCATTTTTTGTTTGATTACTATGACCATAGTAGAAACCAATGTCAAAAGCGTGACTGGGTTTTGTAAACGACAATATAGTTGTCGTGAGCCTCGAGGCAAGCTAGCATCTCTCTTCTTTTAATTTGGGGGTCCTACATGGCCATTACAGTCTTTTAGGAAGCCAGAGTTGTGTCATTTGGGCTGTGGTCTCATCTACTATAATAATTAGCTCAATAGATTTCTAAAAAAAAATGTAGACAGCCATTTCCCACTTGCCCTGTTTGTTTCACTTGTCAGTGCCATCCTCATACAACCCTCGTTGAAATTCTCCGACAATAACCCATCCCTGCCCGTGCACTGTCTTCATCATTAACATGTGCTGGATCTGCCTCTGCACACCCCTCTAGCAATACATCTAAGGTCTCTGCCCAGTTTCTTAATTGGTCAATTAAGATTCCCTGCTGAGCATGCCTCCTCTTCCGGCCTGATCTTAGCCGGCTATTCCAGGGGTGTAAACACTCACAGATTAACCTTCCAGCCCTTGATAAAAAGCTTCAGCCATCACACAACCTTTGTTCCAAAGAGCAAGTATGATTTAAAATGAACTCGATATCCTAGCTTAAAGGGCTGGAAAGGAAAATAAAGCTTAAATATAAGTGATCAGCCCATCAAAAGGCTTAGGCTTCAGGGTCCCTCCTCAAGGTCACCATTCAGTTTAGTAAAGCGATGAGGAATCGGTCATCTTATTAGGTCTCTGTGTACAGGGCCGTGATGGGGCAGCCCTGAGGCTCAGCCCTGGGGCACGATCTTCTCTTCAATTTTTGTCTAGAGATGAGCAATGCTTCTAGAACTTTTTGTTTTTTCTTAAATGGTTTTCCCAGGATATGGCCTGTCTTTTTATCAGACAATCCTAAGTTTTTGAATTTGTATTCAAAGCTACCTGTTTTTAACTTGATTTTGTCAATCATCTCACTTCTTAAAACAGGGGCTGGTCTGGAATTAGATTTGAGAGGTCGTTGATCTTTAGAAGTGTTTGTTTTGTCTCATAGTCATTCCTACTCAGACAGAGAAACTATCTTTCCAGCTGGGGCTGTCTTCAGGACCCTCACTCCCTCGTCTGAGTTTCCAGTGAAGTATTGACTATTTTTATACAAAATATCTGTTGGTAGCACACTGTCAGCAAAGAGGAGCAGGTGAGCTGGTTCAGCTGGGGTCTCCCTCCTCCAGAGCAGGTCCTGGAATAACATCATTTTGTTCCGTGTTGTTTAGATACAGTGTTGATGAGGGTGGTGGGGGGATCGGTTCCCAGCTGGGGTCGCTATCCATGGGGAGTTTGCACATTCTCCTCCTCATGTCTTCGTGATTTTCTCTAGGTCCTCCATTTCCTCCTTCATCCCAGTGTTGTGCATGTGAGGTTCATTAGTGTATCTCAATTGTCCCAGTCGTCCCAGTCTGAGTGAGTGTGTGTGTGTGTGCACCCTGGGATGGAAAGGCGTCTTGTCCAGGGTGGGTCCTGCCTAAACAGGAGTGGTGCCAGTCACCATGATTCTGAATTGGATTAAGCAGGTTGGAAAATAATTCTCTTCTTTTCCTTATTTATCTCTGTTAAACATGTGTATAGCTCACATTTATTTCAATGTTTAATATTCGAAGTATTTGGTCGTTATTTAGAAGTTTGGTAATTTTTTTTTCTGATCAGAAAAGCACCATTGGAACTTCACTTTTGTTTATATCAAATAGTTAGCCTGTGGGAAAATTGGTTTTTGTTGTATGTTGTTTTCCTTGAAGTTGCAGTTTCCAAGAATTTATTTACAACATTAAGTAAGAATTTACTTTAATTAAGTGGGATCACTTTGACCCAGGATCTGGTGCTCAATATTTAAGGTTGAGAAAAATAATGGTATCACTTTAGAGTTTTTTCGTGTCTGGGAGATAAGTGCATGGCAGTGCGATACATCAGAACGACACCTTATCAAGCCACTTGGCTCAATAACAGGACCTGTTCCACTGCCAAGAGCTCTCCCCTCTGCCACTGAGGAAGCCTAATTACAAATCTGAAGGTAGTGTTATAAGCATGAAACAGGACAGGGATGCTGATGTGCTCCAAGTATTTTTTATCAGATTGTGGCACACAGGTGACATCCCAATTCATATTAAAAATGCTTATCATGAAATAATTTGGGGATAACCCATTAAAAATCTTTGCTGAACAAGAGGAAACAGTTTCATTCACCTTTTAAGTATCTTATTCTACTTTATTTAAGTTATATCATAAATGTTATGAAAGCATAACTCTTAATTCATGCATTTAAATATGATAGAGTTTGGGGGTGACACCTATGTCTTCTTGATTAAATCCAAAGGATATTGGGGTCCCCAAACACTTATAAGCCTTCTCTGTGCACATGTAATTCCTGCCCATTTTACTGTCAGTCTGTTATATTTGTCTGAGGTTTTTCCCAGTTCCTGAACATGGATATTGTAATTCCTATCACACAGATAACATTATCTTCTGTAAAAAGAAAAAGTGGTGTATGAGGGCTATTTCAAGGCAATTTATCCACTCTTCATATATTTAGTTTTTATTTTAATAAGTAGCTTGCCTTGAAGTTTGAAGTGTATTGGTCTCATTTTTTCAGGAAAAAGGAAAGGCAATGCTCTGGCAGATTTGGAAATGTCCTCGCTTCAGCGGCTCTTTAGCACGTGGTATACTTGGGGCCAAATATTTTAATCTGAGCCCTGAGTCATTCTTTCAAAAGTACATAATCAATGTATATTTGAGGTTGTGACCTCAAATTCTCTTATGGGATAAAGTAAACAATGATATTGACAAATCCTCAGTCAATAGAACATTACACGAGAAACACCCTGTCAGTAGTAACTTGACTTACGGAAGGACCCATTACTGTACACGGAGAACTCTGCAAAAGTTGGTAAACCCTGCTTACCAACTGAATTACACAGACTCAGAAGCACTCTTACTCAATTCAGTACATTTTTAAAAATATTATCTATTTTTCCAATTCATGGATGATTATTTAGATGTATTTTAAGCTCATGAATTTCTTCCAGTTAGATCTATTTCCATTAAGATGAAAATGTTGGTGGCTTATAACTAACCCGTGTAGACATACCAGGTGTGCTGATATTTTATGCTACAGTGGAAAAGCTCGGTAACTCTGCTACAATTATTTCTATCAGGTTGAAGATGGAGTATAAGCACTAAAGGTAAATTAAATCTGAGCATTTTCTGCAATCTTTTTCATTCTTATAATTTTGATATTTGGCCTTATTTCAGTACGAACCACCTGGGAAGGAGTAGTGCAGGTATATCTTGACAAACACAATCAGAAGCTTCATTTCATTAGCCCCATCTGTCCTTAAGCACTAAATTGCTTTCCATTTATCATATACAATTGGAATTCACTTATATGAATTTTTTCAAAGTTCTTTTTGCATTTTTGTGCATTACTTTTGCAATCCTGGTTATAGTCCTAAACCAAAGGGAGAAACAAACATCATTCACATACATGCTTGATTATTTGGGTACCAATACCTGGTACTTGTTAAGAGCAGAAGAGTTGGAGGTTTTACTCTGCTTCTAAACTAGCAAGTCATCCTTCCATAGTTTCTTGGATTTTGGTAGACGCCATGACATTCTTGGTTCAGCGACTAAGGACTTTATCTTTTACACCCTTGCAAGCAGCTGGAGCTTTCTGTTTTCTTCACTTCCCCATTTCTCCGAGTCTAATGAGGACATATGGAATGCCTGAGTGCTGTTGCACACACAGTGCTTTTGCATTGTAACAGAGGAAGCTTAAATTTTGGCTACTCAAGTGTCTTATAAAGTAAACCTGCCCTAACATTTCCTTGGAGGGACACATTATCTTTGATACACTGGGCTGTAAACACACCTGTGCTCTGTTCTGGAGAAAATGACTACTTCTGTCTCCCAAGGCTATTCCCACAACCAAATTCCTTTTATACAGACCTGGAATAAAAGATGCAATGCCTCTGCTTGCAAGATGTGCAGGAAAACAGAAGACCTATGGAGAATTGCCCCCCAACCACACTTCAATGAGACATATTTTTACAGTTGTAGTAACCAAGTGTTCTTGATGAAGTAAGAATGTTTTATTTTATCAATGACACTAAGGGACTGAACATTCAAGTGGACAATGGCCAGACCATATATATGAAGAGGGAACTCTCTCTTACTCTCAACCTTTTCAGTAACCAGCCTTGGAAGCCAAACCACAACTTCTGTATAAAACAGCCACGGATAGATGGGACATGGTCAATGAATGCACACTTTTCTATTTTGCTTCCTGGCTTCCATCTCAGGATCAGACAGAGAAAGCCAAATAACACCTCCAAAAGCAACTGTATAAGAGTTGCTAGTTCTAGTCCCCCAGCCTCCAGCTTTCTTTTGCCACCAGCCTGCACTCAGGCATCCATAAGCCTTTCCTTTCCTTTGACTGTAAAACCTCCCCACTCTCCTGCCTGCCTGGAGTCCCTGCCAAATGCAAGTGAAGGGCATGGTTCTCCTGTAATGGGAAGCTCTGTTTGTTTTCATCTCAGTGATCTTCATCTTTCCACACTATTTAGACAAATATAAAAACTAGAACTGGATCCAACAGCTTAATTTCTGTGAAAGAGACCTAATTAAGACCTTATGACTGTGTGTGTGTTTTAAACCATCTGAATTATGATTCAGGGTAAAAATCTAATCTAGATAGTATAATCCTTGTGGACTTATATATATTTGTAATGTAGTGCTAGTGCTCACCATTAATGAAAAAAGCAAAAATCTCAATTTTAAAAATTGTATATTTAGTCTCTAGAAACTTACAAAATGGCATGCAGCTAGAGATACTCACTATGAATAGCTTTAAAAATGCCTCTAACATATAAATATTTAAATATATTTAAAGTTGTATTGCTTTTATAACCTTACCATCCATGAAATGGTTTAGATGAGATAACCTCCAGTGCTGCTGTTCATTAGTGTGAATGAAGGAAGAGTTTTGGAAGCAATAGCTGGCTTTATCAAGAGTGGTGACATTTTGCAGCCAATGAAGAGCCCTTATAAAATGGTCAAACTGAAGGAAGAATAAGCACCAGCAAGATTTTTGAATAGGCTCTTACTGTAAAGACCAAAGAAATGTATTACAGAACTTGCTGCTCATTATAGTTTTCAAGCATGTTTGCTTAACAGAGAAATGAGAGTATTTTTAGAGGCAGAGCCCCTTAACTAATTGTAAATTCAAACACTGAATGGGCAGAAGGAGGCATATGTCTGGGAACCCAGACTCTTGTGCGCAGTTCAATGGAAATTTCACTGATGTCAAGAAAATCACCTCGTTAAACACAAATACAAACAGCTCCCCCTCTCATCTATGAATGGTTCTACCCACAAGGAAACATCTCCATGAGAAGTAAAACCACCAATATAACTGGGCTAATTATAGTTTCAGAATAATGGCCTTCTAGCTACATATGACTGTCTAAACGTGGGCTGCCAAAAAAGGTTTAAATGGCTTTTGCTCATGGTTCAGAAAACATTAAGAAATGACAGAGCTTAGAAATAAAATCATTTCAAGATCCATGTTTATAGCGTTTCTGACGCAGGATGATCAGCCTCAACTTCCTGTTCAGAAAGCTCATTATACTTCCATATAACAAAGAATATCTGCCTACTAATGAGGAAAATGGCCATTCTATAACATTCACCTGTTATTATAAATTATTGATAAGCATGTAGAAAGCAAGAGGTACTGAGTATGGCTTTGACAAAGCACCTCAGCCACCTGAGCAGCATTACCCTCCCCCCCCACTCTACCTTGGCTCCCACAGAGCAGTGGCTTGTTATTAGAACCCCATGGTTAGAGTGTGGAAGGACAACAGTGTTCTGCAAAAAAAGGAGATATGTACCGTTCCTAGAAGGTGGAGACAGACTATATCCATACACTAACAGAGACAATACTCTATCTAGCTTAGGTTCTGGGAAGAATAGTGATATGCCAAGATGAGGTAGATGGTGAGTTTGGGGTCACTCAGTGAGTTCAGCATAAATCATGTTGAGCTGTAGACACGTCTTATATCTAAGTCTTTTTGGCAGTTGGGTCTATAGGACTGGCAAGGCATGCCAAACTTAACCTAAAGATGCACATCAACATAAAAGCCATTACTGTGGAAGTGATAGCTGGCCTACAGGAGTGAGATCAGAGAGGAGATATGGGTAGAGAAGACCAAACAGAAGTTGTTTCTCTTGAGGACTCTTAAGAGGCAATGCCTTAGTACTGACCGTCATAACCAGTGATGGAACTAGATCAGCTACACAGTGAAGGCCTGAGTGGTGCCCCCAGGCTCTCCTGAAATAATACCGCACAGGGGTCCTTTAGAGACCATGGCCTATATTGTAAGCCAAAGACCACTCTGTTTCTATATCTAGGCAGTCTTTGAAATTCACCTAAAAGCTGACTAAAGTGAATCTTGTGTAGATTTTTTTTCATATATCAATATATTTGTTTCCTTCTTGCATCTGTGTTATGAAAAGAAGAAAACCTTTTGCTTGATGAAATGACAGTGTAGGATATAGAATACAGACTTGGAAAATAAAACTAAAAGCAAAAAATCTCCACAGTATGTTGATATACTATGCAGAAAGAATAAAATTCTTTATTTTTATACTTCTAGAAGAATTTGCTGCTGTTCCAAAATCTTGTTCTACAGTAATGAAAGTCCAGTGGTCAGATAAAAATGCTAATGAAATTGGCTTTTAGCTCTGGCACTGGGAGGTCGGAGATAATTATCAGCCATTGACTGTCCCATCAAATGAATTACATTGAACCTTAAGACCATCAGAGGAAAATCCACATTCTTATGAAGTTGCTTCAGGTCTACTCCTATTCTTTTTTTTTAATTAGGGATTTTTAAAGGAGTTCCATTTGATCTCTTTCAGGACACTCAAGTTTAATTCCATAAAACGGCCTCTGTAATATCCTTGCTTTTTTTTTTTTCAAGTAATTCTGTTGGGCATGGGAGATGAGGGAGGGCAACGACTGGTCAGTGTCTGTGATATAATCTTTGGCTGACTTTGGGTGATGTTTAAAACGTCTAAGCAGTGTCTATTACCTGTCTACACCATAATGCATTTGTTAATTCTCTATTGTTGAACAGCTGCCTATTGACATTTTTATGTTATCATGTGTGTTGTAGCAATAAAAATACCTTACTCTTTACACCTAAAAATAAATGCTTCTAAGTAGAATTGCTGTATATAAAAAGCTTTATACTTTCATATTGTTGCCAACTAAAACAGTAATAGAGCATGATAGAATAATTCTCTGAGATTAACATATATTTAGGACAGACCATTTATTCAATAATTTGCATTTGTTTGGTCTCCTGGGAAAGCAATTACATCTAATTGTATTTTTTATCAGCTACATTTTCCTTTCTCCTATTATTGTTGTTGATGTCTTATTTTGGTCAAATGGATATAGATTATCCAAAGTCCATGAGTTCAAAAGTATGGAGAATGGCATAGAAATAGATCAGCTATTAATGCTGACATATTTAAAACATGACACACCAGGGCCGTGCTTATACATCGAATTTAACTTTTGTCATATCAAGTTATTTGGAGCCCATTTATAAATCTTGAGCGGTTGGTATTGATTTTATTTGGCATTAGAATAGTGTTTCTGCATCTCTGACAACTTAAAAGCAGAAGTTTGGGTATAGTTATGATTTATAATGCATTGATCATAAATGAAATGTCATTACCACTTATCTGGCTTCATCATTGTCTCATGCTATGGTAGCATTCCTATAAATACAGTCCAGGAACACATTTATTTGTGCCACCTAATTGTATACCTAAAGCATTCTTCAAGATTTGATAATTTTAGAAATTTCATTGTGTGGTAGATGCTGCTAACTAGCTTCCAGAACTCCAACTTCTTTTCTTCCTTAGTAATAGAAGTGTAATATAATTAGAGATGACAATGAGCTTTGTAAAGAGATTAGATTCGTATATCTTCCTCCTTTCACGGAGCCCAGCAACCAGCCCTGAATTGTCTATATCTGGATTTGTTTGTACAAGAATGCGTAACCCTTTGTGTCTGAGCCGAATTATTTGGTATGCCTTTTTTATATACAGCCAAGTCTAAATTACAATATAGTGAAATTTATCCCCACGTCCAGACTATACTCAGGAACAAGACTGGTAATTTGTCTCCATTGTCTATGGAACATCTGTGGGTTTCCCAGCTGCAAATCCTAAAGTAGAAGAGATGAGACCGGCCTATTGCCTAGGTGGCAGGTGTGATAGGACATCCCAAGGAAGCCCATGCTTTTCTTCCACTAAAGACTCACTCCTGGTTTTCATTACCTGTTACTGTGTAACACAGCACTACCAACCGGTGGCTTAAACCAGTAAGTGGTTATTATCTCACAGTTTCTGTGATTCAGGAGTCTTGACATGGCTTTGGTATGTTCACTGCTTCAGGGTCCCACCTGAAAGCTGCAGTCAAAGTGCTGGCCACGGCTGCAGTCCAAGCTCAAGGTTCATCTTGGGAGAGAAAATGTCCAAGCTCACATGGGTCATTGGAGAATTAGTTTTTGTTGTCTATCAGCTGGAGGCTGTTCTCACTTTCTGGCTTTGCCTTGGCCAGTGGCCACCCTTGCTCCCTTGTCATATGGACCTCCCCAACATGGCCACTCACTTCAACACAACCAGGATGAGAGAATCTCTAGCTAGACATGTGTAGAAATCTTATATAGTGTAATAACTGCAGTGACATCCTATAATTTTTGCTGTAATTTATAGGTGGAAGCGAGTCACAGGCTCTAGCCACACAAAACAGAGGGGACCGCACAAAGGTGTGAATGTTAGAAGGCAGAGGTCAGTGAGGGTCTTCCCAGAGTCTGTATGCCACAATGCTCTGTGACAATTAAACACATTTCTCCTATCCCTGACATGTTGCTACTTACCTTTAACACTTATTGTATGTTTAATGTGTATTGTCTTTTGTAGAATCCTATTTTGTAACAATGTCTTTGAGCTGTATTATTTTCCAAGAAGTCATAGAATCTCACCTGGCTTTGGAGCCATCTGCAAACATAAAATGTGCTTTTCTTCTTTTTCAAAAAAATATTTTAAAACAGGTTACTTTTTTATCTTGACCTGTTTAAGAATCAATCTAAATTCCATTTTTAAAATTAATCTTTATTATATTTTTCCATTAGCATTTAGTCCCCTTATACCTCCTCCCCCCCACAATCACCACACCGTTGTCCATGTCCATGAGTCCTTTTTCCTTTTTGCTCAATCCCTCCACCTCCTAACCCTCACCCCCATTAGCTGTCATCTTTCAACCAAACCACCTTAGATATTAAGTAATTCTGATCTGAGTATTTTCCTCTCTTGTTTACAATTGAGTCAGCTTAAGACAATGAAAATCACCCTTAAATTTGTTGTATCCATTTTAAAATAAATAGTATATGTTTAGGGTACTATTTAAAAATATCCATATAAACATTTTCCTGCTCTATTGTTTTAAAATGATATTAAATACAAAATAAACAAGAAGGCATCTAAGAAAGTATCCTTGATACTTTGCATCCAAGGTGACAGTTATAATGAAGTTATAATGGAAGTCTTCATTATCAATATAATGAAGTTAATAATGGAAGTCAAAGTTTACTTTTGTTCCTAGATAAGGATTAAACATTTAAATCAGAGCCTGGAATATTACATACAGAGGCATGCATATATATTTTCTAGCACAGTTCCCAGATTTGGGATCCTGGTTGCTGCATATTTTTGACATGTTTTAACTATATGACACTTTGTTATCCTGTGTGGAAAATTAGTGATAATTGGAAAGAAAGAAGTAAGGATGTTAAAAAATCGGCAGGGTAGAGAGAGAGAGTTTCATGAAGCAACTTTGAAAGGGATATAAGGAAGCAGAGCCCAGGGTGCTGCTGCTGCCTTCCGACGCTGCAGTCCTCGCTCCCAGGGGAGAGGGAGTGAGTCTGCACGTCAAGGCCCTTCCCTGTCCATGTGGCTTGCTGCTAGAAGGTGCTAAGATCTGGCAAAAGGCAATATATATTAACCTTTACAAGGGCAAATGGTGTGGGATAATGAGCTGAAATTTTCACTCCAAATTAACTTGCTGGATCACCTTGGAGGATCACTTATTATATTTTAACCTCAATTTCCTCATCTGGAAATTGATGTTACGATCCATATGTCTCAGGGGTGTTGTTGAGCATTCAGTGAGATAGTGTCAATACAGTACCAAACCAGTTCCACAAACTATGGATAACTAAAACAGAAAAAGTGATAGTGTGCATGAGTGTGTATTTATGTGCTTGGGTTTTAAATAACATTTTTAAAATTTAATTTTTAAAGAAAGAGGAAGGGAGAGGGAGGGGGAGAGAGGAAAAGAGAGAGAGGGAGAGGGAGAGAGAGGGAGAAGGAGAGATTATTTTGTCCCACTTGTTTATGCATTCATTGGTTGATTCTTATATATGTCCTGACTGGGAATTGAACCCACAATCTTGATCTATCAGGACAACACCATAACTAACTGATAGGCAGGGTAAATGGTAAATGGAAAATCATCCCTGGGTATTATTCCTATAGTTATCCATAGTTGCATACCTAGCAAATTTATTTTCTTGTTAATATTGAAGTTCATTATCATGTATCCCTAAAGCTGATAAAAGACTAAAAATGGAGTCTACCTATTAGATATTGTATTTGAAGCACTCAGCACATTTATTGTCACTAGGAAGCCCTCAATAAATAATAATTCCCTTCTTAATTATCGCCCATCCATCACTGAAATTCAGTAAATATTTCTGGACACAAATGTTCTTAATTATAAGGTAAAACTGTTTTTTGGTCCAAAAGGTGCACTTAAATTTTCCTAGGAAGAATTACTGTCTAATTTACTCTTATTACAGTAAACCTTGCTTATGGATAAAAACATGAGATGACATTCTTTGGAGAAAGACTGTTTGAAATTAAGTTTTGTAGAAAAACTCATAACTTGACAATCAATGAAGTTTGTGACTTGGATATTAGGTGATATTCTACTTTCAAAATTATTCTAAGAACATATTCAGCATATTGATTAGAAGCATTTGAATTATTTTAAAACTCACATTGCATAGCCTTATCTCAACTGCTAAAAATGAAACTCAGAAATTTTATAGAAACCAGAATCTGATTAAACTTGCTCTTCAAAGCTGTTTCTCTCCATTGTGAAAATTGAATTAACATTTTAGGCTTTGAAAACTTAGTCATTGGTGTATATTTATTTTTATCTTTCTCATCTTTGCCTGTTATCAAGTATATTATTTTAAAATCATTTTATACTGAAATTAAATTATTCCTAACATAATTTATTTATAATAAATATGGCATAATCTTTGAATTATATAGGCATGTATTATCTAACTGCAAATATCAGTAATATATAGAATGTATCTTTTTGGAATCAACAATGAAATTGGATATGTTTTCTAGAACATTTACTTTTTTATAAATATGTGTATAGAATATGACTGAGAACAAATTTCCAACTTAAATGTTGAGGATATGGAAGAAATGTGCTAAGTAAATGGTGCTTATAAAATTAGCAATATCTTGCATAAAATGACTGTGGTAACAAATGATAATAAATGTGTGGATTTCTTGTGGCATTTGGAATACTGCAAAAATCATGAGAAACCTTATTTCTTTAACTAATTCTTGAAAAATTTTGGAAAAATATAAAGCCATACCTGATGAAATAATTAAGATAAGCAGATTTCTCTCGGATAGCTATTGCATGGAGAAATTGCACTTAATTTGTAGTCAAGAGTCATGAACTAAGTGAATACAAAACATGGGAAAATGATGGGAGTTAGATTCTTTTTATTTATTTTCAGGTGATTATTTTCCTATAGAAGCATGATCTAACTTCTATTGTGTTATTGTTACTATCAGTACTCTGGACTCAGATATTTATTTAGACACTAGCTATGAAAACCTGAGGATGTAACAACTTTGAACCTTTGTTCTACAATAAATTGGAGAAAATGATACTTTTACTGTGAAGTTTGTTTTGAGTATTCATTGAGACATTATTTAGTCAATATTTTTATAAAAAATCCCCACCATTCTACCAAAACATCTCATATCAAGGACATTCCAAATCTCTATGTCTCTCTATAGAAAACATGCTTTTCAGTCATCTGAAATTTGATTTCTCATCAGCATGTGATTGAACTGATCACCCTTTTATTCCCAACTCTCATCCATTAAGCATCCATGACACCATACTTTTCCTCTTTTTCCTCTGCTTCATGAATCTCACCATCTCATTCTCAAGAATCATTACAATTAACCTAGAGAGTAAGTAGAACTTCTGCGCTCTCTTTCTCTCACTCTGTTGTGTCATTTCCTTTGTAATAATTTATCAATGTAATGATGACTCATCCATGTACATAACAAGGTTAGACCAGACCTAACCTTGAGCACCAGACCCGTATATCCAAGTATCCACTCAAAATGTCCACTCTATGATATTTGAATTCATCTCAAATTCAATATGTTCCACAATGAAACTCCTGATCGTGTAAATGTTTCCTCCCAAATTAAAATATATGAGAAGGCATCAGTTAAGCATTATTGTTTGTTTCTAATATAATGTTTCCTATGTCGGTGAGTTTTACCATCTGCCATCTTGGCACACAAGACCTAAGCATAGGAATTATCATTAATGCTAATTTCTCTCTCCTCAATACCTATTTCACTATCAAGTTCTAAAAATTTTATGTTAATATATTTTCTACTCATCTACTTTTCTGCTACCATACTCCCCCCTCCACCCCGCCCCAGTTGAAGTTACTGTTTTCACTCATCAAGTATCCTCTGGTCAAGACTCAGTGTCTTGACCCTGGTCCCTCTCCAATCTGTTCTTCAGACTATAACTGCTATTGTATTCTCAGGACAACACTGTGATGGTATCACACCCCCTCACCAAATTAGACATCACTCCTCCATTGTTCTTAGGAAAACGCTGAAAGTGCTCAGTGTTGCCGAACTCCTGCCTTGCTGCCAGTCTCATCTGGTGTTAACTTGCCTTGCTCTCCAGTCTTAAAAGTTCACTCACATGTGCTCCTGCTGAAGGGCCTTTAAACCTATAGCACCCAGCTTTGAGCATGCTCACCAACCTCCCTCTCTCCTGCTAGGGTCTTACTCTCTCCTCCACAACTGCCCCAAATACCTTTTCTGCAGGAAACTTGCTCTGCTGCTCCCGCCTGTTCTGGTTATTAGTTAAAAGCTATCATATATAACACCCCTTTCCTTTTTAACACTCTACTCAGTCTCAGTGTATAACTGTGCCCTTTTTTTCTGATTATTTGAATAATGTCTGAATTTATCTGTAGACCCTTCTGCTGTCACTCACTCTGCAGTACCCAGAGTATGACAGCCTGAATAAATATTTTAGAAATATTGCTATTAAAACTAAAAGGCTCCACAATATCTAAACTATTACATTGTTATTTTATGCCTGTGCATTGATTTATTTTTGTCCTCATCTACTTTCTTAATTCACATCATTGATCAAGCAATTATTTTGTGAAGTGTTTTTAATAATAATTAGAGTCAATTTATATGGCACTTCTTTGAAGAAGCGCTCATGCAATTCAAATAAATATGATTTATGTATGAAGGGGTGCCCAAGAAATGAGAATTATCCTCTGGAGTATGGGTCCCTTGTAGTACAGGTTTACCCTGTTAGGGGAGTGTTCTAGGAACCCATCTGTTTTGGTGTACCACCTGGAGTTATTGTGAGAGGCTGCATTTGGCTTCAGTGAATCTTTTTTTGAAGGCTCTTTCAACACATTTGCTCATTTCACGATGCATGATTTATGCACACACCTGTCCACACCATGCTGAGTTTTCAACAGTTTTTGACTAAAAGTGGCATGACCCCGATGCCCCACCCTCCCTGTTCACCTGATCTCACCCCAAATCACTTTTTTTTTGTTTCCCCAGATGAAAAAAAGTCCTTGAAGGGAAACATTTTGCTGATGTGGAAGAGGGGAAACAAAACATGGCAGAAACATTAAAAGATATCAACATTGATACGTTCAAAAACTGTTTTGAGCAGGGGAAAAAACATCTTGATGGGGTATTGCATCAAATGGAGAGTACTTTGAAGATGACTGACATTTAAACATGTACAAATTAATACACAATTTTTTATAAATAAGTTCCAGGTTTTGGAGGTTCTCCTCTTATGCCTCTTTTCTATATCTTCAATTCACCTTGCTTTAAAAGAAAACATTTAAAAGAAAAGTACCTTGACTTGCATCATACTAATATATTAAATACAAATGAAATACCATTATGCTACCTTGTCCTGTAGAGCCTGTCAGGGAATAAAATCAGTATTATGATTAGCATAAGTATAGTCGAATATTCTTTACAACTTCTGCTGCTTGCTCTCACCTGCATTTTCAATTTCATAACACTTTTCTTTCAAGTACTTTCTTTCTGCATATTTCAGTAAAATTCATACAATCATCTAGAATCATCAGCATCACTATCAGGATGAATAGGCTTAAAATTAGAATAAAAGATACTATGTGTAGCGGGAACGTGCAATCTCACTCTTCTTTTTTACTTTGCCTATACATCCTGTTCCCACAGAAAAGTAGGTTGATGGAATTACAACGATTGCAGCGTAAAGCAGGATTCAGTGCCGTGAGGAATAATTCTGTTATTGACAGTAGTGTGGCATGCTTGGAGATAATGGTCCTGGGATCATACCACAGGCTGGAAAGGGGCAAAGATTTAGAACGAGGAGACACTGAGCTGCCCAGTAAAGTCCAAGGGGATGATAAGAGAAATAGCTTACAAGAAAATAGTAAATTGAAATATTTCAGTTATGAGACAAATGAAAGGAATTTTCAGAGGCACAGAATAATTTAGACAAAGCAATATGTATCAAAGAAAATGTTAAACAATCAAAAGAATGAAAGAGAGGAGACATTAAAATAATTTTAAAAACGTTCACAACCTCAGATAAAGCTAATATGCTTGGGTTGAAAGAATGTACCAAAGGCTGGATAGAATAAATTTAAAAGGATTACATCTCTAAATATATGTTGGCACACAAGTCAGAATATCGGGTATTGAAGATGAACTCCTAACCCTTTTCCGGTAACTAGTAACCAGTTTTGGTTTCTAAAAACATGCAGATTAGATTATCATCATACTCCTTATTGGTAATGTCAGGTAGAAGAGAACGGTAAAGAAACACAGTAACATTATGAATAATAATTAAACTATTGCCTAATTTCTGAGGGCTATTAAATCCTTTTGTTTCATATTTTATTTTATTAACTATTGAAATACATGCTTTATTAGTTTAACAAATTGAAGCTTAATAGTTGGCTTAGTTGGTTGGAGCATAATCCCATATACGAAAAGGTTGCGGGTTCAAGCCCTGGCCAGGGCACCTGCCTGGGTTGCAGTTTTGATTCCCTGTCAGGGATGTATTGGAGGCGACTGATCAAAGTTTCTCTTTCTCCTTCTCTCCCTCCCTTTCTCACTAAAATCAATATAATCATATCCTTGGATGAAGATTGAAAAAATATTTTGATTGAAAAAAGATACAAAATACCAAAGCAAAAAGGAAATATTTATTTAATTGTATAATTTTTAGAAAATGGCATAATAAAATACTCTATTATATAATTAAAAAGACAAATCATATACATAGGAAGATAGTTGTAATATTTATACCAGAAAATTGACTACAAATGTTACACTTTTCATAGGTTATCAAGTTGGATTAAAAATTGAGAAATCTGTGGTATAATTTGACATAAACAAACATATTGTTTAATCCATTACTCATCAAAATCATGGGCAACACCATTACAGGGGTTGGCTACCTAAAGCACAGTATGGGCACACTATGAAATACTGAGCAGGAATAAAAACAAAAGATAGACCTGCATCTGTTGATGTAAAGAGCTTTAAGATTTTAAGTAAAAAGCAAAAGGGGCAGAACAATGTCTACAGTATTTTACTGCTAATATAAAATACACTAACATGCATAAGCTCTATTTTCTATGGGCAGTATAGAGTCATGGAAAACATTAAAAAATAAATTCTGAAAGAGTACACAGAAAAATGATGTTCATAGTTGTATATGGGGGCTCTTAATTCAAATGTAGTAGTAATTAAAGGGAATATTTACTATATCTTTATTGTTTAAATATGGTAATAATTAAATGTCTTAATAAATTTTAATATTGCGCACTTGAAAATTAAAATAAGATTGATTGGATTAAAAATAAAAAGCTAAAAGCTGAAAGTGAGATTTATGTGCTGTCATAAAGGGGGGTTCAGTTTGCTCTAACACTGGAGAGAAAAACAGTTTCTAATTCTTGTAACTAAAAATACAAGGCATTGATGTGCTAAAAAAATTAGATGCTCTTTTAGGCCTTGAAAAAGAAGGATCTATATGCACATGTTTAAAAAAGAAATAAGCTGTCACCGCACTCACATATCATTCCAACTACCATTATTCTCAAGACAGGCAGTCTGGCTGCATTACTCCTGACATCAGTTACTGTTATCACAGTCTTAGGGTGGTTCTGAGTAAAAGAAGGCTGCAAACGCTCTGAATCCCACATGGGAAGCAGGGGCACATGAAAACTTGACTGCAGCCTCAGTGTGCAGCACTATGGGTTAGAAATGAAATGTTCAATGTAAGCTTGAGTGTTTTAGCATCGACAGGCCAATGCACTTTATTGTCTGGAGTCATGTTTACACAGCATTTGATGCAGAGGTAGAATATCTTTGTCTTTGAGAGTAGAAACTTTGATTTTGAACAAAAGTGTTTTCTGAAAGCCTGAATATGGGCAATAAAATCTAATCATCTCTCACACACACACACACACAAAAACCACTACAAGAATTAAATGAGTGTGGGGAAGATAGCAGCGGGATCGGTGGAAGCTGCACTTACCCCCTTCTGGCCTCAAACTAGAGTTACAACTGAATTGTGGAAGAATCAACTCGAATAACCAATGGAAGAAATGCTGGCCTGAAATTTTATAGACAAGGACTTGCAGAGGCCACTTGGAGACTGGTAGAGTGTAGGGAGAAACAAGGAGGGCTGGTCCTGAAAAGTGACTGAGTATCTATAGAGGTATCTCAGCAGCAAAGGTTCCCCCTGAGGAAAGTGGGTCTCAACCCAGTGCTGAGTTCCCCAGCCCAGAGCAACAGAGCCAAGCAGAGGCACCCACATAACATCTGGGGGCACAGATTATCAGTGCAGATTCTGTCCACCAGGTAGAGAGAGAAGGCTGCTAGAGACTTAGGTGCCCTTTTGCAGGGCCATTGCACAGAGTCTCCTTCCCAGCTACTTGTCCTTGGATCTCATGGGAGGAGTGTGGGTCAGAAACAAAGTAGGTGGTGTGCATTTGGGGACAACCTAGTGAACCATCCCCTGGATTCATCCCTATGCTGAGTTTATCTCCCACATCACCCGTGGATGCTGTCTTCCTTAGGGCAAACCCTCCAAACTGCATCCATCATCCTAGGGGGAATATGTGGACCCCACTCCCCCCATGCCCTATTACCAGCCTGAGCTCATGCTCTGCAGAAGAGTTTTCTGCCTGAGACTGTGGTATAGATTCTCTTGAAAGGATCCTGAGGAGGAACATAAGGAAAATCAGACATAGCTGTGTGGCTTGAGGCAGAGACCAGCTCCCCTCCCTCCTACTGTGGGCCAGGGGAGCCCAGCCCCAGTGGCTGCCTTCCAGTGGGATTGCCCCATCCCCCATAGCAGTAGTGGCATAGCTGCCTGCCTTCCTCAGTCCTCCAGGATATATCACACTAGCCCCATTAGAAGAGAACCATTAGCTCCATTCTCCTAACTTCTGGTAGCCCAACCAGCTGAGCATGTGATACAAAGTAGTGCCGGCCAGGATTCCCCGTGAAATAGACTTTATAGAAAGTCTGGGTGGACTATGGGAAAAACTGAGTTGTGAAGCTCTTGAGAAGGACCATTTTTCCTTCTGCACAATCCAGACTAGCAGCAACATTACTGTGCATAGCCGTCCCTTTACTCGTCCAAGCCCTGGTCGGTGTCAGCCTGATGAACACTGTTGGCCTTATCCTGATGAATCCCTGAGGCCCTACCCTACCACAAAGGTCCACAGATTTGGAAGGCAGCTAGCCTTGGTATACCCTTATGCTACTGACACTGAGTGGCTGAAAATCTAGCACTGGTGCCAGGTTTGAATCTGTATCAGTCTAGTGAACACCACTCACCTCTATCTAGTGATGCACTGAGGGCCTCCCACAAGTATCTCACTACTGCCAGAGAATCTTTCAGTAACTGAGTCTAACAGACATATAACAAGTAAAGGCAAATCTTAGAAATCCTTGGGCTTTTTGCTGACGTGGCCCTGGGGTTGGGGTGGGGCTGGTGGAAACTGAGCCTTAGTGTGCAGACAAGCCCTTCCCCTGTACACCAAGGTCCAACAGCCACAAACTGTAGATTGCTTTGTAGCTCTACACAGATAGCACAAGACCTGTCAATGGCAGTGCCTGGTATTCACCACCACTGGATCCCTTCCCAAGGGGCCCCAGAACCAACATAACAAAGGCTGGAGACGACATTAGAGCACAACTCAAATAGCTCCACAAATTGCACAAGGAAAGGGACATTTTGACAGACAGACACAAGACCCTGTTGTGGTGAATTCAGCTTTTTGGAGCCAATCATCTCATTGCCGTTCACATGTTGGGCTCAGGGTTGGTTCTCATAGCCAGCAGAGGGGCAACTTCACCCATGGATGAGCCAAAAGCAATCAAGTTTCAACTACAGCAGCAGGATTCACATAATCCACATAGGGACATTCCGGGAACACCTAGCTCAGGCTGTGAGGGAAAAGTGCCTCTGCTTCATGATATACCTACTAGATAAGGCCACCATGCTAAGACATAGAAGGGCCATCTAATCCACTGAGACAATACACAAAGAGGGAGACAAAGGAACATGCCCCAAATATTGTAAAAGCAGAGAAAATCCCCAGAAAGAAGAACTAAATTAAATAGAGGCAAGAAAGCAAGCTACCAGATACACTTTAAAGCAAAGGTTGTAAGGATGATCAAAGAATTTAATAGAATTTCAACGGCATGAGAGAGAAAATAGAAAGCACAAAAAAGAGTCAGAAATCCTCTGGGTGGTGTAGTTCAGTGGATTGAGTGTGGGCTACAAACCTAGGAGTCATCAGTTCAATTCCCAGTCAGGGCACATGCCTGGGTTGTGGGCCAGGTCCCCAGTAGGGAACGCGTGAGAGGCAACCACACATTGATGTTTCTCTCCCTTTCTGTCTCCTTCCCATTCCCTTTCTCTATAAATAAATAAATAAATAATAAATAAATTTTAAAAAGAGTCAGAGATGAAGAATACATTCTCAAAAATGAGGTATGCTCTAAGGAATCCTTATCAACCATCAAACTAGATGCAGCACAGGGATGAACTTAATCGGCAATTTGGAACACGAGGTAGCAGAAAACATCTAATCAGGGCTACAAAAAAGAAAAAAATAATTTAAAATAATTAAAAAATAATTTTAAAAAAGAAAAAAGACAGAAAATAAGTGTAGTCTAAAGGACCTCTTGGACAATATGAAGAATAACAACGTCTACATCAGCAGGTACCTGAAGGAGAAAAGAGGGACCAATGAATTCAGAACCTATTTAAAGAAATAATGGCTGCAAAATTTCTTAATCTGGTGAAGAAAAAAGATGCAAATGCCCAAGAACCCCACAGTCCCAAATGAAATGAACTCAAAGAGGCTTACACCAAAAGACAAAGAAGAATCTTACGAGCTGCAAGATAAAGAGAGTTAATCAACTAAATGTGATCTCCCATAAGACTGTCAACTAATTTGTCCACAGAAACATTTCAGGCCAGAAAGGATTGACATGAAATACTCAAAGTAATGAAAGCAAGGCTTACAACCAAACTAATTTACCCAGCAAGTCTGTTATTCAAAAGATAAAATTAAACAAAGAACTTTCCACAGAACAAAAAGCTAAAATAGTTCATTGTGACCAAACTAGTATTAAAAGAAATGTTAAAGGGTTTCTTTCAAGAAGAGGAAAGACAGAGAGAGAGAGAGAGAGAGAGAGAGAAATAAAAAATAAAATGGCAATAAATGCATACCTGTTAATAATCATCTTAAATATAAATAGGTTACATGCTCCAATCAAAAAACACACTGTAGTCTTGACCAGTGTCACTCATCTGGTTGGGCATCATCCCACAAAGCGAAAGGTTGCTGGTCAGAGCATATGCCTGGATTCTGAGTTCAGTTCTCAATCAGGATGCCTACAAGAGGGAACCAATAGATGTTTCTCTCCTTTCTTTCTCCCTCCCTTCCTCTCTCTCTTTAAAAATAACTAACTAACTAAATAAATAATCTTTAGTACAGAGCAGCTGAATGGATAAGAAAACAAGAGATATAGATATAGATATAGATATAGATATAGATATAGATATAGATATAGATAAAGCTATAGCTATACAGGCTGCAAGAGTCCCACCTCAGACTGAAAGATACAGACTGAAAGGAAAGGAAAGAAAAGGAAAAGAAAAGAATGAAAAAAAATTATCATTCAAGTGAAAATTTAAAAAAATGTTGGGGTAATCATATTTATATCAGACAAAATGGACTTTAAAACTATAATGATAATAAAAGATAAAGAAGGAAAGTACATAATAACAAAGAGCTCAATCCAACAAGAGGATGTAATCCTTAAAAATATTTATACACCCAACAAGGATGCACCTAAGTTCATAAGGCAAATTTTGGTAGACATTAAAGGACAGATCAACAGTAATACAGTCATAACAGGGGATTTTCACACATCACTGACATCAATAAATATATCTTCCAGACAGAAAATCAACAAGGAAAGAGTAGCCTTAAATGGCACACTAGATCAGATGGATTTAATTGCTATCTCTAGAGCATTTCATTCCAAAGCAGCAGAATGTACATTCTTTTCAAGTGCACATGGAACATTTTCTAGGATAAACCACATGTTAGGACACAAAACAAATCTCAGTAATTTTAAGAAGATTGAAATAATATGAAGCATTTTTTCCAACCACAATGACATGAAACTAGAATCACTTACAAGAAAAAACTGAAAAAGACACAAACACATAGAAGTTAAATAATATGTTACTAAACAATGGATAGATTGTTTAAACAATGATATCAAGAAAGAAATCAGAAGTTGTCTTGAGATCAATGAAAATGAACATACAACAGCCCAAAATCTACAGGACTCAGTGAAAGCAATCTTAAGAGGGAAATTGGTAGCAATAAAAGCCCACCATAGAAAAATCTCAAATAAAATATCTAACCTACACAAGAAACTGGAAAAATGATAGAAAACAAAGCCCAAAGTAAGCTGAAGGACATAATAAACATAGAGCAGAAACAAATGACATAGACATTAACAGATGTAAAGAAAATTAAAAAACAATGAAACCAAGAGCTTATTCTTTGAATAGATAAGCAAGATTGACAAACCTCTAACCAGACTCATAAGAATAAAAGAGAGAGGACCCAAATGAATAAAATCAGAAATAAAAGAGCAATTGACATTATAGAAATACAAAGGATTATTAAAATATTACATAAAATTATATGCCAACAAGTGGACAACCTGGACAAAATAGATTGAATTTTACAAATGTACAATCTTCTGAAACTAAATCAGTAAGAGTCAGAGAATCTGAATAGGCAGATTATAGCAGCTGAAATTGAAGCAGTAATAAGAAACTCCCAGAAAACAAAAGCCCTAGAATGGATGGCTTCCTGGATGAATTTTAGCAAACATTCATAGAACTACCACCTATCCTTCTCAAACTAAATTGCAAAAAATTTAAAAGAGGAAAGATTCCCAAGCTCATTGTACCAGAACAGCATTATCCTGAGTCCAAAACCAGATAGAGACACTACAAAAAAATAAAATTATAGGCCAATATCCCTGATGAGCATACATGCAAAAATACTCAACAAAGTATTAGCAAATGAAATCCAGCAGTACATTAAGAAGATCATACACCATAACCCAGTGGGAGTTATCCCAGGGATGTAAGGTTGATATAATATTTACAAAACAAAGAATAAAAATTATATGATCATATCAATAAATGCAGAAAAACATTGACAAAATTAACACTCACTTATGATAAAAACTCTCAGCAAATGGCCAAGTGAGAGTAGAGGGAATAAAACTCAAAATAAGAAAGGTCATTATGAGAAACCCAAAGCTAACATTTTACTCAGTGAGAAAAAATAAAGTAATTCACCTTAATGATCAGGAAGAAAATGGGGATGTGCATTTTCACCATTTTTATCTAACACAGTACTGGAAGTTTTGGCCACAGCTATCAGACAAGAGGAAGACATAAAAAGCATCCAAATTGTAATGGAAGAAGTAAAGCTTTAGTTATTTGCAGATAATGCGATACTGTACAGAGAAAACCCTAAAGACTCAACCATAAAACCACTAGAACTAATGAATGAATTCAGTAAAGTAGCAGGATACAAAATTAATACTCAGTAATCAGTTGTATTTTTATACACCAATAATGAATGACCAAAAAGGGATTTAAGAAAATAATCCCATTTACAACTGTACCAAAACAAATTAAAATAGCTAGGACTAAATTTAACCAAGGATGTAAAAGACCTGTACTCAGAAAACTATGTCATTGAAGAAAGAAATCAAAGAAGATAAAAATAAATGAAAGCATATGCTGTGTTCATGAATAAGAAGAATTAGCATAGTTAAAATGACCATAATACCCAAAGCTTTCTATAGATTCAACACAATCAATGTCAAAAGAACCAATGGCATATTTTGCAGAACAGAACAAATAATCCAAATATTTATATGGGGCCACAAAAATCTCTTGAGCTTCAGTAATATTGAAAAAAAAAGAACAAATTTGGGGGCATAATACTACTTGATATCAAACTATACTATAGGGCTATAGTAAGCAAAATGGCATTGTACTTGCGTAAAGACACACATATAGTTCAATGGAACAAAATAGAGATCCCAGACATAAACCCATGTCTATATGGTCAATTAATACTTGACAAAGGGCAGAAGAATATACAATGGAGTAAAGGCAATCTATTGAATAAATGATGCTGGGAAAAATGGACAGATACATGCAAAAAAATGAAAGTAGACTACCTCCTTAAACCTTACACAAGAGTAGACTCAAAATGGATTAAAGACTTCTAAATGTAAAACTTAAAACCTTAAATATCATAGAAGAAAACCAGCAGTAAGATATCTGTCAGTTCTCTGAGAAATAGTTTTTTCTGATATATCTCCTTGGTCAAGGAAAACAAAAGAAAAAATAAACAAATGGGATTATTTCAAACTAAAAAGCATTTGCTCAGCAAAGGAAACCATCAAAAACAGAACAAAATGAAAGTGTACTAAACAGGAGAATATATTCAGCAATGATACATTTGATAAGGGGTTAATAACCAAAATATGTAAAGAACTCATACTACTCAACACCAAAATAATAAACAATCCAAATTTAAAAATGCATAGAGGATCTGAACAGACACTTCTCCAATAAGGACATACAGATGGCCATTATACATATGAAAAGATGATCAGTGTCCCTAATCATCAGAGAAATGCAAATTAAAACCATAAGGAGATATCATCTCACACCTGTCAGAATGGCTATCATCAATAAATTCACAAATGACAAGTGTTGGCCATGGCTTGGAAAAAAGGAAACCCTTCTGCACCGTTGGTGGAAATGCAGATTGGAGCTTTCACTATGGAAAACAGTGTGCGGTTTCCTTAAAAGATTAAAAATTGAACTGTTTTATGACCCAGTGATTCCACTTCTGGGGATTTATCTGAAAAAAAAAAACCCTAAGTAATGATTTGAAATCATATATGCATCCCTAAGTTCATTGCAACTTTATTTGTAATAGCCGACCTATGGCAGCAACCTACATGCCCATCAATAGAGGAATAGATTTTAAAAAGTTACGTAATCCATAATGGAATATTATTACCAGGCCAGAAAAAAGAATGAAATTTTACCATTCCCAACAGCATGGGTGGATCTAGAGGGTATTATACTCAGTGAAATAAGCCACTCAGAAAAAGACAAATAACATATGATTTCAGTTACATGTGGAATCAAAAGAACAAAATAAATGAACAAACAAAACTGAAAAAGACTCATGGATACTGAGAGAGATTTGGTAATTGCCAGAGGGGATGGAGGTTGGGGCACTGGATGAAAAGAGGTAAAGAGATTAAGTACGGATTGGCAGTTACAAAATAGTCAAGTAAAGTGCAGCATAGGGAATACAGTCAACAATATTGTGCTAACTAGTATGGTGCCATTTGGGGCACGGGAAATATGGAGGGGAACACTATGTAAAACATGTGATTGTCTAACCACTAAACTACACAAACCTAAACCAATACGAAATAAATAAATAAATAAATGAAAATTAAATGAGAGAGAGATGTGAATATGTATTTTAATCTAAAGTATTTAAACATTCGATCGTTCACTAGTTCAACAAATATTTACAAAGTACCAGGCACTGGAGTCTTGTTTCAAGAAAAAGGATTAAATTACAAAACCTGTCCTTTTAGAATTTACAGTTTAATTGTTAAGTCAATCATGTACTCAGAATAGAATATAACACAATGTATGTGTATATCTGAAATGCATTATATTAGAAATGTGTAGTTGGCCTAGTAGTATCTATTTTTCTGAGACTTCTTTCAGTGGGTGATTTATGAGCTAAGTCTTAAAGAAGATGGAGGGTGAGAGAAAAGATGATGTCATAAGCAGAGAGTTTTAATGTAGTGTCAGAATTTCCCTCTCGTCTCAACTTCCATGCCTTCGATCGCACTGTGTTTGTTTGGAAAGGCCTTCTCTTCACTGTCGCCTCAGTCCCCACTTGACAGTCCCATAGAGTTACTCAGAGCCACTTCACATGGAAGCTCTTTTTTTTTTAAAGTAATCCAGGCAATTTTTAAAAAGATTTTATTTATCTTTAGAGAGAAAGGGAAGGAGAGAGGGAGAGAAATATCAATGTATGGTTGCCTCTCGTGCGTCCCCTGCTGGGAACTGGCCTGCAACCCAGGCATGTGCCCTGCCTGGGAATCAAACCTCGATTGTGTGGTTTGAAGGCCCGCACTCAATCCACTGAGCTACACCAGCCAGGGCCACATGGAAGCTCTTTATGATGACATCCCAGAATTAGGATTTCCTCTCACCTCATCTCATTGCCCCTATACATGGCTCATACTTGATGTACAAACTGTGCATATATCATATTATTTTTAGGTGACCGCCTCTTTAGTAACATGATCATGTTACTTATCCTTATGTCACAAATTTTTGCCACGTTCTTTACTCAAATTGGGACTAAATAATACTTGCTGGGTTAAGTTTTCTTCATTTAGTGACCTAAACTTAGAACATGATCAGGCCCAGTACAACATAGTCCTATGTGGCAAAAGTGTGAGCCAAGGGAAGGATATCAGGTAAGAGGGGATCACTGTGGATGTACATAATTGTTAATTTTAGCAATTGTGTAAAGAACCAATGTCATATGTATTGAAAATAAAATTAAGCCTGGCTGCTGGTGTGGTTCAGTTGCTCTGAGCATCATCCCATAAAGTGAAAGATCAAGGGTTTGATTCCTGGAAAGGGCACATATGTCAGTTTTGGGTTCGTTGCCCAGGCAGGATACAACTGATATCAAGATCTCTCTCTTTCTCCCTTTCTCTTCCTCTCTCTCTCTTTCCTCTCTCTCTCTCTCTCTCTCCCTCCTGCCCTTCTTCCTCTCTTTCTCTTGAGTCAGTTAATATATCCCCAGGTGATGATCTAATTTAAAAAGTTAAAATAAAGTAAGAAGCAGGTGTTTTTCTCCTCTGGCACATGCAGTATTTTCTGTTTAGTAAGGGTTAGAAGGGACAAGAAACGGGATAATGTAAATACTTTCTAGTGGATAATTGCTTGTTCATACTATCATGGAGGCAATGTCGAGTCTTATCCAGGACCATTAACCATCCCATCAAGTGATACTTCAGAGTCACAGTATTGACATTCCCATTTAATCACTTCAGGACCCACATTGAGTAGCTTTTACTAACATGGTTATTTTTACCTATAAATGACGTAAAGTGGTGGGCTTAATAATCACTGAGTACTTCTTCATCTTATTACTGGGTAAGGTATGTTTTTAGCAAATTATGATTCTTTAGAGTTAAGTGACTTTCTATATTTTCAGATCTCTCAAATATGTAGTTAATATTTATACGTGTTATTTTTAATTTTGGAAAGGTGTCCAGATACCTCTAAGTAATGAAGTTGAAATTGCTGGGGTCACATTTTTGGACTATGCAATTCAATGTAATAATTTCCTGAATAAACAAAAATGAGTAAAAAGACATCATTTCTTTATTTAATTCAATGACTACATCTTATCAGAATAAAAAATAATGCCCAAGAAATTGCTTACAAATTTTCAAAAATAATTTAATGCCTGAAATAAATAAAGGGTGTACTACGTACAGAAGCATTGAAATTATTTTTACTCATTATAGAAAAATCTTCATAAATCTTTTAAACAATAAAAAAAACTCATGGCATTTTTGTCTTCAAAGAAAACTTAGGAAAGTAGGCCTTGAATCAATTTATTTTTGAAAGTTGAGCTAAATAAATTCTATTCTAAACTTCAGCTGTGCTCTGGGTGAAAAGGAAAAGCTGCTATCTGAAATGAGGTCAAGTTCATAGCCGGCCCAAAGGCAACTGTTCTCAAGTATTTGAGAGTTTCATTCTGGCACCTGCAGTAGGACAGTGCTGAACTGCTGAGTAGCTAGACCAGCTGCTCTGTGTCAGATGACTCTGCTCACCTTGTTACCACAGCACATCTCAAAAGAAGGCCAAGGCAATGAAGGGAACACATTGTGCATGTGATCTTGTCTCACATCATCGTTTGCTCACCAGTGATGTACTATATTTAGGTTTCTGTGGTATGACCAAAGATAGTTCTAGAGCAGATAATGCAGCATAATTCCTGATCACATGGCTTTGTAATGCCATCCCCATTTTAGCAACACTCAGGAGTCCTTCAAAAGGGCATATGCTGACTTTGACAAACTATTTCTTGTGGATTCTCAGATATGAATTTAGAAGACATTTAAACAAAAAACAAAATATGCCTTATTCCTCAAATTACTATATAATGATAGACATCGCAGAGCCCTAGCTCTAGCTGAAGGCGTTTTTACTGTGAATATTCACAAGGTCAACTTGTCAGGGATGAATAACCAGTAGTGACCCCTGCTGTCCGAAAATGTACTCTGCCCTCTGATCCTGCCGTCTCTTTGTACCAGAGACATATTATTGTGGTTTACTTTTTAAATTTTTTATTCAATTTCTGTTTTTGTTTTTTTACAACTGACATATAATATTATATTAACTTCAGGTGTAAAGCTCAGTGATTAGATATTATATAACTTACTAGGCAATCATCCTGACAAAACTCACACCCATCTGACACCATACCTAGTTATTAGAATAGTATTGACTATATTCCCTACGCTGTACTTTACATCCCCATGACTATTCTGTGACTACCACTCTGTACTTATCAAATCCCTTCACCATTTTCACCCTGCCCCCAACTCCCTCCCATTTATTTGGCAACCATCAAAATATTCTGTGTCTACGAGTCTGTTTCTGTTCTGCTTGTTTCTGTATTTTGTTTTGGGGGTTTTTTTAGATTCAGTTCTTGCTAGACATGTATTTATTGCCATTTTATTCTTTGTGTTTTTATACTTTTTCTCCTCTTCTAGAAGACCTTTTAACATGTTGTACTTTATTGATTGTCTTGCTCTCTCTTCTTCATTAACGTTTCTCCCTCTTTCTGCAAGAGATGAGGACATCCAAGGAATGGTTCAAGGTTCTATAATTTTTCTCTACTTTCATGAAGATTTCTTTACTGATGATGTTAGTTAATAAAATTTATTTTTTTAAGATTTTGTTTATTTATTTTTAGAGAGAAGATGGGAAGGAGAAAGAGGGAGAGAAACATTGATGTGCGTGAGACACGTTGATCAGTTGCCCCCTGCATGTCCCCATCGGGGAACCCGACCAATAACCCAGGCATGTGCCCTGACTGGGAATGGAACCAGCAACCTTTTGGTTCATGGGCTGGTGCTCAATCCACTGAGCTGCACCTGCCAGGGCAATACAATTGTTTAAAACACCGAAACTCTTCCATCCCCCATGTCTATTGGTGTCAAGTAACAGTTTACTTGTATTTTTCTCTCCAGAAATTGCAGAAAATGTTTATTTAGTGCAATTACTCAGCATCTGAAATTAGTTAAATGGAGATTCTTCAGCATTACTGTTGTCTCTGGCTTTTCTTATCCAATCCATGAGATGCTAGAAAGAGCTTCAGTTTCGTGTGATACATGTTTCAGAATGAGGGCTTCCTCCTGGAATGGCCTTCTCTCAGAGTTCACTCTGTGTCAGCTGGGGCTGTTCTCCTTGGCCCTGACTGGTGCCTGTCTCTACCTCACTAGCTACACTCCTGCGGTGGTGGTGGTGACCGAGGAGGAGGAATGAGAAGACAAACAAACAGAAGTAGAAGGGAAGGGAGTGGTATGAAGTGAGATTGTACAAACCTTCAGCTTGTGATAGCAACATGATTTCCAGTTTATACACCGAATAAAAACATTTTTCACTGTCTATAATTCTAGCTCTCAGAGAGTCTGACTACTTTGAATGCTCCTTGGAAAACTTTTTTCCCTATACATAAATTTCTGAGACTGTGACATTCTATGCAGCATTTTTAAGTGCAACCTCTTTATCCTCACCTAGCAGTCACGGATTTTATTGCAAGTCAGTTTATTGCCTTACAACTAGGCCACCCCCCACACAGCATATGTTTACAATAATATTGTATAGGGTGATAATAATAAAAATAATTTCTCCTCTCTGTCTAATACTAATGAAGTCCCACATTTTACTGTGTTCACCGATTCAGAGAACTGCGGTTGATCTTTATATACTCTATTGAAATGAGCACAAGTAGAAAAAAATGCTGTGGCTCGTTCTGCCCATCTGAGAGAAACCAGAAACACAATACTGCCAGAGCTTCGTAGGTAGGACTTGCCAGAGCAACAGCCAATGCCCTCCCTGCTTCGCCTCCCAAGCAGTCATTTCACTGTATTATTTCACTTCTCATTTAATGAAAACAATAGCATGGAGATTGTTCCAGTTTGTATATTGGATGATTGTTTAGTAGCTCTGTATGAGACAAAAGACTGCCAGAGTCATCTTTTGGTGTTTGAAGATGAACACACGGACATACACGCACACAACTCCCCGAGATAACAGCCCAACATGAACACGCAGAGTGCTTTTCTTCATAAAGGACAGAAGATTTAAAATATCCCTCTTCACTTTCAATGTACTTATCAATCCAGCTCTTTTTCTTTAAAGAAGAGCTTATTTATACTGTAATGAATTGATACAAGACAGATAAACAAGCTTTTTGGATTCTGGTCATTTAGTATGTGAGAGACTATGAGGATCTTTTATACAAGCCTTGAAAAATCAGATTTCTTCCTATTCATTTATTATCTCCGAACATTTTTATTTTCTTTCAATTTCAGATGATCAAACAAAATTGTAAACACACCCTAATTTATGTAGCTGCTGGAATATGTAGGTCTTAGATCTTACCTCAGCGGAGCTTTGATTTATAATGGCCTTAGTGTTGGTTTAATTCTCACAAGCTTTGACAAATATGGAAACGACATAGCTCCTTAGGCATTTCGACACGAGAAACATGAGTTATTGTTCGAGCAGGAAACATGTTCACATAGCCCTCTATTTGCCGCTGTGGGGCTTGATCAATCACTCACAGTCGGGTCACAGTGTGGCGATTCTCCCGCCACTCCCCATGCTCCGTGTGTTGGCACATTTCCTCACAGTGAGAACCATCTTCTTTAAACAAGTGTGTATTACTTTGGACTGATGCTGGTAACTCTTTTTCTGAGAGGGAAGGGATGCTGGTAAAGTTTTTTTTTTAATCCAGATATGCAAGCTTAATAAGCCTTTATAATTCCTGAAAAATAAATGAACAGGACCAGCATATACTTCAAAAATGACAATAATTGGCACATTTCTGCCAATGTGTGAAAACACTCATAGACTGATTAGGGTCATGGTCTATGGTTGTAGGCAAGCTGAAGTACCATGTTGCTTACCTGTCACGATTTGAATGTGAAACGTGCTGCGTTGGAATCCGCAGATGTTATAGGTCCATTATGACTAGTTCTTAGGACAACTCTGTCAAGTCTGGTTTATTATCATCATTTCAGAGCTGAACAAATTGAGACAGGGAATTTGGCAAAGGGATGGATTTATGTAGCTAATGAGTGGAATCTTATTAATAAAGTACAAATCTTTTTAGACCCCAAAGTCCTGCATTTTATGTACTAAAATTTTTCTCTTCCACAAATTCATTTCCATAAAAATTTGTTGAGACCATGTATATGCAAGGCACTATATCACAGAGTAAGAGTTACACAAGATCGTAAGATATATCCCATGTATATACAGAAAAAGCACTGCAAGAGTTCATTTAAAAATAATTTATTTAGAGTGAAAAAAGCAGAGAAAAAATAAATAATTTCTGAACAGGAACATAAATTCCAATTCTGAATTCGTGGTCTGTTTCGGTGGCAGTTTCATGTGAGCCCAATCTCACATGAAAAAGAAAGAATTATTGCTATAGGTCAGATAGGTAGAGAGGCCGTTTTTGGCTACAAAATGTTTGTGAGTTAATGCATGAAGACAGTGGAGTTGAGAGTATAAAGAAAGAGGACCCATGCCTCAGTTTGGCCCAGTGAAAAATATGTAGTAAGAATAGAGACTAGGCCTGGCTGGTATAACTCAGTGGATTGAGCGTGGGCCTGTGAACCAAACGATCGCGGTTCGATTCCCGGTCAGGGCACATGCCTGGGTTGCAGGCCAGTTCCCGGCAGGGCACTCACAAGAGGCAACCATACATGGATATTTCTCTCCCTCTCTCCTTCCCTTTTTCTCTATAGATAAATAAATAAAATCTTTAAAAAAAGAATAGAGACTAGGATAAAAAGATGTAACCAGATTCACCAGGTCCAGAGAGGACTGTAATTAATCGTATGGATACTAAATGTGACTTAAAGATGTTTTAAAAAATATTTTTTATCTTCATCCAAGGACATACTTTCATTGATTTTAGAGAGAAAGGAAGGTAGTGGGGTAGGCAAAGAGAAAGACAGGGAGAGAGAGGTTGAGAGAGAAAGAGAGAGAAAGGAAACAACAATGTGAGAAAAACATGGATCATTTGCTTCCCATTTAGAACCCACGACCTACGTACGTGCCCTGACCAGGCAACCTTTTGGAGTATGGGACAATACTCCAACCAACTGAGTCACCAGGCCAGGGTCTGGTTTGAAAATATTTCAATGGTCACAATCTTGGTCTGTGATCTTCAGCTCCCATAGTCTCCATCACACCCTCTTATTCGACATCGAGCTTCAGTGTACCCTGACTGGGACCTGACAATGACATTGAAGATTCTGGACATTATTCTGTAAAGTGATTGTGGAGGACATAGAAGTAACATGATCTCAACTGCTTTGACATAGATAATTCAAGTAACAGTATAGAAGATATGTAGGTTTACTAAATACATTAATATTAAGGAAGCTAATTAGGAGGCTAGTACAACAATATGGGTTTCTTTTTTAAAATTAAAAAGTCATGAATTAGATTAGTGGTACCAGGAGTGGAAAATATTAATACTAATTCAGCAGAGTAGACTGAATAGGACTTTCTTTTTGTCTATTAAGAGAATGAGCAAAATAAATGAAAATTATTGAGAAAATCTCTAAAAGAGCAAATGGATGCACACATATAGACAACATAAATTACTTTTGATTTATAAATGAAGATATCTCTGATGGATTAAGTTCTTTAATGTATCAGTTATTTATATGTACATATAAATAGCAAAAAATGCAACCATTTATTGGAAATTTTCATTCAAATTCTGACTCAAACATAATACAAATTTAGTTACTTCAGACTGAGATGTGCAAAATGTGCTTCACTTTGTGTAGGAATCCAAGGTTTTACAGAATAAATGAACATTAATACTTCTATACTGGCTCTCGTCTCAGCAACTAATCTTGACAGAGGATATTAATCAGTATTAATTTTGTGCTTTTTATCCAACTACCACTGTGTTGATAAAATCTGAATAAGGAGAACTTCCTAAGTTATTCATGAACTCGATTTATCGCCTTCTTTTTAAAGTGCATCACTTGGGTTGCTTCCAGATGTTGGCTATTATAAATAACATTGTTCTGACAGAGGAATGCATATGTTTTTTGAATTAGTGCTTTGGGTTTCTTCAGATATATTCTCAGAAGTAGAATTGTTGGATCATAAGACAGTTGCAGTTTTAGTTCTTTGAGAAAACTCGAGTGTTTCCCGCAATGACTGTACAAGTCTGTATTGCCACCAACAGTGCCCAAGGGTCCCCTTCTCTCCTCCACATCCTCACTGACACTTGTTTGTTGACTTATTGATGAAAGTCATTCTGACAGGTGTGAGGTGTTATATCATGGTGGTTTTACTTTGCATTTCTCTGACGGTTAGTTACATTGGATGTATTCTCACATATCTATCAGACATCAATATATCCTCTTTGGAAAAGTGTCTATTCAGGTCCTTTGTGCATTTTTGTAATGAGATTTTTTTTTGGTGTGCACTTGTGTCCATCAATACATGACTGGATAAAAAAAAACTTGGACACATATATACAATGGAATATTACTTGACCATAAATAAGAACAAAAAGTTAGCATTTGCAACTTCATTGATGGACCTAGAGGATATATGCTAAGTGAAATAAGTCAAAGAAAAATAAATACCATGTTATTTTACTTGTATGTGAAATCTAAGAACAGCATACATAAACAAAACATAAACACACTCATAGACACAGAGAACAGACTGATGGTTGCCAGAGGGGAGGGGTGTTGGGGAAGGTGTGAAAAGTTGAAGGGATTCACAAGTACAGATTGGTAGTCGCAGAATTGATATGAGGATGTAAAGTACAGCATAGGAAATGTAGTTAATAATATTTCAATAATTATGTTTGGTGTCAGCTGGGAACTGGGAATATCAGGGGAACACATTGTAAAGTATATGATTATATAACCACTATGCTGCACATCTGAAACTATAAAAATAACATTGATTATAAACTGTTTTTGAAAAATATAAAAAAATAATTTAAAAACTAATTACAAAATAGTAGGTAGAAATGATATTCTTAAAATAACTAGGTGTGAAAACAAATGAAAAAGTCCAGGTATACATCATATAATGCTAAGTAATTTTTGTCCTTTTTATCTTTTGCTTTTAATAAATTTCAATTTTTCAATTATAGGTGATGTACAATATTATACTAGTTTCAGGTATACAACCCAAGATTAGACATTTATATAGAACTTCTGAAGTGATCACTCCAATAAATCTAGTATCCATCTGACACTATACATAGTTATTACAATATTATTGGCTGACTTCCTTATGCTGTAATTTACATCCACATGACTTCTGTAATTACCAATTTGTACTTCGTAATCCCTTCACTTGTTTACCCATGCCCCACCCTCTTCTGCTCTGGTAACTGTCAAAATTTTCTTGGTGGCCATGAGTCTGTTACTCTTCCACTTGTTCATTTATCTTGTTTTATAGATTCCACCTATAAATGAATATATAAGGCATTTGTCTTCCTCTGTTCAGTCAGCACAATACCCTCTCGGTTCTTCCATGTTCTTGAAGATGACAAGATCTCATTCTTTTTTATGGCTCCATCATATTCCATTGTATGGAGTGGGCAAATGTGGTTTTACAGTCGTGACTACATGAAACAGAGTTTATTCCTTTACTATCATTTATTAATAATTGTATTATTAATATAATTGTAAACCTACTTTTGCCTAATCCTGTACATATACACTACTTCTTTTACCCATTCATCTATCTTTTTATTGAAGTTATTGGGTTGACATTGGTTAATAGGGTCACACAGATTTCAAGTGCGTTTCTATGATATGATATTTATGTTGCATTGTGTGCCCACCACCCATAGTTAAATTACCTTCTGTCACTATGTATTTGGCTGCTTTGCTTTCACTATCTCCAACTCCTTTTTCTCTAGCAACCACCATACTGTTATCTGTGTCTATGAGTTTCAGTTTTTTATCTCACGTATGAGTGAAATTATGTAGTTCTTAGCTTTTCTTGATTGACTTATTTCATTTACTTAGCGTAATATTTTTAAGGTCCATCTATGTTGTCAAAATCAGCAGTATTTCATCTTTTCCTTTGTCTGAGTAGTATTCTATTGTGTATATATATATATATATATATATATATATATTACATCTTCTTTATCCAATAATCTTTCAAAGGACATTTCAGATTGTTGCCATGACTTGGCCACCATGAAGAATGCTGCAATGAACATAGGGGTGCATAGATCTTTGCAAATGCATGTTTTCAAGTTTTGGGATAGATACTCAGAAGAGAGATTTCTGGGTCATGTGGTAACTTTATCCTTAATTTTTTTAGAAAATTCATACTGTTTTCCATAGTGTTTATACTAGTTTACATTCCCATTGGCAATGAGTGAGGATTCCTTTTTCTTTGCAATATCTCTAATACTTGTTACTACCTGTCTTGTTGATAATAGCCATTCTAACAAGTATCTCATTGTGGGTTTTGATTTGCATTTCCCAATAGCTAGTGAAGGTGAACAGCTTTTCATATATCTATTGATCATTTTCCCATTCCTCCATTGTAGAAACTTAGCTTGCTTACACATTGGCTATTGTAAATAATGCTTGAATGAACATACGAGTGATAGATATGTATTTATTGCCATTTTATTATCGATATTTTAAATCTTTTTCTTCTTTTTTTAAAGAACACCCTTTAATATTCCTTGTAGTACTGGCTTGGAGGTTATGAACTCCTTTAGCCTTTTCTTTTCTGGGAAGTGCTTTATCTGTCCTTAGAGTCTGAATAAGAGATACTCTACTCTGCTTAGAGGTAACTTTGCAGAGTAGAGTAATCTTGGCTATAGGTACTTGCTTTTCATCACTTTGAATATTTCGTGAAAATCGTTTCTGGCCTACAAAATCCATTGAGAAATTAGCTGACTGTCTCATGGGAGCTCCCTTGTAGGTAACAAACTGCTCTTCACTTGTTGGTTTTAAGGTTCTCTTTGTCTTTAACCTTTCACATTTGAATTATGATGTGTCTGGGTGTGGGACTCTCAGTTCATCTTGTTTGGGACTCTATACTTTCTAGATTTGTATGTCTATTCCTTTTGTGAGTTTGGAGAAGTTTTCAGCCATTATTTTTTTTCAAATAAGTCTTCCATTCCTTGCTTTATCTTTTCTCTTTCTGCCCCCCTCCATGATGCTAATGTTGTTGGCACACTCGAAATTGTCTCAGAAGCTCCTTAAATTATTTTTATTTGTTTGAGTTCATTTTTGTAGTTTTATTGTTCATAAAACAGCATTTTCTGTTTCCTTATCTACTGGGTTGCTAGCTTGACCCTCTGCTTTATACACTCTACTGTTGATTCCCTGTAATGTATTCTTCATTTTAGTTAGTGTATTTTCATTTATGATTGGTTCTTTTTTATGTATGTTAGCTCTATTTTTATGTGCTGTATCTCTTTGTTGACGTCCTCAACTGTGATCATTGACTATCCATGTGACTAGTGTTTTGAGCTCTGCATCTGGTAGATTGTTTTTCTCAATTTTGTTGGGTTATTTTTCTGGAATTTTGTTCAGTTCCTTCATTAAGGACATGTTTCTTTGGCTCCTCTTTTGTCAGCCTCCATGTTTTTGTTTCTATGTATTAGGTAGAGCTGTTATGTCCATTGGTATCGGTAGAGTAACTTTATGTACTAAGTGTCCTGTGGGTCCCAGCAGCACAGCCTCCCTAGTCACCTGAGTTGGGCTCTTCAGGTATGCCTCCATGTGGGCTATGTTTACCTTTCTGTTGTAGTTGAGCCTTGATTGCTGTTGGCACATCAATGAGAGAGATTTAACCCCATGTTCTTTGTCTACAAAGAAGCAGTGTCCAGATCAGAGGATCTATATAGGGGCCACCCCATGGAGCAGAACTAGCCTCAGCAGGGCTCTGGTGACCGCTTAGTCCCCACACTGAGTGTGCCAGTTGTGGAGGTGGTTAGGTGGTGCTTCATTACAGTCTGGATCTGTCTACTGGAGCCCCTCAGGAGATGAAGGTCAAGGTCACCTGTTCCCTGTGCTCTACCCAGGGCCACCCAACCTGAAATACAAGGTGATTTGAAGATGGCCACTACCTGTGCTGGAGTGAAGGTGCCTAGAAGAAGCCATACTGAACTGATCAATGCCAGCTGCTGCTGTTACTGCTGGGGCTGGGGCCACTTAGGAATAAGTATGTTGTTTGCTTAGGCCCTATGCTGATTTTTTAAATATTTGTAAAACTTTGAGATTTTAGGAAAGTCTGAAGCATGAACCAGGATAGAAGTTTGTTTGGAAAAGCCACTGAAAGCAGTTTGGGTGGGCCTGCAAGTTGAGTGAGGCAGCGTCTCAGGGAATCACCAGGGCTAGTGAACAGTATTAGCCAAGTTAATGGAGACAGATAAGATGCCTGACTGCCTGCTCTGTGGGGAAAAGGCTCAGCGAAGGATCAATGACCTGTGCCAGAATTTCTGTCTGGGAGAAGGCTGTGCATTCAGCCCTCGTCCTGAAGCCTAATACTGTAGTTCCTCCCTTTCTCTTCCTGGTGCATTTCATCCTGCTGCCCCAGCCAGCACTGGAGCTCAGAGCAAGTGAGTTTGAGAAGATCTGTGTGAAGGCCCCTTAAGAGGAATGCTTGGGGTTCTAGAAGCCTCTCTCTCCCTTGGCTTTAATGCCCACTGACTTTTACAGCCAGGAGTTGTGGGGACTCTTTTCTTGGAACAGAAACCCTGGGCTAGGGCATCTGGTATAGGCCTGGGACCCCTTGCTCCTCCAGGAAGACCTCTGCAGCTGAGACATTGCTCCCGGTTTTTATCTACCACATGTGAGCTTGGGACAAAGTATTTCCTCATCTCAGCCTCTTCTACCATCCTCAATATGGCTTTTTCTTTACCTCCTTAGTTATAATTCAGATGGATTTCAGGCTGTTTTGAATGATTTGTGTATCCTAGAGAGCAGTAAGAACTTTCCTAAGTCAAATTCATTCAAAATACATTTCAAGCACTCCTTTATTTATTGCTAATTAAAATTAATTCATAAATAAAATATGTTGAGATGTAAAAAACAAATGAATAACTAAAGTGCACAACAGCCTCTCTATCTGTATCCCCTACTTTACTTCAAACCCTAATAAATTTCCACATAGTCTGTTGCAACAACTTCTTAATTCACCTCTCTTATCTCTCCCAAGTTCAATTTCTCTTTTACAGCTACCATTTGGATTCACAAGTGACTTGATGGTAAATATGCTCATTATTATGTCAATATATGTCAATATATTATTGACAGATATGTCAATAATAAAAGCAGTCAATATATGACTGCTTAAAAAAGAAAAAAATAACTTTATAATTTTTCATAAAGAAGCTCAAATGGCTTTGGAGGCTATTTACATCAGAGGTTGGCATGAGTTATCGTCAACTGTAGAAGTGCGATTACTCAGGTGAAACTGTGACTGACAAGGTGGTACAGTAGCCTAGTCATTGGAAGCAATCCATTTCCGATTGGCTGACTCAAACAAACAAACAAACAAACAAATAAGTAAATAAGGTGCTGTTACTGACTAATCAGCTCCTATAGGCTTATTCATTGAGACAAAATTTTTGTTGGTTAAATAGCAATTCACGCTGGATTCTGGTAGTTCTATAACTACCAAATTAAAATTTGTTAATGAAACAGGCATCTAACTAATATTTACTGATTATCTTGGCTAAATACCATTCAGTTTTCCCAGGGGCGTAGGAATGATCTATTTAATCTCACCCCTTTCTTTTTGACATTTTTTGCTAAAACTGCAGTAGAGAATATTAATGACTAACTAAATTTTAATCATCGTCAATTCTGTTTAAGCATGATTTTTTTAAATTAAGTTTATTGGGGATATTATCTTATCTTATAGTTTTCAAAGGTGTATCATAGAAATATATGATCTGGTACTGACTACTGTGGCTAAGTTGATCGGTCACCATACCACAGAATGAAAGGTCGCTCGTGTGATTACTGTCCGGCCACATGCCTGGGTTGTGGGTTCAGTCTCAAGTCAGGGTGTGCTGTCAGAGGCAACTGCTCAGCGTTTTTCTTTCCCATTGATGTTTCTCTCCCTCTCTTTCTCCTTCCCTTCCCCTCTTTCTAAAACATAAAATAAAATAATAAAATAAATATATGACCTGAATATTGCTTTGTGTGAATGATTGTTTTGTTGTTGTTGTTTTTGGTAAAGGACTGGTTTTATGCTTCAGTATTTACCAGCATAGTTGTATTCTATTTCTGTCTTTTGTGAATACATAGATGTATTTAAGACTTTATATGCAGAAACTGAGAAACTGTGAGACAAACAAGAAAACTAAAGTTAACGTGAGAAGGTACTAGATGCCTTTATACTCATAGTTCACAGAAAGAAGCAGTTACATAAACTCCAGCTAGAGAAGCTCAAAGTATCATTTAAGATAGGGTTCCATTCTGTGCACCACCATTAGAGTTTTTACATAATTAAAGCTGTGACACAGTATGACTACATTCTCTATTATTAAAAATTCCTTATTATTATTTAATATCATGTAGCAATTGTGATAGATAACCTCATGGAGAATTTTTAGCAAATGACAACTAGAAGTTATATCTGGTGCTACTAAGCAACCATTCTGGCTTTGCCAGATCTTATTTTATGAACCTACCAATGCAATCACTTTCAACTATTTATCAAATTGATACCACATATTGTGTGTATAAATGAGATGCCTAAATTTCTATGTGGGCATAACTTTTTATTACCTCAATGTAGCTTTAGTTATAGATGCCTTTTTAGTATGATTATCTAAGTTATTGTCTGTAGATAACATGGTGTCTTTTTACTGTGATCAACTGCTTTTATTGGAATAATTTCTTTGGTAGTCTCAAAGCATCAAGCAAAAATCATTTGATAATACATTGCCTACAGATCAGTGTATATACTGACACTTTTTAGTAATTTGGCATGCTCTTTAAAAGGCAATAATTGTGGCTACTGAAATGATTAACTTCTGGTAAAGAATATAATTTATAAAATATTAGAATTTATAAGTATAGAATGTATAAAATATTATTTATGAAATAATATTAATATTTAAAATATTAAAAGCATCCAAATATTAACATTGGAATACAAAATATTACATCCCAAACTGGCATTGTCACTTTTAATTTTTAAAATAAGTTGTCAAAACAAAAAAGTTATTTCAGAATTTGTTGGTAGTGTTGAAAATATCATAGTATATGCATGGATATTTCCTAACCTTTGGAGAAAAATTAACTACAGAGTATTCCTTCTTTGGTAAAGAATGAAAGGAATGATAGGTTGAGAGTATTGTACCTGTGGATGGCAATAGAAGGGAGGAAAAAAAACAACTATTTTTTATAACTGGTCAGTCACTTAGCTAAAGCATATTGACTGTTTTCATTTAGCAATAGGAGTTATATTACATACGGTACCAGCAGACTCAATGATTTTCTAGTATGAGAAGGCTGTCGTATTTCTGAGGCAGGGAGAAAGAGTTATGGCTACTTTATCAAGAGATAGACTGTTATATGCAGCAGGTCACCGCTGTGTGTCATGCTGGTAATCATCAGAGGTCAGAGCCTAACCTTGCACGTTCAAATGAAAAGATTATGATAACCTTTGGAAAATCCACCTTGATTTGTATATGCACTACTCCACATATTTCGTTTTTATCCATAGAGTTTTTTTACCTTAGAGATTCTAGAGCCACAGGTGATTCTTCTGTTTTGTTCATTTGCTTATTTTTTGAACCATATATATTAACGTCAAGATCCATAGTAATCTGATGATGTTTAAGAAAAAATTTTAAAAGTTTTTCATATTTCAGTATGTTATTAAAATATATATTTAAAAATAAATTCTACCTATTACATTTTGGTTGTTACATCACATGATTATTTTTTTGATAATTGTCACCAAATGAGTTACAAGTTGGATTTGGGAAAGAAAGTGGAAATTTTCCCTATTTGAATGTTTCAGCACACCAAGGCAACAATTCATTTTCCTGGCAAGTCTTCTACAACTTACTATCCGTATTCAAGTTTATCTTTTACTCTGTTACTTCCTATTCTGGTACAATTAAGTATGTTTACTTTAAAGAAAGCCCTTTTTGTTTCCCTCTTTTTAATACTGGTTAATTTGGCTTCCTACTCTCCATTAAAATCACTTCAAATTTTACTCTGAAGACCAATGGTCTGTGACACTGGCATCCTGTCAGTAAGAATGCTGAATTATTGTCTACCTATGTTTACAAATAATATTTCTTGGAAATTTAGAGAAAATACAGAAACTCTGGCTGCTAATATGGCCTTCAAAGCATAATTTGGCAAATTCCGTACAGGTGCCTCTCTGTTTCTTATGCAACATAGGACACTATTTCTTCCAATGGGACTTCGCAGTTCTACACAGGTCCTGATGCACAGGCTCCAAATCTTAAGAACAGAATACTTTTTGTTCTTGTTTTTATTGGAGAAATTGTTTTATCTAGCATACCATAATTTGTTTTTATTGCTATCTTCTTTGCTAAAAATTCTTTAAAACTGTTTGGCTACATTATTATTTTTTATAATTGGCTGTATTATAGTATTATATTTTGATTTTATTTCTTTAGTTTCCTATTTCTGAGAACAGAGTCAAACACTCCCTTTACTTCAGTTATTAAAGTCACAGCAGAATACACCATGACACTATTTGAAAGTTTCCTGCAGTCAATTTCTTATCTTAATTTTCTAATTTTGTGGAATATGCCCTTAAGTGAAAAGCTTTTGAAATGGAATTAGACAGTATGTTTCTTTCAGTTCTCTTTTCAATGCATTTTTTAAAAATCATAACTGGCTTGGCATTTTTAACCTTTTCCTTACTTTGATCATCTTAAACATTTCTCTCTCTCGCTCTCTCTTTCTCTCCCTAAAACACCTCTCTCCACAATCCTCTATGGCTCCCTCCCTCCCTTTGTCTCTGCTTTCCTCCCTCCTTCTAATTTGCAGGGCTATTTATTTAATGACTTAATTGGTTAAGATCCAAGACACTAGATATCTAATAATCCTGAATTTTTCAATAATTTTCTCCCTGTCTTTCTGAAGTTTAAGAAAGCGCTCAATTAAAGCACTTCACTGAGGGCTAGAGCTGGGTTTGAGTTCAATTTATAAAGATTTCTCTTAGAGTGTAAAGATTTTACAGCAGATTGTTATCTTCCTGCAGAGACCCTAAGGAAAGAATAATTCTGTTTGGAAGTCAGAGGAAGAAGCATAAGCAAAAGAAGGCGCACGGGTGCCGGGCAGTGTTAAAGCTGAGGGAGAAAGCAATGCAGGAAGGGTAGGATTCAGATGAGTAAAAGGAGAATGATTGAGAGAGACTATTGCGGAGTTATATTTCTCTTGATTTGATTAAAGAAGCCGACTATTGTGCATTTTATTTCCTAATTTTCCTAGAACTCCCTTTTTAATGCATCGGTTTGTTGATTTGTACATGTCAACATTTTTCTGTAATGACTGCCGTTATTTTAAAACAAAAATTTATAATTTTTACCAAGATAAGCTCAAAAATTTGATTATACTATGAGCTTATATAAAGAACCAGAATGTCTTCCAGATATTTTGGATATTAAAAAAATTATGATAAATAGGAAAGAAACTACTACAGTTAGTAAAAATGTATGCTTATGAACAGTCCTCAGTGTAGTCAGCCAGGCAGATGCTAGGAAAGTATCCTATAACCAGTGGTTCAGCCTTTGATTCCAAAATATGAACTGAATTGCGTGACTCTTCTTTCACAGGTTGACAGGTGCACACTTGTGAAAATTTTGTAGGGGACCCAAATCGAAGTTAGACCAATTGCCAGTTTGTTCCTGTTGAAACTTTAATATTGGAATTATGAATTTCCGCTTGGAGAGATAATAAACTTCTGTTGTTTTAAACCACTGCCTTTATGGTAATTTGTCACAACAGCTACAAGGAACAAACATAATGATTTTATGCAAAGATCTATTTGGTCACATGTTCTAGGATCTTAAAGTATATTCACAAACAAATGCTCAGTAAAAAGTCTGGTCAAACCATAGCTGATCATTGACCAACTCGCAGCCAATCTAAAGGAAAAGCAAAACAAAAATGTCATTTATTGCTTAGGCAGTTTTTAAAACAGTTCTGAGGGCTAATTAGTGTCATGGTCAGAGAACAATAGCCTTTTTCTATGTGTGTGAAAATTTCTTTATATTCTCATGAGGGATTATGTCTTACTCATTTTTATATAATTGAATAAATGCTTTCTTAATTAGTCTCTGAAAAAAATTAAACTAATGAAGGCTAAGGTAAAAAAAAGTATTGCTTTATCAAAATGGCAAATTATTGTTGTTTCACTAATAAAACATTTTATAGAAATGTTTTGGGAGGCCAGCAGAGTATTTTAATATTTAAAATTGTCTGCTTCTATATGCAGCATAAACCTTTTATGGGTCTCATAGACCACTAATCCCCATTTTGTTATATTATACTGGGCAATTTCATATGTTTCTGTTAAATATGTAGATTCTGAAAGTACAAAAAACACCGACGTTTAGAAAACCATCCATTGTCAGCTTTTTCCCTTGAGGCCGCAGACATCCAGTGTAGTGTGTGCAAGGGCGTGCCTGTGAACATGGTGGTTAAACTCAGTTGTTTGCTATTCCCAGGAGTCTTCCTGTAACCTGCCCCTTTCTCTCCTAGCCGGGAGACTTTACTGAAATGTGAGAAGGAACTGCTAGCAAACTGGAACCAAAAGAGTTAGTGGCTGTACTTTCCAGGGGATTAATGTTTCTGGGAAGAAAGGAATGAAATGGCCATGCCATATATCTGAAGATATTTGATACCAGATAGATAATGGAGTCCTCATCTATAAAACAAAGTTAACGGGAATGCCTGGGCTCTGTAGCTTGCCTATGGCAAATAAATCTAGAATTTATGAATTTCTGAGTCATAACCTGCTAGGAATGTCAAATCTTTTATATAATTATTGGAGCTGTTTCATGACTGCAGCAGCTTTTGTGTGTGTGTAAGTGATATCCCACATTTATCATTTTGAGCCTCACAGGTTAAGTATGGACCGGAGTGAGTTCTGACATCGTGAGAAAAGATCTGGAGAATTATGTCAATAGTTTCAGACTTCTCTAAGCTTTTGCCTGTGTCTCACTATATGTGTCATTGGAATTATTAGTAAAGTTTTACACTAAGGAGTATATCTGTTTATTTGATTTGATAATTTGAGGCTTTGTGTTATCAATGAAACATTTTATGCTTTAATTTTATTAGTAACAATTGGTTACTATTTATTCAACAAATCCTTACGTGTATATACATCATGGTTAGGAATTATGGCTATAAAGAATCCAGTCTGACAGTGTTGGAGTTCATTTGGAAAAGTACTGGTATAAATAACTTAGTAAGTAAAGGTATGCTTAGCATAGAGACTCTGAAGTTAGAATGTGAACTTGAGTTTTGTCATCATGGGCAATATTGTTTGGTACTCTAGTCTTCATTTGGTCATACAGGCAATATTTTAGATTAGTCATATAACTATGCACACGGAGGCCCATTAGTCACTTTAGCTGCGGGAAGTTGTAGCCATCCAGACACTTTGGAGAGAACAGCTGGACCTAGGTAGGCTCTTAACAGAGGCAATGATGTGAATACAAAAATTTTAAGAGATCAGAGAAAGAATCAAAAAGACATAATTAAATCACATTTAATAATTTTATAAATTCAACATAATCAAGTTGGTGCTCTCACAATTATTAAATCTGATTGAATATGACTCTATATCATTTCATGTTGTGGAATAAAGACTTCTAAAATCTTCCCTTTTTATTCATTTCAGTGATACAGCAACTATTTTAAATTAGTAGCAGAAGATTGAGTACATAAAATGCAGTCAGAAATGATCAAAGATTTCTATCTAGGATCTGAAAAGGCATCTATGCAGTTATCCATGGACTAAAGGGTCTTGGGTGGGATTTTTGTTCCAAAGGTAAAATTTAAATCAGATACTTTATGGACTAATTGAGGTTGCTGTTGGTAAAATATATACAAAAAGATGTGTATAGCTACTTGAGAGATATTATGTAGTTGATATTTTTAAAATATTAAATGAGAGTACCAAATTATGTTGAATTTGAAAAATTGGAAGAATTTCTTCCAGCCTTGCCTACTTTTTATTGAATCCTCCTTCCAATTTTAATCTTATATCACATTAATTTAATTTATGTATTTAAAACTGACAATACTTTAAGCATGATTATAGGCAGTGGGAATTGGTATCACTAATAAGACCACATACACTAATTCTAAAAAGCACTAAGCCATTTCCTAATCATTGTGTTATCTAAAGAAAAGAGGGGCATCCAGCATGCTTTGCAACCCCCAAGCTCCAATTTTTAACAGGTAAAAGTGTTCCTGTTTCTTTTACAGACAAAGTCTCTGGCCCATGGCAAAATTGCCTTGCTATTAGCAAAGGGGTAGTGCCCCCACGACACTTAGAACAGGAGATTTGACTTGGCTGCTGTAAATTAGGAAGTTCACAGACATTATTTGAAAGAGGTATTAGAGTCACCAATAAAACCTGTCTGTTTACTCCACAGAATAGGTGGAGCTATCCTTTAGCTGATACTTTGATTTTTTCCCCTGCTATATAATGTAGAATTGTCTTAATGAAAAGAGGTCGTTATAAAAATAGAGTTTCTTTCAGAGGTAAGAAAAAAACATCTAAAATACATTTCCTTTTCCTTTTCCTTCATGATGCTTTTTGTAATTGTAAGAGAGTCTGGCTAAGTGTGTATGAGGGGGAGAATGCATGAATTTGCATTTTAACTATATAATGTCACAATGCAGTTCACTGTGTGAAGCACATAATTTGATGATATTTTAACCAAAATATGATTTAATAATGGCTTTATATAATTTCATGTTGTTAAATAAAAACTTCTAAAATTTTTCCTTTTTATTCATTTCACTGATACAGTAACCATTTTATTTATTTATTTTAAAGATTTTATTTATTTATTTATCTTTAGAGGGGAAGGAGAGAGGGAGAGAAACATCAATGTATGGTTGCTTTTCATGCGTCCCCTACTGGGAGTTGGCCTGCAGGGAACTGGCCTGCAACCCAGGCATGTGCCCCGACTGGGAATCGAACCGAGATCCTCTGGTTCGCAGGCCTGTGCTCAATCCACTGAGCTACGCCAGCCAGGGCTCACAGTAACCATTTTAATTAGTATGTTGTAAATACTAACATATCATCATCAACAAGGCAGTGAAAAAAATAGAAACATCCTCATAGAGAACAGATGGACAGCTGTCAGAGGGTTGGGGACAGGGTGAGAAAAGTGATGGGATTAAGCAAAAAATCAAACAAAATACAAACAAACAAAAAACTTATAGACAAACAATAGTGTGATTACCAGAGGGAAAGGAGGTAGGGGGAAGTAGAAGATAGTAGAAGGGGGAAGAATGGTGATAGAAAGAAACTTTACTTGGGGTGGTGAACATGATACAATATACAGATGATGTATTATATAACTTTATGACTGAAACCTATATAATACTGCAACCCAATATAACCCAAATCTTTATCTAAATCATTAAGATAAAGAATTCTTCACATATTACAGATAAAAAGCCTGCAAATATTAAAAGAATAACATGTGAAATGCTAGTATACCTTGAGAGACACTTGTTCTGAAGTTATTCTCTACATATTTGAGGAAACACTTTGGCTCACTCCACATAGTCAAAGTATGAGTCACACAGTTGGTGAGCTAGTTTCTGAATGATAGAGCTCTGCAAATGTCACCTGTCCAAACTGCTCACTGAGAGTTGTAGAAACCCTAATTGTATTTCCAACAGCAAAATAGGCCCCAAGACAGAATTTCTCATCGTAGGACACAGAGACAATGATAAGACACACAAGTATGGGGCAGCTGGGTGCACATGGACCAGACTGCTCATGGGTGGAAGTGACAGTTCTGGCCATTTCAGTCCCCATCCAGCTCTCTCGAAGTGTGAGGGCTTCTACACCTCAAGCCAGTCTACTTCAGTCACTTAGTGATGATTGAAATATATTCTTATGGAAAATCATATATTGACATAAATATGATGTCAAAAAGATGAATCACTAATGTTATGCTCCTGTCAAAAAAGAGACAAAACATTAGTGAAAGAAACTTACATGATCAATTTTTTGCGTATCTTTAAAATGGCAGAAATTTCACGTATTTTGTTGATATTCTAATTTTTAATCAAAATGTAAAATATTAGTAATAATCTAGAAATCATTATAAATTTTTCCATTATCATACTTGTCCACACATAGTATAATCTCTATGCCCTCTTTTATTAGTATATAAAAATAACTCTTTTAAAATTAAAATTAATATGAGAGTTCTCCATTAGTACATGAATAGCTTTGTTTCTATATTGAAGACTTTTCCCCTGTTAAGTTCAAGACCCATAAGAATTCCCTAAGGCCAAGAGCTGAGGTCTGGTTACCATCTACTTGAAGATAGTACTGCAGTCTATGAATCCCCTGTTCTCTGGTGCTATGGTTGCTGCTATTGAAGGGGGTATAATTTTTGCTCTAGAAAGGGTATAATTTGTTTATCTGTGGTGACAGATGTTACTCTGTAAGTACCCAAATGTAAAGAAGAAGAGAACGCCTCTTTTTCAGTATAATTACAACCAGTCCTCACCAAATTTCATGGATTCCCAAGATGATAGCCATTTGGTGACATGTGTGTCCATCACAGCAGATCCCCCTCCTTATCCAAGGGGATGCATGCCAAGACCCTCAGTGGATGCCTGAAACCACAGGTAGTATTTAACCCAATATTTACTGTTTTTTTCTATATAGTCACATGCCACCTAATGACATTTTGGTCAAGTACAGTCCACATACACAATGGTGGTCCCATAAGGTTATAATGGAGCTGAAAACTTCCTATTGCTTAGTGATGTAGTAGTGAAATATATTACTTATTAGTTTTGGGGTATTTGGTATAAACAAACCTACTATGCTGTCTGCTGAATAAGAAGAGTATAGTGTATACAATCATGTAAGTATACAATACCTGAAAATAATAATAAATGACTATATTACTAGTTTATATAGTTTCTACACTTGCTTTTTATTGTTAGAATATCATCTTTCTGCTTATAAAAATACAGGAGGATATTATGAAGTAATATGCAGAAAGCAGCCTCATATACATACATCTCCCATTTTTCACTCTCTCGATTGCATCATTTTTTGTGTGTGTTTGATTTAATCTTGCATTGTCTTGTATGATAACATGTTGCGCCAATTTGTAGCCGTGGAGCAATAGGCTATACCATAGAACCTCAGTGTGTAGCAGGGTATACCATTCAGGTTTGTCTACACACACTCTACAATGCACCCACAATGATGAAATTGCTTTAGGATGCTTTTTCCAGAATGTAATATTGTTGCTAAGTGCCACAGTAAAGTTTAACAGCAATGAAAAAATAAAATGCAGCAATTAAAACAATACACTGAAATAAATGTGAATGTGGTGTTCTGTCTTTCACAATATCTTATTGTTCTCTCCTCATATTTTCCCTCAAAAGAAGCACTTTGCAGCTTCTTTTTGGCATATCTCAAATTTCTAGCATCACTACTCCTGCACTTTGGGATGATTTTTAAATAAAATAAGGGCTACTGGAACACAATCACAGCAACACTGAGACAGTTGACCAGATAACCCAGAAGCCACTAAGTGACTAACAGGCAGAGAGTGTGTACAGTACAGAGATGCTGGACAAAAGAATAATTCACACCCTGGGCAGTATGGAGCTGATGGCACAAGATTTCGTGCTGATTCTCAGAAAGCTGTTTGATGTAAAGTTTATGAATTGTTCGTTTCTGGAATTTTCCATTTAATATTTTAGGACAACAATTGACCATGACTAACTAAACCTGCAGAAAGGAAAACTTCAGATAAGGGAGAGACTGCTGTACTTATATTTCTACAAGCAACACCCATAACTATACCATTACCTAGTCCTATTCTTACACCTATAGTTATCTCTTTCTCATAAACAAGCCAATTGGATATTAAAACAATGTTTATTTTAAATAACTGGAGAATAAAGTGATTATAGGGACATTCCTCTCAGTATTCCCTTTCCAAGCAATTTCCTCCCCCAAATTATTCTCTAGCTTCATATTCCCTAAAGAAGAAACCTCTTAGTCAGCTCTCATGGACCTTAATGAGCTGAATTTTAGTTATCTTTTCAAGAATCTCTTTTACCATTTTTTGGTGCACACACAGTTCAGCTACTCACTATTCTTGGGTAAGAAATTATACCAAACTCAGAAAGAAGCTTAAGTTTGGTGGGCTCTGCTGGGTTTTCTGTTCAAGGTCTCACGATCTAGAATTTTTGCTGAGCTGGGTCAGTGTTCTCATTGAATTGCCGACAGTGTTTGCAGAACTCATCTTTTTGTAGGTGTAAAGTCATATAGCCCAGGTCTTCATAGCCAGCGAGAAGGTCTATTTCTGAGTTTGAGTCTCCTGTTGAAGACATTATCTAATTAGATCAGACTCACTCAGGATAATTTCTTTTTTTAATAACTCATATTACAGCCCTTAATTAAGTAAAAATCTCTTTTTAACAAAGACACTAATATGATCATCTGAATGATAGGCTTTTAAAAAATTTTATGCCCTCCTCCCCCTAGCAGTCACCACACTCTTGTCCATGTCCATGAGTCCCTTTTTCTTCTTACTCAGTCCCTCTACCCCCTCCCCACACACCCATCTCTGTATGTCATTTGTTCTCCATCTATGAGCCTGTCTCTGTTTTGCTTGTTGGTTCAGTTTGTTCATTAGATTCCACATTTGAGTAAAGCTATACGGTATTTGTCTTTCTCTGACTGGCTTGTTTTGCTTAGCATAATGTTCTCTAAGTTCACCCATACTGTCATAAAGGACACAATTTTCTTCTTTTTCACAGCTGAGTTGTATTCCATTGTGTAAATGTCCCATAGTTGTTTTACGCACTCATCTGCTGATTAACACTAGGGCTGCCTCCAAATAATACTGCTGTGAACATTCAGGTGTTTATATTCTTTCAAATTAGTGTTTTGGGTTCTTCTGGATATATCCCCAGAAGTGAAATTACTGGGTTATAAGGTAGTTCCATTTTTAATTTTTTGAGGTAACTCCATATTGCTTCCCACAGTGGCTGCACCAGTCTGCATTCCTACTTACAGCGCAAAACTGTTCCCCTTTCTCCACATCCTCACCTGCACCTGTTCTTTGCTGATTTATGGATGATAGTCATTCTGTCAGGTATGAAGTGATATTTCATTGGGGTTTGAATTTGCATTTCTCTGATGACTAGTAACATTGAGCATCTTTTCATGTCTATTGGCCATCTGTGTGTCCTCCTTAGAGGAGTGTCTATTCAGGTCCTTTCCCATTTTTTAATTGGTTTGTTTAGGGGATTTCGGTGTTGAGTTTTATAAGTTCTTTGTAAGTTTTGAATATTAACTCCCTATCAGATGTATTGGTAAGTATGTTCTCCCATTTAGTAAATTTTCTTTTTATTTTGTTGATGATTTCTTTTGCTGTACCAAAACTTTATATTTTGATAAGATCCCATTTGTTTATTTTGTTAGTTCTTTTGCCTGAAGAGATATATCAGAAAAAATATTACTATTAGCAATGTCCAAGATTTTACTATCAAAGTTTTCTTCTATGATTTTTATGGTTTCAAGTCTAATATTTAAGTCTTTAGTCCATTAGAATTTATTATAGTGTGTTGTGTAAGAAGGTGGTCTAGTTTCATTTTTCTGCATGTGTCTATGAAATTTTCCCAACACCATTTATTGAATAAACTATCTTTAGCTCATTGTATGTGCTTAGTTTCTCTGTTAATTATCAATTGATTTTAACAGCTTGGGTTCATTTCTGGGCTCTCTCTTCTGTTCCATTGATCTATGTGTCTGTTTTTATATCAGTGACATGCTCTATTGATCACTAAAGTCTTACAGTATTGTTTGATATTTGTTAGGTAGCATAATTGCTCCAACTTTGTTCTTCTTTCCTAAGATCACTGTTGCTGTTCAGAGCCTTTTATGTTTCCATATAAATTTTTGGAGTATTTGTTCTAGTTCTGTGAAATACACCATTGGTATCTTAATAGAAATTGCTTTGAATATGTAGATTGCTTTTGGTATTATGGACATTTTAATGATATTAATTCTTCTTATTCATGTATGGGATGATAAACCTTTAACCATACTCATCAAGAAAAAAGGAGAGGGGACCCAAATAAATAAAATCTGAAATAAAAAAGGAGAAATAAGAACTGACACCAGAGAAATACAAATGATTGTAGGAAAATTTTAGGAACAACTGTATGCCCACAACATGGACTATGTGGATAAAATGGATAAATTCCTAGAAACATACAATCCGCCAAAATTAAATTAGGAAGAATTAGAGAACCTGAATAGACAAATTTCACCTAGTGAAATTGAAGTAGTAATAAAAAAAACTGCTAACAAACAGAAGTCCTGGCCTGAATGGCTTTAAAGGTGAACAAAGTATTCCATGAAAAACTAACATCTTTCTTTCTTAAACTATTCCAAAATACTCAAGAGGCTGGGAGACTCCCAAGCTCATTTTATAAGGCCAACTTTGTCCTAATACCAAATCCAGACAGACACTACAGAAAAAAAAGACAATTACAGGCCAATATTCCTGATGAACATAAATGTTAAAATCCTCAACAAAGTAGCACACCAAATACAGCAATACATCAAAATGATTATACAGCATGATCAAGTGGAATTTATTCCAGAGATGCAAGGTTGGTACAACATTCACAAATCAATAAATGTGATACATCATATAAATAAAGTGAAGGATAAAAACCACATGATAATATCAATAGGTGCAGAAAAGGCATTTGATAAAATCCAGCACCCATTTATGCTAAAAACTCTCAGCAAAGTGGAAATAGAGGGAACATACTTAAATATTATAAAGGCAGTATATGACAATCCCGCTGCCAGCATCCTACTAAATGGGCAAAAAACTACAGTGTTCCCCTTAAGGCTGGGAAGAAGACAGGGAGGTCTGTTTCTCCTATCTTATCAACATAGTACTGGGAGTCCTAACCATAGCAATCAGACAAAAGGAAGGAAGGAAGGAAAGGAGGAAGGAAAGAAGGAAGGAAGGGCATCCAAATTGGAAAGGAAGAAGTTAAACTGTCATTATTTTCAGATGACCTGATATCGTACGTAGAGAACCCTGAAGATTCTACCAAGAAACTACAAGGACTGATAAATGAATTTAGTGGTGTAGCAGGATACAAAATAAATATCCAGAAATCAGTTGGATTTTTATATGCCAATAATGAACTGTCATAAGGGGAAATTAAGAAAATAATCCAATTCACAATTCCTTCAAAAAGAATAAAATACCTTGGAATAAACCCAACCAAGTGTGTAAAAGATGTGTACTCAGAAAATTATGACACTCAAGAAAGAAATTGAAGAAGATACAAATACGTGGAATGGGATGCTTTTATATTCACAGGTTCTGCTACAGTGAAGAGGGACATGTTACACAAAGTATGTCACGCTATACTATCACACCAGTCAAACGGAACTACTTGCTTTTACTTGTTCATACCTCACACATTTTCTCAATACTTTTATTTGTGTGCTTCCTTCCATCTAGAATGATTATTTTTTTCAAGTTTGCATGGATAAGTATTATAGGTTAAAAGTTTAACAGTTAGCATAACATCATTTTAGTGGTGAAACTGATTCTCCAAATAGCTCAGTGGTTTTGAACTGCATGTTAACTGTTGTGTTGAAAGCAGCTGAACGAGTGAACATCCAGTATTAAACAAAAAGAAACACATTAAAATAGGTCATATTACAGAACAGTGCACAAGATGAAGTGGAAATATTTATCATGTGATAAAGTGACACCCTTGTTTTAGTTTTATAGGTACACATGCTGGGTAAATGAACTTATTCCTGTGGATTGCAATAAAACAAAGCTTGAGAAATAGTACTGCAGCAAATCTCTACCACCGTTTGTTATATTCTACCTTGAACTGCAGTATCTGCATTTCATATCTGTACTGTATAATTCATTCTCGCAAGAAGAAACTATATCCACTTTGTCTTTGTATTACCCAACAGAGCTAGTACAATGCCTTTTACATAGTATGAATTCAGTAAAAAATGTGTAGAACAGATGAAAGTAAAGGTTATGTTTTATAGTTTCAATTTTTACCACAAATAACCAAGTTCAATGTAAATCTTTTTATAAATTTTCCAGATTTTATATAAATGTTTATTATATAAAAGGAATAGTTTTTATCAATAATAAATTATTATAAATTTTTAGGTATCGCAATATATATAGACAACCAAGTGGATGATTAAAAATTTCCCCTGTTAGCCCTGGCTGGTGTAGCTCAGTGGATTGAGCATGGGCCTGTGAAGCAGAAGATCACCCGTCTGGTTCTCAGTCAGGGCTCATGCCTGGGCTGCAGGCCGGGTTCCTGTGGGGAACACATGACAGGCAACACACATCGATGTTTCTCTCCCACTCTTTCTTTTTCCCGTCTGCTTTCTCTAAAATAAATAAAATATTTTTAAAAGCTTAAACATTTTTCCCTGTTAATAATGGATCTCTAAAAAATACATCTTAATTCAGCAGACATTTATTAAGTATTCATCAGTTCTGAGCCCCAGAGACATAACACAGCACAGTACGGTAAAGCCCTTACCTCGGGGAGCCTGCATCTACTGGGAGAGCTGGTCAAGACACAAGTGGAGGGATTGCACTGTGACTACCGCTGTCAAGGGTAGAGTTCTATACCAGAGTGTTACTGAGAGGACCTACTGAACAGAGGCAGTCAGCAAAGATTACTCTGAGGAGGAGGTCAAGAATGTAAGAACTTGGAAATTGTAGGATATTTTGATTTAGGACCAGAATATACAATGTTCAGGGGTAATTTACTGTGAAGTTATATGGTTATATGTCTTGGCAGAAAATACTAATTATTCACTAAGATTTTTCATTCTATTTGATGGATACTATTCAATGGTCATTCAATGAATATTATGTTATTTTATGTAAATATGTGTAAATATGCATTTTTAAGAACAAAAAGTATAAAGTTCAAATTTTATATGTGTAAAATATATCTGGTCATCTTTTAATCTGCCACTTTATTTGAAAATATTAATAAAATGCTAAGTATGTTCTCCCTGTATATTTAACAATATAAATATAATTACATTTTATTTAACTGACATCAACTATTTGACCTAAATAATTTTAAATGGGAGGACACAAAGTTGGTGTCAGTACTCTGCTTTCCTACTTTCCTCAGCTCTTTGTGATCTAACTGAAAGTTTACTATTCTCAGAAATCCAGCCCTGACTGCTGTGGCTCAGTGGATTGAGTGACAGCTTGCAAACAAAAGGGTCCTCTGTTCAATTCCCAGTCAGGGTACATGCCTGGGTTGTGGGCCAGATTCCCAGTAGGAGACATGCTAAAGGCAACCACACATTGATGTTTCTCTCCCACTCTTTCTCCCTCCCTTCCCCTCTCTCTAAAACTAAGTAAATAAAGTATTTTAAAAAATTCAGAATGGCAAGATAAAAAAATCACCAAATCAATAAATACAATTCAGTGAGTGTTTATTGTGCATATAAGAACATTCTTGCGCATTCAAAGACTGACATGAAGGTCAGAGGATGAAGTTATAGAATGCGTTATAGCGTGAAAATAAAGAAGCTAACACTTGCAATAATAGATTATTAATGAGGATTTCCAGACAGCAGGGATTTAGAAGATGATAAGTTTTTATTATAATTATCAGAGGTATTCACAAAAAATAACCTTAGTTAAGTTCTGGTTATGTTCATGAAACAAGCTACATTTAGTTTTACTTAGTGGCTTAAATGGCTTTGTATTCTCAGGGAATTCTCAACTCTGATCTACATTTTGCATGTAATGTAACACTATGATTGGTCGGGCAGAGTTAATAAACATAGTTTTTAAAGTGACCAGAGGGGAGAGGGGAGGGAATTTCAGGGGAAATAGGGGAGGGATTTAAAGGAACATATATAAAGGATACATGGACAACAACTGAGAAGGGTGGAAATGGGAGGGAAGGGGGGAGCATGGGGGTGGGATGGGATGGGAGTAATAGAAAACTACTTGAAAAATAATTAAATAAAAAAATTGGAAAAATAAATAAAGAACATGAGAATTTAAAAAAAACAAAAAACAAAAAATTAAAGTTCATTTTCAAAAGTGGAGACTTTAGTATTAGTAGATATATGTTTTGTCAGTCATATTTTTGCCATAATGTATTCAACAATTTAAATATTACATTCCTAGTTACTTTACTTTCATTTTTCCAAAATAAAAAGTGTTCTCCCTCAAGTATTATAACTAAATTCAGAAGTTGCAATATACACAAATCTCATCAAATCTTGGCATGTACCTTAAAATGTATGCTTTTTTCCAGGTAAATGCATTAAATGTTTGTTTATAATAAAAAATAATTATAAATAGTATCTATGTAGTACAACATTAACATGTTATTTATTTGCATATTTCTTTGATGGTATCCTTAGTTTCACTTTAAGATTTAAAGGAATATTGGTGCATCAAGATTATTAATTGTTGGTTTGCAACATCTTTTAGAATTTGAAATGTACTGATTCACTCTTTAAAGAATTTTAAGACCTATTGAATTAAATGCAAACAATTCATCATGGGATCTCAGGATCTTCAGACCATGGCTCCAGCAACCCATTTCAGACTACTGGCCCACCACCACCTGCAGAGAGCCTGGGTTTTGTCCAAAGAGGGATTCTTGCTCTTTTTTAAGTGTGATCCCTCAACTCCAGCGTCTGTGATTTTGCTCGTACTGCTCCTTTGCTCATGAAATTTCTCACCTTTCTATCTGATTTAATTCAACCCATTCTTCAAAGTCCAGTGCAAACACAGACTTTTCTGGGAAGACTCTGGATTCCTTAGATCACAGGAGGCAAACACACGGCCCTCCGGCCAAATCCGGCCCTCCGCCTTGTTTTATTCAGCCTGGCACCTTGTTTCTACCTGGCGGCAGCACGGAGCTCTTGCTTATCTGTTAAGGAGTAGTTACATGTATACAGTCCTAAAATTATATTCAGCTCTTTGAGGGCAATCGCAAGGCTGATGTGGCCCCTGGTGAAAGTGAGTGTGACACCCCTGTGGCTTAGAAGGAGAATAGTCATTTCTTCTTTCCTGTTCCATAGAAATCTATTCCACATTCTGTTATGACAAGTGTTATTCTCTGACTCGTGTTATTATTTTTGTGTATTTATCATTCCTCTACTACTAAACTGTAAATTCACTGTTCCTTATCTTTATAGACAAAGTGTGTTCAATGGGTATTTTCTGAAAATTCTTCCTCAGTCATAGCTCCGAAAAACACTGTAAATGTTTTGATTTGTAAGCTTCAAAATGTATTTAAAACACTCTTTCCTCGTGCATTAGTTAAATTTGTACTTATGCCTAAATAAGTGACTCAGATTTTAGACAATTATTTTTAAATATTACTAACTTTTGCCCCAAAGTCATCTGGCAGATTATCTTTGTTTCCCTGGTGCTACACTGTTACCAGTTTGCCTTGGGCAAAATGCAGCGCTGAGTGTTGCATTAGGGACAGCACTTCCTGTGTCATTCTTAACCATTTTGTCCTCCAATATGCAGGTGTCTTCAAACTTTTTAAAGACAATCTATGGTGTGGAAAATACTTATTAAGTTAGTAAGCTGTGAAGTTCTAAGTAGATGTGAATTTGTATGATCCCATATTTTTGCATTTTTATAATTTCGTAGTTTTTTAACATACATAACTGAAACTAAAGTGAGTTCATGTTCTGGATTTATATCAGTTTTCATAAGAAGTTATTTTTCTATCTTTGTATATCAAAAATAAATATATCTCAGTATTGCACTTTCATAAGATTAGGAGCATACTAGTAAATACATACTAAATATTCTTTTCTCTGTGTGTGTATGAGCTGTACTAAGAACATTTTCTCCTAGAAAACTGGACTAGATCAAAGTATGCAACCTGAGATAGAATTTATAAAACTCATTTTATTAATGGAACTAATAAAAATTTGGGGCCTTTTTGGGGGTTAATGTCTCCTACTTCCATTATAAATTTCTACCAGATTCTTTAAGTATAATTTTTTAGACTGTATATTTAGTTTTAAAAAATGAATGACAGAAGCCTGAAGTAAATGAGGTAAGAACTAAAAAAAATTAACCAAGACACCCCAAGCAAATAAAAAAAAGGGGCTTCCTATGCTTCTGTGTGCAAAGAGCCGTGTATTTTTCTGGATGAAACATAAATATTCCCTTACCTGAAGTTCTAGCAGTACACATTAAGGATATAATATTTTAGGCCCTGGCTGGTGTAGCTCAGTGGATTGAGCGTGGGCCTGTGAACCAGAGGATCACGGTTCGATTCCCAGTCAGGGCACATGCCTGGGTTGTAGTCCAGTTCTCTGCAGGCCAACTCCCAGCAGGGGACGCACAAAAGGCAACCATACATTGATATTTCTCTCCTTCCCCTCTAAAGATAAACAAATATATTTAAAAAAAGGATATAATATTTTATATATAGGCTTCAGGGTTCACCATGTTTAATATTATCAATGGCATAGGTTGGCTTATTCAGATAATAATAAGTGCTTACCGATACAATTAATTGTAGCCCTAGAACTTTATGATTTTCAAGGGAAACTATTTGTTATGTCTTTCTGACAACCAGCTGGTGTTCAAACAATTCAATCTAAATAAAAAGCTCTTAGTAAATTACTAGACTTGTTTGTAGCTCATGATTCCAATGACATGGAAAAGACATCTGCTTGAATGAGTTTTCTCAGCAGAAAATCTGCATTTAAAATTAATTATCATAATTCATTATAATTTGCATAACATTTGATGGGAAAACATTGTCTTAGAAATTCCAAGGATTATAGTCTATAGAAAGCTATCTAAAACCACATTAGTTTATGGGCCATGTAAACATTCATTAACCTTTGCCAAATATAAGACATGCAGAATTTTTTATTTTCAGGCAAGTTGTACATAGACATTGTTTCTTTTTAAAAACAATCATTTAATTTTATTGTTTTTCAAGTACGGTTGTCTGCATTTTCTCCCCACCACTTCCCCCCAACCCCAGCCATCCCAACCTCCCTCCCCTGATGGCAACCCCATCAGGGGTTGGTTTTGTCCTTGTGTCCTTATAGATGTTACTGAAAAACCCAGATGTTACTGAATGTTACTTTCCTTCTTTCCCATCATTATCCCCTCCCACCTCCCCTCTGGTTACAGTCAGATTGTTCTTAATTTCAATGTCTCTGGTTATATTTTGCTTGCTTGTTTGATTTGTTGATTAAATTCCACTTAAAGGTGAGGTCATATGGTATTTGTCTTTCACCACCTGGCTTATTTCACTTAGCATAATGTTCTCCAGTTCCATTTATGCCGTCCCAACGGGCAGGCGCTCCTTCTTTCTTTCTGCTATGTAGAATTCCACTGTATAAATGTACCCCACTTTTTTGATCCATTCATTTACTGATGGGCACTTAGGTTGCTTCCAGCACTTGGCTATTGTAAATTGTGGTGCTGTGAACATTGGGGTGCACAGGTTCTTATGGATTGGTGTTTCAGGGTTCTTAGGGTATAATGACATACATAGACCTTGTTGCTTTAACATGGTGACACATCTATTTAGAAAAATGTCTTCAGCCTTAAATTTACCATCTAGTATTACAGGAAATTTATCAAAGAGACTATGAGATTTTTGAGAAAACAATTTTTTGGAACCGTGTTAAACTCTTCTGAATATGACCAATGTACTTGGCTGACACTCGGAAATTTTGACTTGAGTAAAAATTCTGTTATTAATTCTGTTGAGCAAAACAAGTCTCCACTCCATCTTCTCTTTCTCACCACTCCTCCAGTATCTCACAGTCCTCTATTAACCCCATGAGCCCACAGGAACAAGATGTTTTCTTTTGGCAAATGAGGGGAGAATTCATGAAGATCACCCCTGAACAGAATCTTGACAATAAAAGGGATTGGAACTTATAAAAAATTTATATAAATACCCTTACATACATCTCTTTACAATTCATTCATAATAAATTACTAGTACATTTATGATAAATTGCAAATGTCTTTTTAACTAATTATGCTATCTGTACTTATTCATTGATTAATTCATTTACTCACTTTATATTAACTATACATGTTTTGGAATGAGAACTTCAGTTCAATAAATGACATCACACAAAGTGACTGAAACAGTGGCATGGCCACCAACAGAGTGGCCAAAGGTGAGCAATTTTCTACCTGTCTCCTGTACTGAACAGGTGGCAGAGAAGGTTTTGAGTGACCAAGAGAAAAATATTAATCTTAATTAATAAGTAGCAAATGTTTCCATGTATCTGTCAGAATATTTATTTGAATATTGGAAATAGATGAAAGAGATTACTGAGTGCTCATTTTCTGCAGCCACAGACTTGACTTTTTATTGACTAGATGGTATCCTTTTCCATAGGGAAGGGCAAAAGCCAAATTGTAGGTGTCTGTCCAGCGATGATGCAAATCATTTATCTTCAGTAAAACAGATTAAACAACAAATATTATGGTTTATAGTTCATTCCATTAGATATTAGCAACTTTAACAGTAATCTAATATAATTTTTTTATTTTCTGATATATTGCCCATGAATACCATTTCTAAAATTATCTTTGAATCATTTTAAACATCTCACCAGTGGTTTAATTAATAAGCATAATATAATATTTGATGTAGCCTCATTTTACTTTTGCATGAGAATCACAATGTTACCTTTTTGAAAAAATATACTTTAATATGTTGTTATAATGGAGAGGACATTAAGCTGTCATTATTTCCCATTAATGTTATTAGATGCTCTTTAGTTTCATATTCTGCTTTACAATCAAATTGAGACATTAGTGTGATACCTACATTAGTGATAAAACTAGTTTTGCTGCCACAGGTAATATTTTCTGCTGAGAAATTGAAATCCCACTGCTTGGGGTCCCATTCCCAGTTCTTCCATGAGCTAGTTTTAGGACGTTGGAAACAACTGAACTCCGATTTTCCCAACCCATTGGGAAAATAAAGGTACTATGACCCATTGCACAGTGTTGTCAAGGGAATTTAAAAAAACACACCTTCATTTTGAGTGTCTTGCTCTTCTGATACATCAGAGGAACACTCACTTTCTAATGTTTCTATTTGTGTTGAAGTTAATGCCTGCCTTTGACTTTTCATGAAGAACTCATGTTTAGTTTCCTCTGTTGCATTTACTCAATACGTCCGTATTTCAAACATTGTCTGTTACTGCAGTTTTTGCATTTTTTTTCTTTTTTTGGACATCTTTTGTTCTTCACCTTGATATTTCTATTATTTTTCCTCGTTTTTCAATTCTAGGATTTACCGAGTAATTTTTTATTTCTGAGCAGCATGTTGGGGAGGACTCTCCTGGCATGTTAGGTTCAGCCCTGCCTTCTTTCTCTCCGGGGAGCCCAGTGCAGGGAGCAAGAATTTTCTTGATGATCCTTTGGAGATGGACAGTGTGCACCCTTTCCTCCTGGGGTGGGGGAATGTGTATCTGTGCCCGTGTTTGTAAATAAGCCTAATTCTGGATTCAGTGATAGGCCTGTTCTGCTTCACACCAGGCAACAGCTGCTTGTTTATCACTCACGAAGGTGATTTTTCAGTCTCCACCACCATTGACAGTTCCTTATCTTATTCCTCAATTTGCCATGACGTGCTGGGAACCAGGGTGCTTTTGGGGAGACCTAACCTAATACTTATCTGAATGTCTTCTTTTTTTCTTTAAGACATTCTCTTGGCCTTTCCTTGGTCTCCTGACACTTTCTGTCCTGTGTTGTACCAAGAATAGTCCACAGCTGTCTAAGACAGTGATCTGTCCTGGGCTTCTCCAACTCTAGCACAACTCAGGTAGGTGTTCCTTTATTTGTTTATGTTACATAATTTTACTAGAAAATGAAGACCTTAAAACAGGCGGGCCAAGGTTTATTATTGCTAATTACATACAGGCTACAACGATTAAGCATTGTTACATAAAATTCACAATAAAGGTTCTATTTACAAAAGAGAAAAAAATGAGTCACCAAGTATTTACATGATTTGGCCAAGTTAACACAGCCAGAGAACCCAGCAGGATCAGAGCAGGATTCAAGCACTTGGCTGCAGGTTCAGGGACTTTTAAATTCTTAACAGTGTCTATCGAGAAAAAGCAGAAGCAAAGAGAGGCTAGAAGCTTGCCTGTGGTTCAAAAGCTCACTTATCTGAGTTTCAATATTTACTAATTATTTAACTTTGGGAAAATTTCTGTAATATCTTTGTGCCTCAAGTATCTTTGTGCCTTGGATTTTTCATGTATTCAGTAGAAATATTAATATTTGCCCTGCATTTTTGTCAGACTTACTGGGAAGGTAAAATGAGCAAAATCTTATTTACTTTGTTTTTTATGTTATGCCTTATTCCAGAAATTTAATACAGTGTGAGTGTTTATATGGAAGCTCTGTGCAACTCTCCAGTTTTGTTTGTAAACATAAACCCCAGCAAGGTGAGCACATTCTGCTCCAAGAACAGAAAGTCAGCTCTGGTGTAGCACATGTCCACCTGCTGGCTGAGGACTGTTTTATGGAGACAGTCATCAGGATTGGGAGAAGTGGGAACTCTAATGCATCCATCATCACCATGGCTGGTGGATCATCGTGACCTAGAAGATAAGGCTGAATAAAAGAAAATCACATGATTGTAGACATTTGAAAGCAAGAAGCTGAAAACTGAGCCATAGAAGAGGGAATGGAATAGCAATGCCCTATAATTTGTGACTAGATGGCTGAATCTTATTTTAAGGGCAGAAAAACAAAATGTGCAACCCATATGTGAGATAGAAAGTGCTGAGAGTTTTTAGGTAAAAGGAAAAAATAATTTAAAGCTGTTATGTTTCAAAGCTACATAACTTTCTGGACATTTCTTCTTAAATGTCATGTGTTTTTTTTTCCCCGACAGATAACTTGAAGAAATATTTAGAGTTCAACAACGCATGTCAAAATGTATCCTCTGGAAATAAATAATCCCTTTGTATTCAAACCACTGAGGTTAGTAATGTGCAGAGTAAGTGAATCATACCAGCTAGTGGGTATTGGAAAACAATTTAGGCACAAGTGTTGCAGTACAGGGAATAGATGCTGGTTTTAAAAGCACAGAAAAGGGTCTGAATCTAGCAATTAATATTTGTGTTCCACACTAGAGTACTTTATTAAATACAAAATTGAATAAAATCAGGGTACATTTCTTATGTTTTTAGACTGCATGTCAAAATGCAATTACACACACAACTATATTTTGTGATGAAATGCATTTTGAACTAATGTAAAATTTTTATTTTACATTAGTAAAATAAAATTTTACATTTTTACTAATGTAAAATTTTTAGCGCTAACATTAAAATTGATAAACAAAAATACAAGGCTAATACACTGAAAATATTATACTTTGTTACTAGAAATTAAGAAAACTTTGATTGTTAAAAAGTATGGGCTTCCCTGGCTTGTGTGGCTCAGTGGACTGAGCACTGGTTGGAAACAAAAAGGTCCTCAGTTTCACTCTCCTTCAGGACACATGCCTGGGTTGCAGGACAGGTCCCCAGTTGGGAAAGTGCGAGGTGCAACCAATTGCTGTTTCTCTCACACATCAATATTTCTCTTTCTCCCTTCCTCACTTCCCCTCTTTCTAAAAATACATAAATAAAATATATTTTTTAAAGCTTGGGCTTATGAGTCAAAAAACTTGAATTTAAATCTTTGATCTGCCATTACTTTCCAGTGATGGGCTCCTATGTAAATCACTGAAACCACCCATGCCAGTTTCCCTATCTGTTATATGAATGTCAATTAATAAGAATTATAAGTTTGGAATACTAAATGAGATAATGTGTGGGGAACAAATAACATGGTGCCTGGTTCATTGTAAAACTTAAAAGATGTTGTTTATTCTTTCAGCAATATTGAATGTTGCTGTTATAATTTTGATATTTCTCTTTTTGCATACTTGATTGTTACATGGAAGAGCTTTATAAAATGAAAGAAAAACGTAAGCCTCATGGTAATAATCTGGTAAAAATGAGGAATATGAATAGGTTTACTTCTCTGGTGTATACAGAAGGTGACTCGTACACACACATTTTCATAAAAGATATTTATTTTATGCAAATGAAACTTGCAGTTTTCTGGCATCTACTACATGCCGGGGACCTTCTTTGGTGCTTTGTTTTTAGTAGTACTGTGAGGCTGATATTATCGTCCCCATTTTATAGAAAGTGATAGTGAGTAATACATTTAGGGAAGTGGGTCTCCTAGTCTATGCAGAGGCAAGATAACTGGTAGGGGTGAGAAAATAAGTTCTGAGGTCATACCACTTGGACTCACATCAGGTGCAATATCATTAAAGGTTATAACGTATCAAGAGTGACTCTGCTGTGGTAAGCACTCAATGAACTATAGCTAGTATTATTACCATGCCATACTATTATGCTTATAAATGATATTGTTGAAAGGAGAATATGATTCATAGCTTTACCTGAAATAGCATTCCAGTAACTGCCTATTTAATGCTATTTGGTGATCAAAGAGAATCTTCCAGCTAGGGTTCATGTCCACTAGGTACTGGTCAGTGTCCTGTCTTGTTCTTACCAAAATGGTTGTGAAAGATATTGAATGCTACCTGTCCTCCTAATCATTTGCCATCTGGCAGTGCAATCAACACTGATGGGCCCTGGGGGACGTATGAGGGAGACAGAGTTGGTAGATATTTCTTTACTGCTCTTCTCTTATGCCCCCAGAGGTGCTCTGGTAATAAGGCAGATACATCATGCACGTGATCAGGAAGGTCAGCACAAATGAGATCATACACGGAAAAATGGACATTTTGCAAAAACAAATTTTAAGAAGTAAAGCAAAAATCTGCTATGGAATTATATTAACCAGTTAGGCAAAGATGGATGGGTAATTCTCCTTTACTCTGGTTGTAGAGTAAATATTTCTACAGGCCACCGAGATCATAGCAGCTATTGTCATCTACTTGACAATTAAAAAAAAAAAAACTATTCACACTGATGTAAAGCCTTACCTGTGAAAGTCAATTTAGGAAAATATATATAAAATATATAACCACTTTGTATACATTAGTCATGTCACATACCTGTTTCCAATTCTCTCCTTAATGAATTGATAATGCCACAATGAATATACCTTCATCAATGTGATGTCAAGTTCTGACTTGGGTTGAAGTGTAGCCGTGGAACAACAGAAGAATTCTCATTAATTGAGTAAAACTCTTTGATAGAAGTCTAACTAATGGGAGGGGAGAAAAATTTATCCAAGTGAAATTAAATGTACAATGCAATTTTACAACAATCTTTACTTTGGAAATCTCTAAATTATTACCAAGCAAGTTAATGTTCTTGCTTATATTTAATAGGTCATGGTTCTATAAAAATTTCATATTAATTGGTCTATTTGGTAAGGAAGATAATTGATCCCTTAACAGGAGTATATAGAAATGTTTTCATCTCTTGGTTATTTTAACATTATTTCTTCATATCTTAGTAAACTAGAGTCTTCTTATTTCAATCTTTTAAACCAAAAGTTATAAAAATTTTTTAACTTGTTAAGACAATTCTATAGTCATACTTTAAAAAAATCAAACAGAAGAATCCCAGCATTTCACAATAGCTTATATATCTACATATATACAAATATACAAACACATACATAAAAACAAAATAAATAAATATATTTTTATTTTGTTTCACACTGAAATTGTATACTATTAGAATACATTAGAAATTTAAAATATTAAAAAGGCAAACCCTTGCAGGCAGACTACACTTTTCACAAAAATGTTTTCATATGCCTGGATGAATTGTATTAGCTTGATGTTCATGTTTCCTAAGTTGATCGATACAGCATAGAAACTAAAATTCTCATTTATATAAATATTTTTTAATTTACAAAGATTTACACTCTTATATGAGATAAAATAATAAAATATTTGTCACTGCAAAACTCTATGATTTTTGCATATCATAGAACTGCAGATTAGAATTGCTGACTGAATCTCTTCTGTAGTCAAGTAATTTGTTAGTAAGTAACATTCTTAAAAGAATATTCATGACATCAGGCAGACAGGGATCAGAGGGGAAAGGGGAGGAAATTTCAGGGGGAAAGGGGAAGGATTCACAGGAACAAGTATTAAGGACACATGGACAAAAACTAACAGGGGTGGAAATGGGAGGGAGGTGGGGAGCACTGGGGGGTGGGCTGGGATGGTAGTAACAGACAGAAAACTGTACTTAAACAGTAATTAAATAAAAAAGGAGTTTATTCTAAAATCCAAACGAAAAGAATATTCATGAGATCAAAGTACTAATTTAAACTTTGGATGAATATGTAATTTACATTTTTGTTATAAACAAGTTATAGGCTTTTTAATGCCATAAAGCATCACCGACACAATATTAATTTGGAAATCCACTTTGCAGTAGCCATTCAAAAATTTTTGATTAAAGGAAAAATGAAGATGGTAATGTGTTTCATACTGAGACATTTTGCTGATGACAATTTTCATATATTTTCAAATAAACCATCACTGAGGGTCACAGGTGTCTGAATGTTATTGGAGAATGCATGACTCACTGTCTCTCTTCATATTATTTTGAGGCTTCAGAGTGCCGACATCCATCTGTTTAGGTAATATGGGGCATTCTGTGGGTTATTTTTTTATTTTGTGGATGATTTCCTTTGCAGTGCAAAAGTGTTTTAGTGTGATGTACTTTCATTTATTTCTTTAATTTTCTTTTGTTTCCCTTGCCCCCCAAAAAGTATTGGATAAAAAATATTGTTACAAGAAATGTCTGAGATTTTACTGCCTTTGTTTTTTTCTAGGATTTTTATGGTCTGGCGCCTAACATCTAAGTCTTTATTATTGTATAAGAAAAAGGTCGAAGTTCATTTTTTTTGCACATACCTGTCCAATTTCCCAACTCTATATATTGAGTAGTCTATTTTTACCCTATTGTGTATTTTTGCCTACATTGTCAAATACAATACTGATTGTCCATAAAGGCCTAACACATCTAACAAGAAGTTAATATACAAAATTCTAAAAGAACTTATACTACTCAACACCAAAAAAAATACAACTTAAAAATGAGCAAAGGAGCTCAGTAGACACTTCTCCAAAGAGGACATACAGATAGTCAATAGACATATGAAAAGATGCTCAATGTCAATAATCATCAGAGAAATGCAGATTAAAACCACAGTGAGGTATCATTTCACATCTGTCAGAATGACTATCATCAATAAATCAACAAACAACAAGTGCTGGTAAGGAAGGAAATCTTACCCTTTGTGATAGCATGGATGGACCGGAGATGAGTATGCTGAGTGAAATAGCCAGTCAGGGACAGGCAAACACCATACGACTCCACTTACATGTGGAACCTAATGAATAAAATAAACTAACAAACAAAATAGAAAGAGACATATAGGTACAGAAACCAGACTGACATCTGTTACAGGGGAGCATATGCATAAGTAAATTATGTAGTAAATTAGGAAATAATAAATGATCTGAGAGGAAAAAAGGTGATCAGGATACAAGAAATTGATAGTGCTGGGGATGAGGTTGGGGTGAAGATTTTAAATAATGTGAGGAAGCTAGGTCTCACAGAGAATGTGAGATGTGAGCAAAGACTTGCAAAGTTGAAGGATGTAATCAACTGAATAGATAAAAGAAGCACATTCCAGGCAGGAGGGAAAAAAAAAACACACAACAAAACAGCAGCCTAGACAAAGAATGTGGAAAGCCATTGGTGCATTTTGAACTGAGCAATCACATAATCTGATAATTTTTATATTCCTGTATTAATTTTACTGTGAGAGAGGAAGAGGGGAGAGAGAGAGAGAAAGAGAAAGAAAAGTATCAATTTGTTGTTCCACTTACCCAGCATTCATTAGTTGATTTTTGTGTCTGTCCTGACTGGGGATTGAACCTACAACCTTGACATACACAGCTGATGCTCTAACTAACTGAGGTACCCAGGGAGTTCTCAACAACGTTGAAAAACAATTATTTGGTTTCTGGTTTGTGAATAAAATGGAGATGGAGAAGGGTGGAGGGTGCAGCCTGAGGAGCTAGCGCAGAAATCCCGGTGAGAGATATGGTGGCTCAGCCCTTTGAGTAGTTGTGGAAGTCCTGAAAGAGAAAGCCTAAATCAGCTTGAGCAGTCTGGTAAAAGAATTCGGGACTCCGAGGCACTGCTGTCTAGGGCTCAAAAGGAGATGAGAAACATGTTAACATTTTGCAATTAAAACTAACACCCCTTGGGTTGTAACACTACTATTCCATCCTAAGCTGCCTTGAACACCATACATGACTCAGTGGAGGCACCAGTATCAACCATAGGTATTAAATACCATAAATACAGTTTTTTCTATTTAGTTTCCATTTTAAATTTATAATGAAACAAATTAATCTCTCCAGAGAATGTGTAAAACACAGGCACGCAAAACTCATTTTAAGAATGCATATATATATATATATGAATATATATATGATGCAGGAATATATATATATTTTCATCCTGCATTATAATATACCCATTATCTTGCTTTTGGAGTTATTATTTTATAATTTATGTAAATAAAACTAACTGTATATTTTGTAGATTTTTTGGTTTTAAATTTAATTAGAATGAGTTATTTTAGACATTTGTAATTTGTTTTTAACTGATTAATAGAGTATTTATTGAGACACTAATACATATAATTATCACTGCCAGACTTAGTATGACACGTTACATGTTCGATCCAATTTTCCTTCCTGGATACGTTTTTCCTTCCTATTTCTGTCTGTTTTGGAAACATAATACCAGAAGAACAAAGGTCCGATTCCAATCCCATATCCTGAGACTGAGGTTTTGGGAGTGGGTCTGAAATTGGCAGAGACATTGGATGATCTGCTGTAGGTCCAACGAGCTGAGCAGGGTCTTCGATGGGCCCTTGGAGCCTGGGGTCATCACAGTGAAGGAAGCAGGCGCTTTCTTTTAAGCTGGGATCTTAAGGCCAACTGCTTGGCTTGTGCCTTCCAGGTTGGATAGCACGTGTTGACCGCATTCCTGTAGGTGTTGTTAGATAAATTCCTATTCACTTCTACTAAGATGTATACAGAGAAGGTATCTGACACTTTATAAGACATCTGTAAATAAATACAGAAGACCAAAAAAGCTGATGATAAAATAGCATTACCTTATTACCTCATTTTACATACAAAGTCTGTTTTGATAAAGAGTATAGTTTCCTTTACAGTTATCTAAAATATTACTGTAATATTTTATTAAGACTTTACCAACATACAAATTATTCCTCTATGAACTATATATGATTAACAATAAATATCAAACATTTTTAATGTACTTGACTACTTCTTAGGATACGGTCAGCCTTCACAACAATCAAACTGTTATTGAACCCGATTTAGTCCACATTTCATATTGTATTTTTCCAGATAAGAAGTTCTGTCTGTTTATCCTTTTTACCTGGTATTCTGACAGACTTCAGATTTAAAGCTGAATCTGTTGCAACACTTTCAATGATCTGACATACGGTTTTATAATATGCCATTATAATGAAATAAAAACAAGAAACCATCTTGTTAAAACATGAAACATTTTATAATGTGTCATTAAGTGCTTCACAGGTGGCTGAATTCAGTATAGTTGCCAAAGATGAGTACACTTTACTAATAGTTAGGTCATACATGGATAAACTATGCAGCATGACTACAGGGCCTGTGTGTGGACATCAGAAAAATTAAAATAGTTACAAATCACATATACCTAGAAATTTCTCGTTACATCAGTAACAGACAACTAAAAGAATGATATATGCTGTAAACTGATTTATTTGATATATTAACAGGTTTGCAAAATTTTTTTTTAAATAGACATAATTTTGAAGATATGAAATAGGGAAAAGTAATGCTATGGTGAGATAATGAAACCATGCCTTTGGATTTGAAAGAAGTTCATCATTTTTCTAATGTACAGCTCAAATGTGTTTTATTTCCCAAAAGTTAAAGAAAAATGATGGATCAATTTGCCTTCAAGGCATGTTTAATTTTAATCTCCTGTTGGAACCTCATTTCACAAATAGCAATCTCTGCTGTGTTTATAAATGCCAGGTTCGTAAAGAATGACTAGATCTGAACATTAAAAGGTAAAATATATTCAAGAAAAGTAGTATGTTCACATTTATATGATAATTTGATTTTTGAAAGTGCATTTTATAGGGAAAATAATTTCCATGGGTAGGGGGTTTCTTGCTTTTAGGTGTGTTTCAAGAGTCCTTCAAGTGGATACCTGTAAATTTGTACACTTGACTTTGTTAGCTTTGGCCTATGAATCTTAGACCTCACCTTAAATAAGGACACATAGATCAAAACTTTATCAGGAAACTATTCTACTGTAATAAGAATTATCACTTGAAACTTTTCCAAAATGATAATTATGTAGAGAAAACACATAAAACTGTCTAGGTGGAAGAGTTATTGATACTCTTTGTCAAAGTGTGGATGCTTTTTATCTGCAGACATTAACTATGGATGGCTTTTCCAGGTACATTAATAGATAATTTTCATTGACCATCTCTTGTAACAGAGCTCAAGAACTATAATGAGTAAGTCTGAGAGTATTTGCATCTCAGGTGGGGCTAGGTTACTTTAAGATCTTAACTTCATGATCTTTATTTTATACAAAGTGTAAAATAAAATTACATTTTGAAACTCTTCTAAGCTTTAAAAGAAAAATAATCCTGTGTGCATTATTTCTTAAATTAGTCACTTTAGTCAAACTGTAAACATTTCGATTTTGACAAGTGATTCTATATAAAATATGTTTTTAGAAAATATATTTATAAGATATTATTCCCTAGAAATTAACACCCTTTTAGAAAGGGATTGTAGAGGGCAAATGAAAGTGAAATATGTATTATTAGATTGTAATTTAAAATATATATATTTATTTACTTTTAGAGAAATAGAGGGAGAGAAACGGTGATGTGTGGTTGCCTGTCATGCACTCCCTATTGGGGACCTGGCTCACAATCCAGGCATGTGTCCTGACTGGGAATTGAACTGGTGACTCTGGTTTGCAGGCCCGTGCTCAATTCACTGAGCCACACCAGCCAGGCTTGAGATGGCAATTTAAATTGCCAATGTATTTAAGATATACTTGGATTCTCTCAATAACTCTGTGAGAGTTATCTCAATTGTGACTCAGTTGTGACTAATTGTGAGATTACTGTTTTTCACAATCGGTAATGAAGTATGGCATATTATTAGTTTAAGGACACCTATAAGGATATTAAAATGATGTTTCATTTGGGCCCCTTATTATCTTATTGTATCTGCTTTATCCAAATTTGTTATCACTTTAACCAAATACATCAAATAATCACATAAAATTGTATTTAGGTAAAATAGAAGTTACATTTGAGTACTACTCACTCTCACACACACATTATATCAAGGGAATAATGTGCCTCACACACATGTTCAGAAGTTGGAATTAAAAATGCCAGCAAAACTAATTTTGAATAGTGGTCCTTCCATAGTGATTTCTCTCTCTTTCCCTCCCTCTCTTGATTTTTATATTTTTCTTAATGAGAGGCAGTGACCTAAAGAACACATCATTAGCCAACTTGCCTTTTTCTGTATTTGTTTTCTTTATAAAACTATGTCAAGAAATATAAATACTGCGTGAAAGCAAGGACATCCCAGGCTCTGTTGACGGATTCACCTAAGAAATTTCAGACTCCCTTAGGTATAAAGTACAGATATTTATTGCTGCTGGTGGTGGTGGTTTCCTAAAGGTTTAATTGGGGCAGACCAGGAGACTGGGAGGCCCTGCATCTAAAAGAATGTGTTGGGCCTCTTGGTCCCGAAGCTCAGTTTTTGCTGGAGAAGAAGGACCGGGCCGGCCGTGGGAACAGGAACTTGGAGTCATGAAACTGTTTGACTGCCGGTGGGCGGCAGCACTAGCTGGCCGCCATCTCCTCCACTTTCACCACCTGGATTGACTGGGGACAGGCACGTGCTGGCCCCATGTCACTGTAGCCCTGGATGACAACACCCGTGGTGGTCATGTCCTAATACTCGCGGTATGTTTTTGTGGGAGTCGTAACACAGACAGATGCCACAGTCCTTCACCGGAAAGGGGGAGTTCTCAAACACCTGCCCACAGGAAACAATTCCCCATGGAGGTTTCTTCTTCATCAGCTGAGACAAAACACACCGGAAGCAGGACTAAGCAAAGACAAGCGTAGGTATAAAGATGTGTACGTGAGGCAGGGGCGGTGTGCTGGCTCCCGGGGGTGGGCAGGAGGTGCCTCATCACCTTGTACTCTCGCAGGGAGGGGAAGCCTTCCTGGACGTCCTCCCTGCCTTCGCCACACCCTCCAAAGGCTTAAACTACAGCCATTTTTTAAATCACCTGTTCTGTTCTAGAATCTGCTGGGCCAACATAGGACTTAGCTAATGAAGTGAATGTGAAATGCAGAAATAAAAATATCTCTCCCCATAGAGATACACACTGTGAGCAGTTTACTCAGATTTCTCTCATGCAGCTATATTTTTATAGAGATAATTTTATCTCCATCATACCGAGGACCTCTTATGGATGTTGCTTTCCATGAGATGAAATTTCACAGTATCAACTTTCTTTAGAATATTTTATAAGATTTCAACTTTATTACACATTTTTAAGAGGTAAAGGATCATTTAGTCAAAATTATTTTTTTCACTTTATTACATTTCCACTTGAATAAAAATTATTTTAAATGTTTTTAAGGACTATCAAATTTATTTAGCTTCCTAAGAAACATTCTATACTTATTTTTAATTAAAAAAGTTATAAATGGTCAAAATAAGTGTAAAATCCAAAAACATAAAAGAAAAACTAGCACAGATTAGTTATGCTTCTTTCTATGTGCTCCTTTCTTTCCTTATTCTTTCTTCTGAATTAGCAATGTTAACAGCATGGCATGTATCTTTCCATAAATTTCTCATGCTAATATCAACATACTTGTAACAATATTTCTTTTTTGGTTTAAAGTTTGGATTACACTATGAACATTAAGTAACTTTCAAAGTTATGAATGTAGCATGAACATATTTTTACATTTTTGGAAAAAGATATAATTATTCGTACAGCTTCATACAATTTGGTAGAATGTATAACTGTAATGTGTTCACTTATACTTCTATTGATGTACATACAGGTTGCTTCTCAATTCATGTCATTTAGCAATAATTCTGTTATAGGTGTTGGCATATCTATAGTTCTCTATGTTTTTCTTTACTCATTGCTGCTTTTATTTCTATAGGACAAATTGGTACAGGCAGAATTTTCTGTGCCATGTAAACTCTCTGATAGATAATGAAGACGACCTTCCAAAATGACTGCAATTCATTGTCAAACCAGCAGTGTATCTGAAGGCCCTCAGTGGGCTAAAGATAGGTTATTCAATAAATGGTGTTGGGAAAATGGAACAGATAACCTCAGAAAAATGAAACCAGAGCACCTTCTTATACCACATACACTAATAAATTCAAAATGGATCAAAGACTTAAATGTTAGTCCTGGAACCATAAAAATCCTAGATGAAAATATAGGCAAAAAAAGCTTGGACAGTGTTTGTAGCAACTTTTTATTGGTTATATCTTTCCAGGTAATGGGAACAGAAGGAAAAATAAACAAATGTGTCTGCATCAAATTAAACAGTTTTTGCACAGCAAAGGGAATCATCAACAAAATATAAAGACAACCCACAGAATGGGAGAATGTATTCATAGATACATCTGATAAAGGGTTAATATCCAAAATTCACAAATACAAAACTCAACACCAAAAAAACAAACAACCTAATTAAAAAATGGGCAAAGGACCTGAATAGACACTTCTCCAAAGACAACATATAGATGGTCAAGCAATATATGAAAAGATGCTCAGCATCACCAATCACCAGAGAAATGCAAATTAAAACCCCAGTGAGATACTATCTCACATATGTCAGAATGGCTGTAATTAATAAATCAACAAACAAGTGCTGATGAGGGTGTGGAGAAAGGGAAGCCCTTTTGCATTGTTGGTGGGAGTGCAAACCGGTGCAGCCACTGTGGACAGCAGTAGGGAGATACCTCAAAAATTAAAAATGGATCTGACTTTTGACCCAGTGACCTCCAATTCTATAGCCATTGAACCTGATACAATAAAAAGGCAGAGTAGTTGCAATAGCTGATATACATCAAGTGTGAGACAGGATTATGATTCAGTATTTTTCACCTGGGCTCACTGATATATATATAAAAAATCAAAATTACAGTCCTGAGGATAAGGAACTGGAACAAAAGTTGCAAATTTTTTTTGTATGGCCTATTAGTACATAGTTTAAAATTTGCATGATACATTGGATCCCCGTCACACATTCTTTATTTTATTTTACAACCCTCTCAAAATGTAAACTGTTTTCAGTTTCAGGGCAATAAAAAAGCAAACTGCAGGTCATATAGAGCTGTAGTTTTCCTAATTCTTCCTTAGGCAAAGCCTCAGGTCTTGAAAACCACCTTGAGTGAAAGGCCTGATTTACACTGGGTCTCAGGAAAAATCTGGGTCTCAGGAACTCTACCTGACACTGCTCTGTACTGGGAGATATCTATAGGCTTATTAAAAACAGTCAAACAAAACAAAAAAAAAACACAAAAAAATTTAAAAAAAAACAGAGAAAACCAAATGATTAAAGCCTAGTTGTTAACATTTGTTTTTCTCTGGCATCAAAAATCCGGTGGTATATTTGAGCCAACTCCAACAAGATCACTGGAGGAAACTTTCAAAGTTTCAGTTTTCCAAGCCAGTTAGTTATTCCGTGGATATTTTTATCACACTGACAAACACTACAAATTAGGCTTTTCTTCTCCTAAAGATATACTTGTGAAACATTTGCCAGCACACTACTAAAATACTCTCAACATGAGTGACTTTAGGCTGAATGATGTCATGAATGAATGACATCATTGAATGTGGAGCTGGGAACTAAGCAGAGTAGCATGTCATTGTATAGCACACACCGAGCATTAACAACATAACAGGACCAATATCAATAACAAATTAGGGAGTGGTAAGTTTTAAGTATTTATTGCCCATGTTTTCAAAGTAATTTATTTAATTGTAGTCTATATAATTTAATTTCTATCAATATTTAACAACTGGCTTCCCAAAGTCCTGAAACCTTAGAAGAGTTGGTTCTAGAGAACTGGCATGCACTGCCCTAGCCACCACTCAATGTTTTCATCTACAGGGACGGGGAGGGGGGCTAGAGCAGCTCTTTTTAGGAAAGGACACATCCAGCCTGGGGAATAGGCAGAGTCTTTTAGGACCTCAGGTTCAAATTTCTGAAAGAATAAAGCACGCCTTCAGCAGCATGAAAATAACACTAGGGAATACTTGGGGGTAGCCACAGAAGAGTGAAAATTTTTTTAAAAACTCGGGGGAAAATTTTTCCTGAGAAGTAATTGGATTGGAAAGGGATTGAGAAAGGGGGTTGGGTAAGAAATTCTAAAGATTTTTATTTGTGCAGTTGGGGGAAGCAGTCAGCAATGTTAGCACCTAACGCTACTGTGAATTCATTGCCATCACAAGCTCTACAGGCTTATGTGTTTTGGGGTTCTATGGGAAGGACATAGTACAGTTTTATGACTCTTTTCCTTAACATATTTTTCATTCCTATTTGTTAGTGAAAATACAGCTCAGAAAGGCTACATGACTTGTGCATGACAAGAAAGTTGTATTTTATGGAAAAAACAATTTCCTGCCAATTCTTTTCACTAGTTTTCTTTGCATTTATTTTGCCTTGTGACAAATTTAAACTGATGTTATTGCAATCTCTCAGGACAATTCCAGTGTTGGCTTTTGATTTTTTTCTGTAGTGTCCTGAATAAAACCTTGCAGCAAAGTTCCTTAATGAAAGTGGGTGCAATCTAAAAAAGATGACTACAATACAGCAGTTCAGAAAGCAGAGATATTTCTGCAGGCACCCTGCTGAATGCAATCAGATTATTGCCACTGTCTGATTTTGTTTGATGAGGGAGCAAGCTACGGCAGTGTCCTGCAGTAGCAAGCAGCCGAGCTAGTGACATAAAGGCTCCTACTGCTTGATAGATTTTTCCATTAGAAGCAGGCACGGGTATCTACTAAATTGAAGTCCTTTATTCTGTAAAATTGGGCATTGGACAGTGGCTGGGATATGGAAACATATATTAGAGACATAATTGATTATGTATATCAGAAATTTATGACTCTAAGATATATATTAATTAAAACAAAGCAAAGAACTTCCAGAAACAGACACTCACCATCCTTTAATGGCTGATTTTAGTACAGAGCACTGCTCTTTGCAGAAAATCTTCTGTCAAATTAATTCGGTTGTCTGCCCAAACATGCTTTATTCAGCTGCATTAAGGATGGTGAGAACACTGGTTGGTTAATGTGTATTCCTCCCTTGGAAGACCGTTATTAAATATCAGGGATGGCATTATTTGTAAATAATTCTATCTCGTGTAATGGCAGAAACTGTAACCAAGAGTTTTTGGAAGACCAAAAAACTTCAATATATAGGCTTAATTTCCTATTTTGAAAGAATATCAGTTATATATCTTATTTTGACTCTATTTAAGTGCCTGATAGATGATACATTTATTTTACTATTCTTAGAAACAAAAGTCCAGCTGTAATAAAGTGTACAGCATGAGAGCATTAAATATGCTAATATTGCCACATCTTCTGGTTGTATTTAACTCCATTTATGTGAACAGTTTTCTTAACACCTAAATGATTTACAGATTTATTTTAGGGAAAAAATTATGTCTATGTAAAATATTTTATTTTTATTTTCATCTTAAAGTCATAATAAAGTTATAGCTCTTATAAATATTAAGTAATTCAGTAAATTTAAAAAGTTTCATAGGGATCCAAAATCAAATACTCTCATAGAAAAATAAGTTGAGAAAATGAATTCTTTTTCCCATGTCAGCAAACACTGATAAAGTAATGGACCTTCGTGTGGACCTTTTCATTTGGAAATTTACTATGGCATAAAGGGAGCAATCATTATATTTTTCCTCTTTCATGATTCTCAGTATCTAGCTATTTTTATAAAGCTTAATTTTTTTCTGAAAGAGTCATATTTTTTTTTCAATAGCCTCTGACATTTTGGACTATGTAGTGAACTTTTTCTCTGTTACTCTTGTGAGTTTTTGAGAGGCCCAAAGCATGGAGCTTTATTAAAGCCCTATATTGTGTGTGGAGAGGGTGAGTAGAGGAAGGCGCAACAGGGGACGCAGGGCAGGCTCAGCACTGCATCTGCCAGAGTGGTTGATGTAAGTAAAATTCTCCAAGCAGGGTCATGACCAAAAGACTCAGTGTAATAGAGTAGTATGGGATGACATTGTATTAAGCACAATGGGCTCAGCATAGCAGAGTAATTTTGCTCAGAATGATATTGGTTGATAGATTAGAGTCATCACGAAAAGCTTATAGGAAGACGAAGTATGATTAAAAGACAATACTGGAATGACAAGAATTTGTACAGGGGTAGGTGAGTGGGAGGATTTCCTGTATGTGACATCAGTAATTGATTAATAAACAATTATAAACTCAAAGTACTTCCTGAGTTCAAAATTACTCTAGCTTTAAGAAATGCTGTTATTTAAAGTTCTATATCTTTACTATCTTTACTATGTTTTCAGTAACATAAAAAAGTGACTAACTTGAGTATTAAAAAATTTTATTAAGGTGATGAAGTGTGTGAACTGTTCCCATGTTTGAAAACTAGGACTCAAATAGACAAAAATGAAAAGCTTCATCCATTGAAGAATCATACTGCCTGATTGAAAAAGAATTGTAGAAGTTTATAATAGGGGCTTTAGAGTGCATTTAAGAAAACTTTTATATAACTTTTATATATTTTACAGGCATGGAAACTGAACCTATAAAAAAGACAGGCTTGTATTTCCCATAATCATCAGGAATGTATCATATACAAAGTCATGTGAAGCAACCCAGGGAGGTGCTTTGGAACATCAGCTCAGGAGCTACAATGCCTGAATTGGATTTCGTTATAGCAAGATTTCCTTTTGTTTTTTGAGCATTTTTATAATAGGTGCTTTGCAGGCATTTTCTGCTAAGTCCACCATACGGGCCCTTGCATAGTCAGTTTGTGCTGCTGCTTTTATTTTTCTCTGTCATACTTTCCTTTTTCTTTGCATTTCTTGTCCTTTTTTTAAAATTATTTTTAACTGGACATTTTAGGTAATATGTTATCCCAACTCTAGATCCTGATTCCCCCTGAGAACTTCTTGTTGTTGTCTATTGCTTGACTGGACTATTTTAATGAAGCCTAGACCCACTCACCCTGCAGCTCAGAGCTCAGAGCACGGCCTCGCGGGGGAAAGGGCACTCTAGGGGACCATGGTTTCAGCAGAGCTTCCTTTGTCTTTTTGTGTGATTTTTCTGTTAATATATCTGGTGTCACACCAGCTGTTTGCTTTAATTAACTGTCAGCAAATTGCTCTTCTCTTTGCTTTCAACAATGACCTAGGGCATAAATTATTTCACAGTTTATCCAGTTTCATTTGGTCCCTGCTTCAGGGGTGGACTTGAAGCAAGTTTTCCGGGTTTTCTCTGACTCCAAAAGAGTTGTTATTAGCTATATTTTTCCTAGTGCGTTCTGGAAAACTAGAGCTCCTAGCATTCAGCTTGTTACCCTCCTGGAGCTACCACCATAATCTCCATGGTCCTCAAAAATGCCTGTAGTGTGAGCTTCCCTATATTCTGTGAGGAATAAAGCCAGTTCTCCCGGAGAGAGCTTCAGAGGTCCTTCTCTTTATGATCAGGCTGTCTGTTTGGGGAATACCTCTGATCACTGCCCTTGAGCTGAGGATGGAAACAGTTAACGTTTTTACCTAACAAGGCTAACCCTACTTTTTGAGCACGGACTAGGAGCAACACCCTCTGGACCATTTGACTTGCCTGTCTGCCCCTGAAATTTTCCCTCTGTGAGTGAGCTGGAGCAAGGGCGATCAGGACCCCGATGTTCTTAACCTGCTTTGCGTGCGTTGCAGTTTTTGCCCTGCCAGTGTGGGTTGGATGGAGGAAAAGAGCCCCAGATACAGACATCTGTGCTATAATCCAGCGTCTGCCATATGAAACTTAAGGGGATGAGAAGTTCTGGTGGCCTGCCTCTACCTGGGAGACAGCATAGCCCGTGACTGGGAGCAGGGGTCCTGTGGGGAGTAGAAACCCTGTTTCCTTGGTTCTGCTTGCTCAGAGTAGAACTGCCATCATTCTGAGCTGGAGTGGTGGGTAGCAAGGGAGTCATGGTTCCAATGCCATGGACTTTTTGTTACTGGGATTTAGCAGATTATTTTAAATAAATGTATTTCATTTGTTATATGCCTTTAGAAGAATTTCTGAAAAACTTTAATGAAGAACAATCAAGGGGGTTAGGGTATAAGAGGGATAAAGGAAATGGAAAAACACAATCAAAATAAATAAAAATAATTTTTGCTGGTGCAGATTTTCTGAGGAGATGATATTTAGAGCTTTTCATGCTACCCTTGTTAAAGTCACGTTATTTTTGCTGTTTGTTTTTCAAGTAAATGCATTTTGTACATATATTAAACATATGAATGTAAGTTTTCAACCCTTATATGTACATTAGAAGTTAAAAGTTAAATTAGCTCAGAAAATATATAATTTTAGTTGAGGAATAACTAGAAATATGATAATAGAAATACAAACAGAATTTTAGAAAATAAAAAATAAAGTTCTAAGTAGAAGCAATGAAGAAAATAAATTTAGCAATAATAGAGATATAAAACCTTATATTAATTAACTGTCATGTGAAAATACGCTTAATGTAGTCAATACAAAACAAACAGTCTTCACATTGCCAATCCAAATAAAAAATAACACAGAGACATTCAGGAATACACAGTGATAAGTTCTCAAAGAATGTTTGGCCTGCTTTTCTATATTTTAGTATTTAATTTTGTATTCATTACATACTTCCTCTTCTATGAGGCTGCCAATTGTTGGAAAAAAGAAAGCCCTGGCTGATGTGGCTCATTGGATTGAGGGCAGGCCTGTGAACCAAAGGGTCAGTGGTTTGATGCCCAGTCTAGGTACATGCCTGGATTGTGGGCCAGTTCACAAGTAGGGGGCACTTAACAGGCAAGCACACACACACGGATGTCTCTCTTTCTTTTTCTCCCTCCCTTCCTCTCTCTAAAACACAAATAGATAAAATCTTTTAAAAAACAGTAAGTTAACTTAAATGAACAGGAGTTCAGATTGAATATGATTATCTGAGATTATATTAATGCTATTGTTCTAAAATTGGTTTTCTAGACTGATAATAGTCTAAATTGAACTAAAAATATATTCATTTGAAAGAGAATTAATAAAGAAGATCTATTTAGACTAAAATTATGCAGTAAGCAAGATGTGTGCCTAGAGAAAAAATTGTCTGGAGTCCATCCTCAGACTGTTTTATGAGGCATTGGTAAAAGCAAGACATTGAAAATTGTCATAGAATATTATGCTACATAAGTGCTATTCTGAGAAATCTTTTATTCAACTGATATATCCTTATTAATTCAAAATGTGTTTTCTTTTTTAAACATATTTTACTGATTATGATAATACGGTTGTTCCATTTCTCCCCCTCCAATCCCATCCACCCTGCACACCCTCTCCCATGCACATTACCCCCATTTAGTTCATGTCCATGTGTCATAAGTTCTTTGCTTTCTACATTTCCTATACTATTCTTGCCCTCCTCCTGTCTATTTTCTACCTACCTTCTATGCTACTTATTCTCTGTACCTTTTCCCCCCTTCTCCTCCTCCCACTCCACTGTTGCTAACCCTCCATGTGATCTCCATTTCTGTGGTTCTGTTCCAAACAACAAAGTTGTTTGCTTGGTTTGCTTTTGGTTTAGATGTGGTTGTTAATAACTGCAAGTTTGCTGTCTTTTTTAAAGATTTTATTTATTTATCTTTAGAGAAGAAAGGAAGGAGAGAAGGAGAGAAACATCTGTATGGTTGCCTCTCTTGAGTCCCCTGCTGAGAACTGGCCCGCAACCCAGGCATGTGCCTTAACTGGGAATCGAACTGCGATCCTGTGGTTTGCAGACCCGTGCTCAGTCCACTGAGCTACACCAGCCAGGGCTGCTGTCTTTTTACTGTTCACATTTTTTATCTTCTTTTTCTTATATAAGTCCCTTTAGCATTTCATATAATAAGGGCTTGGTGATGATGAACTCCTTTAACTTGACCTTATCTGAAAAGCACTTTATCTGCCCTTCCATTCTAAATGAAAGCTTTGCTGGATAGAGCAATCTTGGATGTAGGTCTTTGGAATTCACAACTTGGAATACTTCTTTCCATCCCCTTCTTGCCTGTAAGGTCTCTTTTGAGAAATCAGCTGACAGTCTGATGGGAACTCCTTTGTAGGTGACTGTCTCCTTATCTCTTGCTGCTTCTAGAATTCTCTTCTTCATTTTAATGTTAGCTAATGTAATTATGATGTGCCTTGGTGTGTTCCTCCTTGGGTCCACCTTCTTTGGGACTCTCTGAGCTTCCTGGACTTCCTGGAAGTCTCTTTCCTTTTCCAGATTGGGGAAGTTCTCCTTCATTACTTGTTCAGATAAGTTTTCCACTTGTTGCTCTTCCTCTTTTCCTTCTGCGACCACTATAATTTGGATGCTGGAATGTTTAAAGATGTCCTAGAGGTTCCTAAGCCTCTCCTCATTTTTTGAATTCTTGTTTCTTCATTCTTTTCTGTTTGGTTGTTTCTTTCCTCCTTCTGGTCCACTCCATGGATTTGAGTCCCAGTTTTCTTACCATTGCTATTGGTTCCCTATGCATTTGCCTTCGTTTCACTTAGTGTAGCCTTCATTTTTTCATCTAATTTGTGACCCAAATCAACCAGTTCTGTGAGCATCCTGATCACCAGTGCTTTGAACTGTGCATCTGATAGGTTGGCTATCTCTTGGTCACTTACATGTATTGGCTCTGGGGTTTTGATCTATTCTTCTGTTTGAGCCATTTTTTTTGGTCTGGTCACGCCTGTTAAGTATGAGGGGCAGAACCTTAGGTGTTCACCAGGGCAGGCAACCCAGTAGCTGGGTTGTGACACTGTATGTGAGGGTGGGGTCAGAGAGGGAGCAATGGCACTTGTTCTACCCTCTCTTGGATTTTAGTCCCTTCTGCCACTTCCCACAAGCAAATTGGGCCCTTCTGGTGCTGGTTCCCAGGTGGGTGGGCTTGTGTACATTCTAGGACCCTGTGGGTCTCTCCAACAAACTCTCCTGTGAGGCTGGGAGCCTCTCCTGGCACCTCATCCCCCACAGATGTTTTCAGTTAGTGCTTTTAGGCTTTACTTCCCAGCCCTGGGGCCCTGGGTTGCACGGTCTGTCTCACTGTCCATTTTCATATATTTTAACTGGGCACAAATAAAATAGGTGTGCCAGCCTATTGAGGTCAGCAACCTCAGCCACCTTGCCCACCTCAATGGGTCTGCTCTTTGAACCCCATGCTCGGGGTCTGCCAGCCACCACTTTTTACTGCTGGGACCCCTCTCCACTGGTCGCCGACACTGCCCCTCTTACTGGTTTGGATGAAAGGTTGTCGGACTTCCATACAGTTCAATTTTCTGTCAGTTCTGGTTGGTTTTTTGTTTCTAAATTTTTGTTTTCCTGAATTTTGGTTGTGTGAGGAAGCACAGTGTGTCTACCTGCACCTCCACCTTGGCCAGAAGTCCCAAAATGTGTTTTCTTAATACTTGCTTTGTATACATTTAATGTTCTCATTTTCTATGATCTACCAAATTCCCTTGTATGTATTATACTTCAGTCTCTTTCTGTTCTCTATTATCTTCAACTTAAAATATTAATTGTTTTTATGCAAAACAAGATCAATATTTTAATTTCTCATAGCTCCTTGAATAGACTATATTGATCAATCAGCCAATCAGTTTGTATGTTCTTCACATTACTTTTAGTATTTTATCAGTATACATTACAAATAGTGGAGCATATGCCATTTTGTTCTTATATTTATTAGATCAATCCTCAACACAATTTTTTCTTTGGTAAGATGCATATATTTGGGGAATTTCTCAACTCTGTACATTGTATATGACTGTAATATAATCTAATAAATTTATTTCAGCAATTGAATGTAAATGATCAATAAAAGGTATATTTAAAAAATGTTTGCATTGATAGTCCTAACTTAGTCACATACTTGCAGTAATATGTTTTCCTTCAAAGCGTTTTAAAATTAAATACAACAAATATATTTATAAACCTTCTTTATTATAATACCTACCATAATACCTTCTATCTTATTGAATGCTTAATATATACCAAATGCAGTGCAAAAACTCTTTATAAATATTCACAACTTTATAAATTATTTTATTTTTCAAAAATATTTCTTGAGCCCTTACAGGTGTGGCTCAGTTGGTTGGACATCATCTGACAAAATGGAAAGTCACCAGTTTAATTCCTGGTGAGGGGATGTGCCTGGGTTGTGGGTTCCATTGTCGGTCTGAGCAATTCAAGAAGAAACCAACTGACGTTTCTCTCTCACATCATTTCTCTCCTTCCCTTCCCCTCCTCTCTCCTTCTCTCTAAAAATAAATAAATAAAATGTTTTAAAAAATCCTTTGAGTTATAGAAGGCTTATATAAATTAGAAGTCAGTTAGAACAAGATGGTGACAGTGAACTCAAAATATTAACAATGACATTTTATCATAATTTAACAAAGATTCAAATAACGATCAGTGGAATTCTTGATCGGAAAACAAAATATTTTTGGCATTGTCAAGCCTGTATTTTAAAAAGCAAATGTAAACTTTTAAAAGAGTGTTCTAGGAATATCTAAATTGAGAATGTAAAGAAAAGATCTTTAAAAAATATGAGAATACCTTGAATAATTTACAGGAAGAGTAATCCGAGAAGAAGCCTGGTAACTGCATAGGGATTGCACTTCCACATGGCAAGAGATTTCTATGGGTTAGACACCTCATATATATGTCTTCATTTGAGCTTCATAACTAAATAACTAGGTATTTGACTTTAAATTCTGAGGGACTTTCTATTGTCCCTATTGAAGCAGGAGGTTTATTTTGCAGTTGACTACTTGAAATGTTCCCTGTGTCAATGCAATGCCCTAAATTAGGACTCAGGAAAATAAAACAGTGGATGACGCAGTCTGTGACATGTGTCCCAACTGTTGGGCATTTTGAGGATATGGGAAACAACCTTGAGTGAGATGGTAAGATTTGCTCCTTTACCCTGAAATCTATGCCACATCTCTTGTTCATTGGGGGTTTGAATTTTCTTTGACTCTTTGTTGACTGACCCTCACATTAAAACTTGAGACATAAATAAATGAGATTCTAATCTACCCAACTTCAAGGAACGTCTAAATCAGCTAGGTAGGCTAACGTATTTACTATAAGACCACTTTAAGTCCATTTCACAAGATCCTATATCATCTCCTGCCTGGTTAATTCTCAGGTTGACTGTTCAACAAATCAAAAAGGTTACTGACAAAGGACTAAAAATGTTCCTGAGAAATGAAGGCAGGATCCTTGTTAGATCAAGTCATATGGAATTGTGTGTATTTATTAATGTAAAGAAAAATTGGAAGAAAAAAAACACAAAGACTCAAATTGATAATGGCCATAAAAGCATAAATCTATGATTTAAATAAAAGGAAATTTCATGTGTTTGATAGGCAAAGATAAAAAAGACATTCAAATATAATAAAAACTTAAAATTTGGCTTATTAAATAAGAAAATAAATTTGGAAAGTGACACATGAGAGAGGAAAATTAGAGTACATTTTAGAAGCAGTAAAGATGGTTGTAAAGTTCCTAGAAATAATTTAATAACATAAGTCATAAATCATTAAATGACTTATAATATTTAAGCTGATATTCTAATTCTGATCATTCATTTATCCTCAGGAAAGTATAAGGATGGAATTATAATATCCAAAAATGTTCATCCTAAAAGTTCTGTAGTCCAATTACTGGCAAATAGCTATTGAGCACTTACTATATCCCAGACACTCTGCTGGAGTGATACCTATATTATTTAATTCAATGTTCAACTGTGATAGCTGGTCTTGAATCCAAGGTAATGTCTGTCAGTAAAATCTGTGCTTTTGACAACTTTTTAACAACTGTTCTATTTTCCCTTTGTGATGACCAAGCCTGATGATGTGGGAAATGACAGGGTGTGTAGAAAAGCCATTGTGACGGCCACCTACCTGCTGTAGAGTTTTGTCTCACGACTGCTTTAAGGAGTCCAACAATGAACAGGAGCATAACAAAGGGGAGAGAGTTGTCTTTTGTCTTTGAAAGTTTCTAAGTACCAGTATTGTCAAAAGAGAACAATGTGGGTTCAAATCAATGTCTCTTACTGGACAATCACTGTGGATATGACTCCAAGTTTTCTCATTTTTTTAGGTGAGATAATTCCACACACATCATGGTACTGGAAGGGCCATAGAGCATGCTTGCAAAACGTTGAACAGAGTCTCAATGGGACAAGGATTCAAGGACGATGAGAAGAAGGGAGAAGAGAAAGAAAAAATCCTGTGTGGACATTCTTGAGTTAGCAATTTTGTTACTTAATAAACACTACAATATATGAATCTTCCCAAGGCAGTTCTCAAATCTAGAATGTAGTAATTAAAATAAAGTAGTGCTTACTTAAAACCATCATAGATATCATTGAGATAATGGACTTTCAAAATAATCTTATTTTCTTTATTGTTACTTAAAAAGCTGATTTAGCCCTGGCTGGTGTAGCTCAGTGGATTGAGCGCGGGCCTGTGAACCAGACGATCGCGGTTCGATTCCCAGTCAGGGCACATGCCTGGGTTGCAAACCGGTTCCTTGCAGGCTAACTACCAGCAGGGGATGCACAAAAAGGCAACCATACATTGATGTTTCTCTCCCTCTCTCCTTCCCCTCTAAAAATAAATAAATAAATAAAATCTTAAAAAAAAAAGCTGATTTAATTTTACCTAAAACACAATTTGAAGTGTCAATTGACATAAGAAGGTATAAATAGTTGGCATTTGATTAATGGTGATTGATGAAGTTTATCTCCACTTAATGTAGGGCCACTAGCAAAGGTCCTTTCCTGTCTTGTCTTTGGCCCTTTTTAGAGAAACGCTGAATTTACTCTCCAAATAAAAACATATAGGTCTTCATTTTCATTGTGTAAACAGTCCACTGCTTTCTTATCCACTCACCTACTGGTAGGCATTTGGGCTATTTCCAGATCTTGGCTATTGTAAATAATGCTCTTATGAACATAGGGGTGCATTTTTTTGTATTGGTGTCTCAGGATTTTTAGGATATATTCCCAGAAATGAAATTGCTGGGTCAAAAGAAAGTTCCATGTTTTATCTGTTTTGCAGAAACCCCGCACTGCCTTCCACGGTGGCCGCAGCAGTCTGCGTCCAACCATAACACCCAGTGAATTCAATCACGGGTTGCTGACCATGTCTTCATCAAAAGTGTTCATCCCTCTCAGGGTCTCTGGTGAAGACCTTCAAGAATTTGGTTTTTTCTCCCAGAAAATTGGAAGGTAGAATTGTAAATTCCTAGAACTTATTTTATAATGGTGAACCTCAGCAGCTGCCCCTCTTTCCCCCACGCCCTCACCTGCACTTGCTGTTTTCTGATTCCTCAATGGTGGCCACCCTGGAAGATAAAAAGGGATATTTCATTGTGGTTTTAATGTTCATCTCTCTGATGATCAGTGACATTCAGCTTTTTTTTCATATGTCTATTGGCAAACACAGAAGTTGCACTAACATAAGTGCCCTCAAGTTGCATAACCTTGGGGTTACATCTTAGCACTGATGCCTTTTGAAAAATACCTTAATAGTTGGTTAACCAGAATATTCACAGAGGAGACTGACTAGGAACATGAAGGGCTGTGAAATCGTATTGGACTCATCTCCATTCATTACCTCACGCTTTAAAGTGAATATGAGAAGCTCAACCAAGAAATATAATTATGTTACTTAAATATTTGAGGGCTTGATTAGTGGAAATAAGATATACATATTCTTTGTGTCTATCTAACAATGGTTTAAGACTACGTGGGAGAAGTTATAAAACAGTAGAATTAAATGTCTTTTTTTTTTTTTTTTTGCTTAAAGATTGAAAATAAAAGAAAGGAAAAGCCCTGGCTGGTATAGCTCAGAGTGCTGGCTTCGAACCAAAGGGTTGTAGATTCCATTTCCAATCAGGGCGTGTGCCTGAGTTGTGGGCCAGGTCTCCAATGGGGGGCATGCGAGAGGCAGACACACACTGATGTTTCTACCCCTTTCTCTTTCTCTTCCCCATCTCTAAAAATAAATAAATAAAAATTTAAAAAAAGAAAAGAAAATACACAGAATTTAAAATAAACGTGGGGTGGTAGAATAAATTTTATTTTTCTCAAAATATTATTTTTGTTTATTGTAATAATAAAATACAAGACAGACTGAGTTTAGATTCATCTGTCTTAAAATTAATCTGTAAAAATAAGTGGGTTAATATATTTTATTTGCATTGATATATTCATTAATAATACTTAACAGGAGTTTAATATTGCCTTATATTAGAGAATTACTGTAATAAAAAGGACATTTCAATAATTAGGGGACTCAAGTGTGGAAAGTACTGGCTTGCAAACATTACAATTCCTACAACTAAAATGTCCAAACAGAGTCAGAAGAGCCATTCGTAGATAAGCTTGTGAGGAGATTTCTGTATGAAGCTGGTGCATCTAAGGATCCTTCGGGATCATGTGTTTACAGTTATGCAGTTCTCAACGTCATTCCCTTGATAGCATCCCTGTGTTTGTCACTATGCTGTGTGTCTCAGTGCTTGACCTCCCCAACTGTACCCAGAAACTCCTTCTATGTATTGGATAAGAAATCAAATGTTGCTTGGTAAATATGTCTATTGTAAAGAGATTGCCCTAGATAAAATTTAAAAGATGACTTTTTGCTATAAAAAACATCTCAAGTTTTTTTATATTGTCTAAACACACACATGAGACAGTACTGCAATAAGATAAACAAAACAAAACAAAACAAAACTCACCTGAAAATTTAACCATGGTTCAGTAAAACAAAATTATCTAAAGCTTACAGAGAACTGGATTTAGAAAGGAAAGGCTGTTTCTTATACTAATGCTAACATCAATGTTATTATCTTTTTATTTTAATACGTTTCAAATTATATCTGATATACAGAAGGAACTACTTATAAATAATCCCTTTATTATTTGACTGAAGTTTAAATGGAAGCTATTTTCCACTTACTTTACACTTACAAAAATTCCAGGTCATCTGTGGAGAAGTAAAAATAAAATTGTAAATAGTTTATCTTCATTTGACTTGCAAAGAATGTCCTTTTATCTTCAAAAGTGCCGGTATTCCACAACCTCCTGCTTATCTACTCAGAAGGAGTTCCTTGGGGCAGTCCTAGAATCTGAAATTAAACATAGTTGTCTAGTTTCACAAAAGCTTACAGCAAAATATTCTGTTTGTATCAGAATTTGTAATATTGTTTCAAATGATCCCCAGGAAACCATAATGTGGAGAAACAATACATTATTTAGCAAGTAAACATTGTATAAAATATTGCACATTTTGAAGGTGAAAAATACGTACAATGAAGTATAGATTAATTAAATAGATAACACACTTCAAGCTTCAAATTTGATTTTTAGCTTTTTTATTATATTTCAATTGAATGGATTGGGGTGACATTGGTTAATAAAATTGGAGGTTTCAGGTGTACAGTTCTGTGAGGCGTCATCTCTAGATGGTATTGGGCGTTTCCCACACCAGGTCAAGTCCCTGTCTATCACCTTTTATCCCCACCCTTACCCTCTCGTACCTCCACCCAACCTCCTGTTCTTCTGATTATCACCGTACTGTTGTCTGTGTTAATGAGCTTTATTTTTCTTTGCTTAACCCTTTCACATTTTTCACTCAGTCCCCAGCTTCCTTCCCCTCTGACAGCTGTCAGTCTTTTCTCAGTATCTATGAGTCTATTTCCATTTTGTTGTTAGTTTACTTTGTTCATTAGGTTCCACGTATAAGCGAAATCATGCGTTAATTGTCTTTCTCTGACTGGCTTATTTCACGTAGTATAATACACTACAGGTCCATTCATGCTGTCAAAAAAAGGCAATGTTTTCCCTCTGTCCAGGTAGTATTCTGTCGTGCTAATGTGGCAAAGCTTTGTTATCCACTCGCCTATGGATGGGCACTTGGGCTGCTTTTAAGTCTTGGCTATTGTAAATAACACTGCAGTAAAAATAGGGGTGCATTGTTCTTTAAAATTAATGTTTCAGGTTTGTTCGGATAAATCCCCAGAAGTAAAATCACCGGCAATAGGGAAGTTTCATCTTTAATTTTTTGAGGTAACTCCACACTGCTTTCTACAATGGCTGCACCAATCTGTATTCCCATCAACAGTGCAAAAAGTTGCTCCTTTCTCCACATCCTCACCAACATTTGTTTTTTGTTGACTTATTAATGATAGCGTTCTGACAGGTGTGACATGGTCTCATTGCAGTTTTAACTTGCACTTCTCTAATGACTAATAACATTGGACATCTTTTCATAAGTTTATTGGCCATCTGTACATCCTCTTTGGAGAAGTATCTATTCAGGTCCTTTGCCAATTTCTTCATTAGATTGATTTTTTGTTGTTGAGTTTTTTAAGTTCCTTATAAATTTGGGGATTAAATCTTTATCAGATGTATTGGCAAATATATTCTCCCATTCAGTGGGTTGTTTTTTCATTTTGTTGATGGTTTCCTTTGCTGTGCAAAAACTTTTCAGTTTGATGTAGTCTTATTTGTATATTTTCTATTTTGTTTCTTTTGCCAGAGGTAATGCGTCACAAAAATATATTGCAAGACAAATGTCAGAGATATACTGCCTACATTTTATTCTATATTTTTATACATTAGCTTCTAACATTTAGGTATTTAATTCATTTTAAATTTATTGGTGCATATGGCATAAAAAGGTGATCTGGTTTCATTTTTTGCATGTATCTGTCCAATTTTCCCAACACCATTTATTGAATAGAATATCTTTATCCCATTGTAAGTTTTTGCCACCTTTTTTGAATATTGATTGATTATTAACTGATTATAAATTGAAACATTTGCTAACCTGTTCCTGGGACCTATGCTATTAAAAGCTGGCAATGGAGAGCAACTTGGTCCTTCTCTTTTACAACCAAGCCCAGCGGAGGCATTCACAAGCCGTGGATTGCTTTCAGCCTCAGACAGGTTGCCAAGGACTAGGCATGAACAATTATTTGACATCAGCGTACACCATTTCTCCATCCAAAGGGGTCTAGAACCAACATACCAAGTGACCATCATCAGCCAACATCAGGGCGAGATCAACCAACATCACAAACAGCAAATCCAAAGGGAGACAGCAGCAGGCACTAAACCCTGTGGAGGTGAATGATGCTTTTTTATTTATTCTTTTCTTTCTTTTTCTCCTTTTGTCTTTGTTTTTCAGTCCTTTAAAATTTTTCCCTGTTTTTCTTACTCTTTTTTTCTGTTTTACTTTCACATATTCTCTTTGTTCTTGTTTCTATGTATTACATTAATTTGCTATGACTCCCAGTCTTAGTGGGGTGGCCTTACACAGTAGGTGTTCTGTGGGACACAGGGGTGAGTTTTCCTCAGTCACTTGCACTGGGTGTTCCAGGAATGTCTCTCATGTGGTTTGTGTGGGTCTTCTTGCTGTAACCGGGTGTTGATTGCTGTTGCCCCATCTGTCAGAGAGACTGACTTTCAGGCTTTCTGACGGGGAGGCTCCACCTCAGCCCACAGAGTGTGGGCTGCTGTCCAGTTCCTGACCACACAAAGCAGAATTTGCCTTAATGGGGTTTGGTGCCTGCTGAGATCTTCCTTTGGATATGCTGCTTGTGAAGTTTATTGGAACTGCTCAGTTGTTGTCTGAATTTGGCAACTGGGTGTGTTGGTTTGGGGCCTTTTGGGAGAGGCTCTGGTACAGATCAGTGACAGATGCTGTCTGTACCCGGCCCCGGCAAACTGTTTGAAGCTAAAAGCCATCCACAGTTTGTGGTTGCTTTCGCTTGGGTGCACATGAGAAGGACCAAAGCTGCACTCCAAGCTTGACTTTTGTAAGCACTGGATCTGGGGGCATGTCAGCAAAAGTCTCAGTGCACCATGAGACCCATCTCCGGCTTCCTTCACCTGGTGGCTTCCTGTTAGGCTCATTCACCTAAGGAACTTCTGGCTGAGTCAGGAGGATGAGGCTAGTGGATCTCTTGTGAGGGGGAGGCGACAGTCAGGCTTCAGGGGAATTGGTGGTTGTGATCTTCGCTTCAGAGCTAAACAACTCAGTCGGCCTTGGAATTTTCTTATTCCTCAGTTAGACTGCAGCCACTGGGAGTCGAGGGAGGGGGACCTCCAGAGCTCAGAGTTTGGGTCTTCTGGAAGCCAGAGGGTTGTTCTATCCGGTCTTCCATGAGGGGGAAGCTCCAGCCACATTCACAGGAAAATAAGGAGAACAGCCCTCATTCCAAAGTCAGAAAATTCAGTCACTGACACTTCCTGATTCTGTCCATAACTCCACACTCTGGCCTAGGCAGCTGACTCTTCAGCAGATTCTAAGCTCCACATAGTGAGGTCAGAGGGAGTCCAGAGGGTGGGGCTACTGCTTTCCCCCTGCTGGTGCCACACAGCTGAGAGTGATCCACCCCCAAAAGATGATGTATGCAGTGCTGGAGAATGACTTAGCTCAGGGGTTCTGTCCCCAGTGGCACAAATCTCAGACTGTCCTCATATGAGTCTAGACTATTCTGCCCTCTCTTTGCCAGAGCCCAGGTTGAGTGACTGCAAAGGAAATCGTGTGCATTGGCCCCTTAGTGGGGTACAATGTGTCTCTAGAGGACTCCTGTCTTTCTGGTGGACACAAACCCTGCTGCTGCTCACAGCTGGATGTTATGTGGGTGCCTCTTCCCAGCTCTGGTACTCTCGGCTGGGAGCCTGGCTTGGGCTTGACACTCTGCACTTCCTCGGGGGCAACTCCCATGGCTGAGATATCCCTCCCGCATCTCGCATCTCGGCTGCTGCTCTTAGAGCCAGGCCAGCATCTTCTGCGCTTCCACCATTCCTGCCAGTCTCCATGCGGCTTCTTCTGTGAATCCTTGGTTATAAAACTTCACTTCAGCTAGTGTTCAGTTGGTTATTCAGGATGATTGTTCTTTAAATTAGCTATAATTTCAGTTTGGTCCTAAAAGGAGGTGAGTGTAGCCTTCAACTACTATGCCACTATCTTCAAATCAAGTGATTCTAAATTAGCTTTCATGCCATTGATTAGAAAGGCCAGTACCAAGCACTGTGATTCCAGATCCAATTACTTATTTACTCTATTACAGGGAGTACTATTAAAATTGTGTTTCACCGAGTTTTCTTGCATTTTGTTGTGATGAAATATCTATTAGTATACATTTCCTGATTGTTAGTGTAGATGATTCTTATATATTTTAAATATATACCTTTCCATAAAAACTGAAATGCATCTTCCTATAAATTTATATTGACTATTTATTTTATTATGTACATGTCAATTTCTAATATGTATCTAAATGTGTTTCTGTATTTGTATAGAAAGAGTGATAGATACAAAAAACTAAGTTAGAAATTTCTAGAAAAGTATAATCTGAATTAGGAATGGAAAATACTGTTCAGCAGTAAAATCACACACGATAACCTGGTAGAAAAGGGTTCAATTCTAAACTCTTCAAGAGCAGAGCTGCTAAAATCCCATCTCCCTACTCCTATAAATAAAGCTTCTCAATGATCTTCCATATAATGAAATTGTAATAAAATGTGATGAAGAAACTAATAAACTGTGTGCTGTATTTCCCCTGAACAACACGTAGTTGACACGGTGTCAGGGAGACACCAGAAAAGAATGTGCCGGTGGAGAGATGTGGCTGAAGGTCTCTCTGAAGGTCGCTGTTGCTCATCAACAAAATATACAACCAAAGATTTATCACACTGCAACTGGTTCCTGGTTTATAAAGAAGTGAGCAACATCTTGCTATGTAGACTTAGAATCATCCCCGGAGAAGTTATTAGACCTTGTATTTGGCGATTGCACATGGGTCTTTTGGAAAATTCTGTCTGATACAAATAATTATAGACTTCAAAGGTGAAATGTGTGGCTTAATATCACTAGAGGTGGTTTAAGTCAGAGAAGGTACAAAACCATATTAAGTGAAGGCTTATTTGCACTTTTAAATATGGACAACATTGTTGTCAAAACAATCTTAGACTAAAAGTACTCTGTACATCTTTGCAGTGCCTTTTGTAGGATGCATCATAGGTAAGAATATTTTGAAAATAGAATATACAGTGTATCAATATGATACAAGTTCAAAATTATGTATTTTTTAAAAAATAAAGAATATATTACAATTTTTCCTTTTGATGTATTTGTTCTTCTGTCTGCTCATTTGAGTTGTACTCATAACCACAAATACAATGTGTATCTACAACAAAGTAAATACTCAGCCTCTCTGACTCCAAGCCTGTTTTGTTTAATAGCTCCTGCTACATTTTGTATATAGACATCCTAATCCCCACAGGAATCCTGCTTGCAGTTGAAGTTTTACAAAAGCAGTCTCTTACCCCAAACTGCCACTCCTGGGGAGATAAGGGAACTATGTATGTTTATCAAGGATTGGGAAGAATCTCAAAACCAAACTCATGTCAACTAGGGTCAACAGACAGCACAGTTTTCTTTGAACCTCCCTGCTGGCACCCAGATGCCTGTGGTCCTCAATCACCAATTCTCCCTTTCATATTTCTTTCCCTTGACATAATAGAAGCCTAACTCTGTACTTTTCTAAAATAAATTTAAGGATTAGGTCTGGCATTTTCTCAGTTGGCTCCTTTTTAATCAATAAATCTTTCTTTACTTCAAACTCTGACACATTGAATTTTGATGTTTACAAGTATCGGAAACTCAGACTTTGCACCAGTAACAAGCTGGCAAGCCTTAACCAGTAGACAGTGGCTGTGGAAGGCCAAGTTGGGTTCCTTTTCGTGAGTCTGAACAGCTACCAAGGCCATTTTCTTTGGAAGCTCAGAAAGGACTTTCCTCAATGGTACAGGCTGCCCTCAGTACATGGCTTGTTTGGAATAAGAAAGTCTCTTTGTACCTCAGTTAAATACTGGTTTTGTGTTTGGGGTAACTTGCTCCAGCATGCACGACTAGAAATTCTTTCTGTTCAGTTTTTGTCTCCCTTGAGACAAAGCCATCTTAACCTTGGGATCCTTGTCTGAGAGTAGAATCAGGGTTGTTGGCATTTTTTCTGTCTATGCCTTCTTTCCTGCAGGACAAATCCATTTGCATTTGGGGGCCTACGTTTGGGAGAAAAATCAGGATTGTTAAACTCTATCTACTTGTTCATGTTTTCTTTGTCTCCTGCAAGCTGACATACTCAGTTTGGAAGTACCATAGGTCACCCTGGTGTGTACAGCCAGGAATTTTGCTCACCTCTATTTACCTCAATTTAGGCTTTTCCCTTGTGATAAACTCATTTCTGGTGGGGTTTTTTTTTTTTTTTTTGGCATTGGTTTGGAGTTCCCTGTTGGAGAGGGAAATGGCAATAGGGTTTTTACCTGATTTGTGAAAGTTTGTTAGCATTTACTTGTTTGGCTATCTGAATTTGATATTTGTAACTTGTTGAATTCATCTGAAACTTGGTTAAGAGAGTACTTAATGTATTTTCTTTGTGTGTCATTTGCGTGGCAATCTGAGGCTTCTTCTTTGTTTACTGGTTTGGAAGTAACGAGTAAAATGGCATCTGAGACGTCTCCCCTCCCATCTTCTTCTTCATCCGCAGGTATTTGCCCCCATATTCTTGTGCAGGCACGTGGTGGTTGGGCAGTTTTATTGCCGAGTTTTGTATTGTACTTGGGAAATAGAAACTGGCATTTTAAAGTAAAAGCCAAAAATAGTGGGTTGCTACTTTTAAGTTCAGCTTTTATTTGAATTATTTACTGAGTATAATTTTGCTGGTTATATGAAAGACTAAATCTCTTTAGCTCCAAAGGAAAATGAGCACTTGCATCCCCAACCTGAAAAGCCAATACGGTTTTGATAGTTGTTCAGATTCTGAATTGAGAGTGGCATAGATGGGTACCAGGAGTCATTCAGCGCAGTAGAACAGCCAATCTTAGAGAAGCTGGTGGGACCCCCCCAAAAAGAGAATGCCTTGAAATAGGTTCACTTTGAGTGAGGAGCCCGAGAGACTGTCCTGTGCAGTAGATAGCATCCTGGTTCTGTTTGTGCCATGAAAACTCTTGTTGGCTTTTGCTTGGGTATTCTCATGTGACTATGAATCTTTGTGGGTTGTCTGAATAAAAACTTCCTCTAGAGTGTAAAGTAGTTCTATATGAATGCCCACTGCACTTGGCTCATCTGGACACTTGCAAATAAAGGCTGGCTTTACCTAGAAGTTTGTTTAGATTTTACAAATCTCAAAACAAATATAAGAAATTGTTCTTCCAAAGCCCACCAGCCCCACAAGAAATCAACTTCCTATTAATACTAAGATAGCCAAGAAGAGGATCCTTTGATATAATACTGGTGTCAACTCAGTTCTCTCTTTTTTAAAGATTTTCTTTATTTTCAGAAAAAGAGGAAGGAAGGGAGAAAGAGAGGAAGAAAAACATCAATGTGTAGTTGCCAACTGGGGACCTGACCTGCAACCCAGGCAAGTGCCTTGACTGGGAATTGAACTGATGACCTTTTGGTTCACAGGCTAGCACTCAATCCACTGAGCCACACCAGCCAGGACTCACCTCAATTATTTAAGATATTAAAAATATCCTTATTTTAAAAAGGGGAAGAACCTTTAGAACTTGACTTGTCAAAAACAGATACAGACTATAAATGCCTCCAAAACTAAATTTGAATCTAATATTTCTTCTATAGACTAGTGAGGTTGTTTTTTTTTTAAGATTTTATTTATTTATTTTTAGAGGGGAAAGGAAGGAGAGAGAAAGATCAATGTACGGTTGCCTCTTGTGAGTCCCCTGCCGGGAACTGGCCTGCAACCCAGGCATGTGCCCTGACTGGGAATCGAACCGCGATTGTGTGGTTCACAGGCCCGCGCTCAATCCACTGAGCTACACCAGCCAGGGCAGTGAGTTGTTTTTATGGCTAAAAAGTCTTTGTATCTGTCTGGATGTTCATATATATTATAAATATGAGATGATTTTCTACCTCCAGATAATAAATATTGGCATGCACTTATAAATTTTGGGTATTCTGAAATTCTCAGAATTATAGAAACTAACTCAAACACTTCATAATCAAGTGAGCTGAGAAAATACTTGATGTTGAGCTAATTCTGAGTTTGGTTAGGTTGAATAGCTCATGTTATTTTTGTTGCAAAATTTGTCAACAAAAAAATAAAATAAATGTAAGTAGGATAGAAAATTCTTTTAAAATTGATATGACTTTCTTTGTATATTTTGGAGATTAAACCTTTGTCTGAGTTATCATTGGCAAATGTGTTTTTCCAAACTGTTGCTTCTCTTTTTATCTTGATACTGTTTTCCTTAGCCAGGCAGAAGCTTTTGATTTTGATGAGATCCCATTTGTTTATTCTTTCATTTTATGTCCCTGCTCAAGGGGACGTATCAGTAAAAATATTGCTGTGTGGAATATCTGAGATTTTCCTGCCAATGCTCTCTCCTCTAGGGCTTTAATGGTTTCATGGCTTATATTTAAGTCTTTGATCCACCTTGAATTTATTTTGGTGTATGGTGTAAGTTGGTGCTCAAGTTTCACTTTTTTGCATGTAGCTGTCCAATTCTCCCAACACCATTTGTTGAAGAGGCTATCTTTACTCCATTTTATGTTACTGCCCCCTTTGTCCAATATTAATTGATTATAGAGAGTTGGGTTCATTTCTGGGCTCTCTGTTCTATTCCATTGGTCTATGTGCCTGTTTTTATGCCAGTACCAGGCTGTTTTGATTATAGTGGCCTTGTAATGCAGAACTCACACGATTTCCCTCAGAGAAGATGAGCAACCCAATTAAAAATGGGCAAAGGACTTGAACAGACATTTCTCCAAGGAGGACATACAGAGGATCCAGAGACACATGAAAAGATGTTCAATATCGCTAGCTATCAGAGAGATGTAAATTAAAACCACAATGAGATACCACTTTACACCAGTCAGAACAGCTATCATAAACAAAGAAACAAACAACAAATGCTGGAGAGGTTGTGGGGAAAAGGGGACCCTAGTTCACTGTTGGTGGGATTGCAGACTGGTACAACCACCATGGAAAACAGTATGGAATTTTCTAAGAAAACTAAAAATGAACGTGCCTTTTGACCCAGCAATTCCACTAATAGAAGTATATCTTAAGAACCCTGAAGTACCAATCCAAAAGAACCTATGCACCCCAATGTTCATAGCAGCACAATTTACAATAGCCAAGAGTTGGAAGCAACCCAGATGCCCATTGGTAAATGACTGGATCAAAAAGCTATGGTACATTTACACAATGGAATTCTATCCTGCAGAAAGGAAGAAGGAACTCCTACCTTTTGCAACATCATGGATGGAACTGGAAAGCATTATGCTGAGCGAAATAAGCCAGGCAATGAAAGACAAGTACCATATGATATCACCATTAACAGGAATCTAAACAACAAAACAAATAAGCAAGTAAAATATGACCAAAGACATTGAAATATGGAGCAGGCTGACAGGGACCAGAGGGGAGAGGGGAGAGAATCACAGGGGAAAAGGGGATGGACTCACATGAACAAGTATATAGGACGCATGGACAATAACTAAGGTGGGGGGTAGAAAGGGGAGGGAGGTGGGGAACACTGGGCAGGGCAGGACTGGGAATATAAGACAGAAAACTGTACTTGAACAAGAATTAAATTAAAAAATTTTAAAAATTGATAGGACTTTCTAAATCTCTTTGGTAACTTGGAATTTTAAAGTTTTGTTACCAAAGAAAATGGTAGATAGCCACTGAATATCTAAATCATTACCAAATGAAGATCCTGGGAAAGAAAGATGTATGTGTGGTCAAGTTTATTAAGATTATATAAATAAATTTAATCGATAAGCAAATTTAATATCAAAAGTAACTGATATAAGCCCTGGCCAGTGCGGCTCAGCTGGTTGGAGCATTGTCCCATGAACTTAAAGGTCATGGGTGTGATTCCTGATTAAGGCATATGTCTAGGTTGCAAGTTTGGTCCTGGTCGGGGCATGTAGTAGAGGCAAGTGTTCAATGGCTCTCTCCCACACTGATGTTTTTCCTCCCTCTTTCACTCTCTGTCTCTTCCTCACTCTCTAAAATCAGTAAGCATGTTTGGGGGGGGAGGATTTTTTAAAAAGTAACCACGCAAAATTAGAATTAAGTGTTTCTCTCTCTGTTAAAAAGGACTATCAGTCTGCTACTGATACTGTGGTATTATTTTAATCAGGTATTAGACAAGTATTTGATTACTTAAAACAACTGGATGTCCTCCACTGTCTAAACCTTTTAATGTACCTTGACACAGTTTCAAAAATATAAACAATGAAAAGAGTTTTGACCAGGGAATAACTGAGGTATTCCAGAAGGCCCCCTGAAATACCACAAAAGATTTATCTCCTTACTAAAATAAAAATAAACTAATTATGTTGATTTTGGTGTGTTGAAATAACATAATAAGCAGTCAAATAAAAAATTAGACCATTTTACATTGTATTTATATAAAAATGTGTTGTAATTGTTCCAGAAATATATGTAAAATTGCTAGAAATTTGTGATATCTTGTTATAAGCTGTCATCAAAATTGAGTGAAGTGTTAAAATAACTGAACCTGTGTATTGGATTGTGGGACATTTGGATGAAGTTCATGCTAATTTTTTTGCAAAAATGACTCCTCATTCCCAGGCTTTTGCTATCTTGATGTTTTAGAAACATGGCAACAATCTGTCCCTAAATCAGAGAAATTAAGATAGGTAAACAATAAATGAATAGTTGCTATGGGAAACCCAAGATGGCTGCTTGGTTAAATGAGCTTCCTGAGCTTCCTTTTTTTTTTCAGATTTTGCATTTCTTTATTCACTGTAGTGCATTTAAACTAGACTTTCTTCAACTACCACTTCGTTTTGGCTAGCAGTATGTTCTTCTTTTTCTGTGTATGCTTACTGGATAAGCTGAAGCTTTCCCCTGTCACAAGGCTGATTTCCTCACAGTGACAAAGAAACTGTTAGAAAAATGGGTTTCACACTTGGAGCATATCTGCCAAAATCTGTAATGACTGGGGCACCCACTTCACTGAGCCAATTATGCCAGCCTTGATGAACAGCCTTGCAAACTTTTTTGAATTATGACTGATCCTCTGCCCCTCAATTATCAGACAAAATTTCGAGAACTACTGGAAAAACTGGGTTCAAGCAGAGCAAGTTTAATTACATGGGACTGAATGAACTGATGCACATGGTTATAATTTTATGAGTTTTGCTGTCTGAGATAGATGATTTTTTAAATCACTCTGTTTTCCAGATAAAAGAAAACTTGTTTACTTACGACTTAACAATTTGGTAAATTGCACTGCTGTGAGCAAAATTAAAACACTTAATTTTCTCCATATATGATTTCTCCAGAATTCCATAATGAGTATTTTAACTTTTATGGTAACATGATTACTTTCATAAGTTCGGTGAGAATCTGTTAAACTAGTTTTTTACCAAGGCTTTGACAGAAATGATATGTTTAAGACATGCATAGATCCCAGATACAACCAGAAATTTTTAAGAAGGCATTCAAATTTGCTTTGAAAGCCAATAAAGCCCCTTTGGGAAAACAGCTTGGTGCTTTTGTTACTAGGCCTTTCCAGGTTAGAAACAAAGGTTGTTTCCTGAAAGATGCAGAGAAAGAACTTCAGGATACATTAGGGACCTGAGAACAGAGTAATTCACCCACATCTCTAGGGATAGCAGGGGAAGTTGGATGGCAAATATGTAGCTTGGCTTCTTAGACTTGGGAGGTACTTAAAGTCCAATCTGAAGATTCTTTAGGAAAATTCCAGCTAAGATGATTTAACAGTGCCTATATAATTAATTACTTTTCTTGCTAGGCTTCTACAAATAATTAGGCCAAGTTTCTTGAAATTAGACTTATTTTGTCAATAAATTGGTCTTAATTTATCTATCATTAGTAAAAATGAAGATGGTTATATAAGAAAAAATATGTTTCAGCAGGAAGTATAATATGCCTGGGTGGTATTAGTGTCTAGTGCTACCTTATTCTGATGCTACCGAGTGCTATCGGACAGGGAGTCTGTCTCCCAACTCTCAGCAGAAAGTCTCAGAAATGGCACAAAGGCCTCTGTCAGCACTTCTATCTGGAATAAAGCTGCCCCTCACCCAGAAGCCAGACGCTTTAGTTCCTCCTTGTACTCCAGACTGAAGAGGCTACATACTGTATAATCTCAACTATATCACATTCTGGAAATGATAAAACTATGAAGACTACAGAAAGATCAAAGGGTACTAGGACTGGGGGAGGGAGAGATGAATAAGAAGAGCACAGAGGGTTTTTATGGCAGTAAAAATACTTTATATGCCAGATACTCTTCTTTTATGCATTTGTCCAAACCAATAGAATCTACAACACCAAGAGGAAACCCTAACTTAAACTCTTGGCTGTAAGTGATTATGATGTGTCAATGCTGGTTTATTCTGGGCAAAATGTATTAGTCTGCCCTGGTCAGTATGGCTCAGTTGCTTGGTGTGTCGCCATACACCAAAAGTTTGTGGGTTCAATTTCTGAGCAGAACAGATACCTAGGTTTCAGGTTGCATCCCTCTTCAGGAAGCCTAAGAGAGTCAACCAGTCAATGCTTTTCTCTCACATTGATGTCTGTCTGTCTGTCTATCTCTCTCTCTCAGCAATAAAAAAAAAATGACCTCAGGTGAAGAAAAAAGAAACACCATTTCAGTGAGTGATGTTGATAATGAAGAGTGCTATTCTCCATAACAGGGATTATATAGGGAATATCTGTATCTTCCTTCCTCTCAACGTATAAATCTCAAACTGCTCTACAAGGAGTCTTAAAATAGTGAGATAGCTTTAATTATGTAGCTCGTGCTAAATTAATTCCAGTAATCATTAAAATGAAGATTTGAAACTAAGTGACAGTTAAAGATTTTTATGACTCCAAGTGTTTTGAAACCACACACAAGCATCTAATTTCAAATAAGGACATGGAGAACATTGTAAGCATAGGAGAGTGATAGCCTTTCTTTTTTCTTTCATCTCACATATAGGAATCCTTAGCTCCCACTTATACTTGTATAAGTTGATTCTGTCTTGATTTCAAAAAATGAAAAATATTGATTACAGCTTAATACTATCAGTGCTGAACAAAAGATAACTAATTAGACAGAAATGTCAATGTATTGTATATATGTAATATATACCCATCTGTATCATAATAATAACCTTATAACATCATTCAGTATAAAGAAAGGCAACTCAACAGCTCAGAGTTGCTTTGACTATAGTAATATGTAGCAGAAGACCTTTGTTCTCCGCCCAAATCCAGAGTAGTATGCATAGAGCACCTACATTAATCCATATAAAAGCCAGCTAAATGCTTTTTATTGTCCTCTTTTTCAAAATACCCTAACATGATATCGACAATAAAGTTTCACATTTTTAACTAGTATTTGACATTTATTACTTCAGTTGTTCCTGTATAATGAGATGTTGATATCTGCTAGTACTTTAGAGTTATGTTTTTCCAAGATTATATATTTTAGTTAATTAGATTGTTTTTAGCTTTTTTCATAAAATGTTGATGAGTTCTAAAATAAGATATCGTGTGTTCTTAGATAGGGCAGTGAAATTTGTGTCTTCTTAAACTTTCTTAAATATTATTGAAACTTAATTCTTATTTAAGAAATAATCCTCCTTGCTTACTCATAGCTTAATTCCTGCAATAATCTTTAAAAATGAGAAACATCATTGAAAACTTGCATACATGGTTATGAATATAATTTATGCTTTTATAAAGATTCAACAAAAGAGAATGACAGCTGAGAGTGATCATTGACCATGATCAAAATGCTGGTTTAGACAAGGCCACAAAGATATGTTTTAGAACCATAATGACTTAAAATGTTTCATGGGCATGTATCTATCCCTAGGGCTTAATCATGCCTGTTATACTTCAGTATGTACCAGCACTTTCTACAAAGTGCTCACCAAATAGTTGTTGCATAGATGATGAGACAAGGAAAGCCTTCACATACAACACTAGGGCATATTCTTGTTTAATTAATTTGTAAGCTTTCTTTTTTTATTTAATTGTTGTTCAAGTACAGTTTTCTGTCTTTTACTCCCATTCCAGCCCACCACCCCCGTGCTCCCCACCTCCCTCCCATTTCCACCCCCCTTAGTTGTTGTCCATATGTCATATATACCTGTTCCTCAAAGTCCTTCCCCCTTTCCCCCTGAAATTCCCTACCCTCTCTCCTCTGGTCACTGTCCACCTGTTCTCTATTTCAGTGCCTTTGGTTATATTTTGCTTGCTTGTTTGTTTTGTTGTTTAGCTTCCTGTTAAAGGTGAGATCATATGGTATTTGTCTTTCACTGCCTGGCTTATTTCACTCAGCATAATGTTTTCCATTTCCATCCATGCTGTTGCAAACGGTAGGAGCTCCTTCTTTCTGCTGCATAAAATTCTATTGTGTAAATGTACCATAATTTTTTGATCCATTCATTTACTAATGGACACCTAGGGTGCTTCCAACTCTTGGCTATTGTAAAATATTTTTAAAGGATGAGAAATATGGCTATAATATAAAAATTATTTTCATAACTAAAACTATGCTCTTAAAGAATTATTTAATATGTTACTCCTGTTTTGTTTTAATTTTTAATTCTAGATGGTAATTATAAAAATGAGAAATACAAAAACATTACTATGTATACCACTTAACAGATGATTGCTGACAATTTTGTATCAGTTATAGATGATTTTCATTTTCCATTGCTAAGGTGATGTTTACGTCCTGGTAGTGTAAAATATTTAAAATGTTAACCTATATTAAATCATAGTTTTCCTGAATTATCAGTTTATCAATGTACAATATTCTTTTGTATCTACATAACTGTCTACCTGTCTAATTTGATGCTGAAAAAGTGCCCACTGAACAACTGACGTGATATTGACAGGGTTAATATAGGGACAAGGAATTTTATGTTTTACACAATGCACCTCCAAATATATTTATTGTAGAAAATTCCATACTGTTTTCCATAGTGTGGAATTTTCTACAATAAATGTATTTGGAGGACCCTGTCAGCCTGTTCTATATTTGAGTGTCATTGGTCATATTTTGCTTGCTTGTTTGTTTTGTTGTTTAGATTGCTGTTAACGGTGATATCATATGGTGTTTGTCTTTCAACACCTGGCTCATTTCGCTCAGCATAATGCTTTCCAGTTCCATCCATGATGTTGCAAAAGGTAGGAGCTCCTTCTTTCTTTCTGCAGCATAAAATTCCATTGTGTATATGTACCATAGTTTTTTTATCCATTCATTTACTGACGGGCACCTAGGTTGCTTCCAACTCTTGGCTATTGTAAATTGTGCTGCTATGAACATTGGGGTGCATAGGTTCTTTTGGATTGGTGTTTCAGGGTTCTTAGGATATACTCCTAATAGTGGAATTGCTAGGTCAAAAGGCACGTTCACCGTTAACAGGAATCTAAACAACAAAACAAACAAGCAGGCAAAATATGACCAATGACACTCAAATATGGAACAGGCTGACAGGGTCCAGAGGGGAGAGTGGAGAGAATCACAGGGGAAAAGGGGAAGGATCCACATGAACAAGTATAAAGGACACATGGACAATAACTATGATGGGGGGAGGAAAAGGGAGGGAGGTGGGGAGCACTGGGGGGGCAGAGCTGGGAATATAAGACAGAAAACTGTACTTGAACAAGAATTAAACAAAAATTAAAATTAAAAAATACATTTATAAATTAAATTAATTATTATAAATGAAATTTAAAAGTACATAGAAACTCATAATATAAGCAAGTTTTACTTTCATTTTAAATATAGCAGTAAAATGTAAGCATTACTATTTTTGAAAAGCTCTTGAACCTTTAAAAATATTTGCATATTTTGTTACATTTGTTTATCATAAATTATTTCAGCATGATTAAATTTTGAGACTTTTGAAAAATGAAAACTTTCCTAATAAGATATTATGAACACAATGCACAAAATTATTTAAAAATTTATGAAATAAACCCTAGAATTAATACATTTAGCAATTTCAAATGCTATAAAACTACAAAAGTAAATTGTGTTTTTATAGCTATAAAATACAAAAGTAAAGTTTCAAAAGAATAAAACAATTCAGATATTTAGAAATAACATATCTTGTACATGAGGTTGCAAACTTCTATACTGAAAACTTAAATAAACTAAATGAAAATAAAATAAAAGGCATACATAATTAAGTAGATACACTATGTCAATGACTAAAAATAAAGCAATAATTTTGAGGACTTAAATTTACCCAAATTATTTTATAGATTTTACACAACTCCAATGAGTATTCTAATGGTTTTTAGAATTTGATACCATTTCTAAAGATTATTTAGCAATGCAAAGTATCTCTTACAGTGAAAAAAATTTTGGTAATGAAAATTATTTTTGTTCTTAAGATATCTGACTATAAGAAATATACTACAACTACAATAGTCAAGGCCTTATGATATTGAATTTGATTATAGTTCAATTCATCATTGGTCAGTACAGAAAAATCTATCTCTTTTATAATAAGTGGTGTTGGAAAAAGTATATATTTCTTTGGATAAAATATATTCCAAACTATCTCATTCTTTATCCAAAAATTAATTTTAGATGGATTGTGGATCTGAAATTTTAGCACTATTAAACCTCTTGAAGCAAAGTTAGGAGAAATCATTGTGCACCTAGAGTACGCAAACACGTACTAGATATGATATAGCACGAAGCTGCACCTGTTCATTCACAGGAAAGCGGACAAACACATTGGGTATATTTATTCACACTCCGTGGGATACTACCCATTAATAAAATGGCTTTGATTATGAGCAAATGATGATGGGGAAAAGCCACACAGATATTATTATTCTGAGTGAAAATATTTGGACACAAATAGTTACACATTGTAGGATTAAATTTGTGTAAAGTCAAAAAAAACAGACAAACTAATCCTTAATTATAGAAGTCCTAAAGTTTCTGCAGGTGTGGGTATGTTGACTGCAAGTACTCAGAGAATTTTCTAAAGCAAAAAAGGCATAGAGATGTGATGAAAATATTGATATGTGCAATTGCCAAAATACATTGAACAAAACACTCGGTGTATGTCTTTTACATGTATGAGTGGTGCTTTTATTAAAAAGGATTAAGACTGTTTGAAACTAAAAATCTGACTATTGACAGTCTTCTTCTGGATTCCACAGCATACACCCTGCTTTTAGGTATCCAAACTGCCTTGCTAATTAAATTTAATTCCATGTAGTTAAAATGAAAACACCTTAAAACATTAATCATTGGATAACACACAGCTACTTCTCCAGAAGCAGCCATGCTTTATACCAAAAGAAATATAAAAATAAAATTATACCACAGCAAATTACAAAGTATAATTTTAGAGGAATTATACATACAAGGGAAAACAAATGTGTACATTCAGGTACATATCTAGTTTTTATTGCATCACTAAATTATATACTTTATAATTATCTGCATGTTAGACACATATATTGAAGTCTTGTCCTGTTTACAATGGCTTCACTTTGAATACTATTACATTATAATTTGATTGACAACATTCGATGGCCTTTATATATTTATGGTGAATTTGACTTGTTACTGCTACAACATGATCCTTTCTATCTTTTCTTAATTTAATCTTTGTTGCATTTTTTCATTATACTCCCCTGCCCCCAGCAATCACCACACTGTTGTCCATGTTCATGAGTCCTTTTTCCTTTCTGCTCAATCCCTCCACCCCTAACATCTGTCATCTTGCTCTCCATCTATGAGTCTGTCCCCATTTTCCTTGTTAGTTCAGTTTGTTCATTAGATTCCATAGGTGGGTGAAATTATATGGTATTTGTCTTTCTCTGGCTGGCTTATTTCACTTAGCATAATGTTATCCACGTCCATTCATACTGTCTCAAAGGGCATTTTTCTCTTTTTTATAGCTGAGCAGTATTCCATCATGTATATGCCCCATAGTTGTGTTATTCACTAATCTACTGATGGACGCGGGCTGCTTCCATATATTGGTGGTTGTAAATAATGCTGCAGTGAACATAGGGGTGCTTAGGTTCTTTTGAAATAGTATTTTGGGTTCCTTGTGATATATTCCCAGAAGCAGGATGACAAGATCAAAAGGCAGATCTATTTTTAAGTTTTTGAGGTATCCCCACACTGCTGTCCACAGTGGCTGCACCAGTCTGCATTCCCACCAACAGTGCCAAAGTGTTCCCTTTATCCACATCCTTGCCAGCAACACCTGTTTTTTGTCAATTTATTAATGATAGTCATCTTGCAACTGTGAGATATCTCATTGTGATTTTAATTTGCATTTCTCTGATGATTAGTGACATTAAGCGTCTTTTCATATGTCTATGGACCATCTGTATGTTCTTCTTGGAGAGGTGTCTGTTCAGGTCCTTTACCCATTTTTAATTGGGTTGTTTGTTTTTGTGGTGTTGAGTTTTATAAGTTACTTTCAAATTTTGGATACTAACCTTTTATCACATGTATAGAGAATATGTTCTCCCATTTCATGGGTTGTCTTTTTATTCTGTTAATTTCTTTTGTTGTGCAAAACCACTTGATTTTGATGAGATCCTATTTCTCTATTTTTTGTCCTCATTTGCCTGGGGAGTTGTATCCAATAAAATATAAAATATTGCTATGAGCAATGTCTGAGATTTTGCTGGCTATGTTTTCTTCTACAATTTCTACGATTTCACATCTAACATTTAAGTCTTTGATCTATTTTGAATTTATTGTGTGAGGTGTAAGAAGGTACTCTACTTTCATTTTTCTGTCCATCTGTCCAGTTTTCTCAACACCATTTATTGAATAAACTATCTTTAGTCTATTGTATGTGTTTGCTTCCTCTGCCAAATATTAATGACTATAAAATTGTGGGTTTATTTCTGGGCTCTCTATTCTGTTCCATTGATCTATGTGTCTGTTTTATGCCAGTGTCATGCTGTTTTGATTACTACAGCCTTATTACTACAGCCTTAGTTCGATATTAGGTAGCATGATTGCTCCAACTTTGTTCTTCTTTCTCAAGATCACTGTTGCTTTGCGGTCCTTTGTGTTTCCATATAAATTTCTGTCTTGTTGAGTGGCTTCTCAGGTGCTTAGGTAACTAGGAAAGGAAGTCAAGTGTTAACTACTCTACTAACTAAGTCACTTGGTCCATTTTTTACTAAATCGATGGGTGACAAATATTGACTTAATCTTAATAGGCTTTAAAACATGGGCTCTGATTTCTCACTCTGGGTTATTTCAGTTGAAGATTCAACATTTGATGTCCTTTACTTAATATGAATTAGACAATTTAGAAGACTCAGACATTTGAGAATTTGGGACCCATAAAGCTATCAAAAAATATAATATTCAGCCTTTTCAAGGTCCAGAAAAATGATATGCATATATTGATGTGATGTTTAGGGAAACAAGAATGGTCTCACTTGACCAAATAGTACATGCTGTTTAACATAACTTACATAAAAACAAAAGAGTGAAAGCGCATATATACATATGTGTATATATGTATATATATGTATAATATGCACATATACACATACATATATGAGTAATTAATCTATTAACAAAATATACAATATCCTTAATTCAATTGAAAATCAATTCTGCCTCATTTATTTTCTAATCTAGACACACATGTACCTTTTAAAAACAATATGCCTGAATATTACTGTTTTTTGATTCCTGCTTTATTTTAAATAAACTTTAGTTATAGTTTAAATAACCTTTGTTCTGAAACTATATTGTAAGTTTTCACAGCATACAGTTTTCAAAACAGCATAAGATTGCAACAATATTATTAATCTTAATTCTTTCAAAGAGCAAATATGTAAGGGAAATATTCAGGTCAAATCATTGCACTTATTGTAGGCTACTACCCTTTCTACATACTGGCACATTATGGCACAATCATCACTCATATATCTTATAATAATGTTGAAATCAGCTGAGCTAAGGATAACTTAAAAGTACAGTTATAACTAAAAATATAATTTAAAAATATAATTATTATATTATAGTTAAAAGACATTATTAGTTGATCTAACAACTATCCTCTCTAATTAACATCATTCAGTGAGAATTTTAATAAATCATAAGTATTAGAAAGAAAAGATGAACAATTGGCATTAGAGAACAAAGAGTGAAGGTTGTCTAAACTAGCAAGTTTGACCCTCTGTGCAGATCGATTCTGATTCACTCTTTGAGTTAAGATGCTAGGGGTAGTTGTCATTTGTATGAAGGGCAAATTGAAATTGAGAAAAGACTGTGAAAGGCTGCTGGTATAATGTGTATACATTAGAAATCATATACAGATTATTACTTTCCTGGCTTTATATTTTGTGTGTCTTGTGCTCTATTTTCATCTGAGAAGTACTTTATCTGCCCTTCCATTCTAAATGATAGCTTTGCTGGATAGAATAATCTTGGATATAGGTTCTTGCCATTCATGACTTTGAAAACTTTTTTCAAGCCCCTCTTCTTGCATGTAAGGTTTCTTCTGAGAAATGAGTCTTATAGGAACTCCTTTGTAGGTAACTGTCTCCTTTTCTCCTACTGTTTATGAGATTCTCTCCTTACCTTTAATCTTGGATAACGTAATTATGATGTACCTTGGTGTGTGCTTTCTTGGGTCCAGCTTCTTTGGGCCACTTGAGCTTCCTGGACTTCCTGGAAGTCTATTTCCTTTGCCAGATCAGGGAAGTTCTCCTTCACTATTTTTTTCAAGTAAGTTTTCCATTTCTTGCATTTTCTTTTCTCCTTCTAGCACTCTATTATTTGGACATTGGAACATTTAAAGTTGTCCTTGAGGTTCCTATGCCTCTGTTCATTTTTTTAAATTCTTATTTCTTCATTCTGTTCTGGTTGAATGTTTACTTCTTTCTTCTGCTTCAAATCATAGATTTGAATCCCCGTTTCCTTCCCTTCACTGTTGGTTCCCTGTATATTTTTCTTTATTTTACTTTTCATAGCTTTCACTTTTTTCTCTATTTTGCAACCATATTCAATTATCTCTGTGAGCCTCCCGATTACCAGTGTTTTGAACTCAGCATCTGATAGTTTGGCTATATCTTTATAGCTTAGTTCTAATTTTGGAACTTTGATCTGTTCTTTCATTAGGGGCATATTTTTTTCCCGGTATGCCTGTTATGTTCTAATGGGTGGAACCTTAGATATTCACATAGGTCAGGCAATCTACTTGGCTGCTGTGATGTAGTGCTGTATGTGGGGGAGGGATCAGAGAAGGAACAATGATGATTACTTGGCTCTCAACTGACTTTCAGTCACTTCCCTCCTACCCACAAGCAAATTGGGCCCCTTTGCTGCTGATTCCTGGCTGAGTGGGCTTGTGTACATTCTAGGACGCTGTGGATCTCTCCAACAAACTCTCCTGTGAGGCTGGGAGAGTTTTTTCGGCCATTACAGTTCCCACAAGTCTTTACAACGAGAGGTTTTGAGGCTTTATTTCCCCACACTGGAACCCTGGGTTGTGCGTCTTTCTCACTGCCTAGTCGTTCCTCCTGGTTTATTGGTATATGAATGTGGGACTAATCAGCCTGCCAGCCACCTTCCTGCTGGGAGTCCTCTTGCCCTACCTGCAAGTCTCCGCTCCTCCTTTCAGTCTGAGTGAATGTTTTTTCTTCAACTCCTTGGTGTTGGACTTCCATATGGTTCAATTTTCTGTCAATTCTTGTTGTTTTTTGTTTTTAAATTTGTTGTTGTCCTTCTTTTGGTTGAGGAGGAGGCAAAATGTGTCCATCTTATGCCTCCATCTTAGCCTGAAGTCTTAATTAGTATTCTTTTTTAAATGATAACCAAAATATCACATTTAAGTAAGCATTTCCTTGAATGAACATTTCCTATTCATTTAGAACAAAGTATAAAACAATGTAAATATATTTGTACCGAAGGTGGAGTTGACCTACATGTCCATCAATGGATGAATAAATAAACAAAATGTGATAGATACATATATTGGGATATAGTTAAGTTTTAAAAAGGAATGAAATTCTGATACAGGCTACTCATGGATGAACCAGAAAGACATGCTGAGTGATGTAAGCCAAACACACAAAAGGACAAATATGGCATGATTCTACTTATATGAGGTACCCACAGTACTAATGCTCATAGAGACAAAAATACAATGGTGGTTGCCAGGGGCTTGTGGGAAGGAGAGCTGGGAGTTTTGTTTGGTGGGCACAGGGTTTCAGTATGAGATAATGAAGCTCCATAGACTGACGATGAGGATGGTTTCACAATGATGGCAAATGTATTTAATGACACTGAATCGTACAACTTAAACTCTTTAAAATCTTAATTTTATGTCTCATATATTTTATCACAACAAAGAAAATAGTATGGCTCTCTGAAAATCCTAGTAAATAACAATTTGAGAACAGCAAAATTACTTGAAGTACCAATAATTAACCAATTAAGTACATTTAAAGTCTACATGCCTGTAATATTTTTATAACAGCTAAATTATTTGAAGACTTACTTAGTTTCAAATCTCCTTTGACCATAACTCACCTTTTTAAAAACACTTAATGAATAAATTATATTTGCATTCTACTATTCAAATTCTTCCATCAGATTCACAGCCCCGTCCTCCCATTTAGAGGATTAATGGATAAAAGTGCCCGTGAGACTTCAGATGCCAGCAGTATCAGCTCCTGGAGGAAGTGACTTTTTGCAGGAGATGGTCCTGATACAGGGCCATGTGCATCCATGCAAACAGCTGCTCCCTGGTGAAGAGGTCCAGGAGTGTAGGTGACATTGTACAAAACCATGTGCAGTGCTTGTCTGAGGCTCCAGGGACACAGTGAGCTCTGCAGAACATCCAGTGGCCAGAGTTAGCAGGCAGGATGCTGACTTTAAAGATGAAGCTGGGGCAGTGTAAGATTCTTTATAGGAGGGTTTCAAAGCCCTTAAGGAAGTCTGCATTATTCCCTCTTTTATAGCAAGAATACCCTATCCTTAAAGGAGAGAGGCTCACACACTGTGAATGTTTTCTTTGCACATTAACAGGTATGTATGAAGTGAAGAACAATAAAGACAGGAGCTCTCAGGTGAACCAAGCAGGAGGTGCAGGGATCAATGCCATTGAGCCCTCCACCCCCATTACCTTTCCCCATAGCCCCCTCTACTTCAGGCAATCTGACCGGGAGGTTACATAGGGGGTAGAGGGCGAGTTTTACCTCCATCTCCCCTGCCACCCAGCACCAGGTGTGCACAGGACTCTAGTGTGACAGGCCTATACCTGAGCAAAAAGGAGAAGCAGGCCACAGGCACTGTTTCTAAGGGTTATGGCCGCAGGAGGACCACCTCACAGTGCCCTGAGAATCTAATTGGAAGGGGAAACTAAAACCCAGCAGTACAGTAAACTACAACTAGAAAGTCTGAAAATAAGGGCAAAACAGCCACAGGACCTCTAGGACCATTCCCTGGAGAACCTCAGAAGGGAGGTTTTCTCATTGCGGCTAGTTTATGACTTCCAGCCATCAAATGATGAAAAAATCCAAGAAGAGGAAATTTCAAACTGTGATATTTGTTTCATTGTGGGTGTTTCTTCATTAATATTTATTTTTAAGCTACTGCATTAAAATATCTTGATTAGAAAATGAAATAGTTGAATCACACATGATAGAGCAGAACTGAGATTATATTCTGTATTTAAATTTTCTCATAGTGAGTCCTTTAGAAGCAGCATTAGAAATTTTAACTGAAAAAATAACATCTATAGTGAAGCTCTAGAAACCTAAATAACACCTTAGACGTGTAATTGGAGACCTGTCAGGTAACTAATGCATGCAGTGACAAAACTAATTCTTTAAATAAAAGGCAATAGACAAAAAAACCTATTTCTAAATGACATGAACACCTCTTATGCTACAAAAACAGAAGACCAGCCTGTGGTAAGAGTGTAGTAAACACACAAATGGTGAGGACCGCACTTCCACCAACCCTGTGGGTCTAAGTTTGATGTGTATAACTTCACATTTTGAAGTGAAGATATTCTCTGGTCATCTAATGAAACAAAAATTTATATTACAGTATATCTTTAAAATTAATTTGCAGCTTTTAACATCAAACTTAGAGTTACACAGTTATAAAGACCATTAACAATCTCCTTATTTTTAATATATTTTATTGATTATGCCATTACAGTTGTCCCATTTCCCTCTTCACTCCCCTCCACCCTGCACACCCCTCTTCCAGCATTCCCCCCCTTTCGTTCATGTCCATGTGTCACGAGCTCTTTAGATTCTGTATTTCCCATAGTATTCCTGCCCCCCCTATTTTCTACCTACCATCTGTGATATTTATGTACCTTCTCCCCCCTTCTCCTCCTCCTCCTCCCCTGTTGCTAACTCTCTATGTCATCTCCATTTCGATGGTTCCACTCCTGATCTAGCTGTCCACTTAGTTTGCTTTTGTTTTAGGTGTGGTTGTTAATAACTGTGAGTTTGCTGTCCTTTCACTGTTTATATTTTTTATCTTCTTTTCCTTAGATAAGTCCCTTTAACATTTCATATAATAAGGGCTTGGTGATGATGAACTCCTTGAATTTGACCAATCTCCTTATTTTATCATCTTCCCAGTAAGTATTAGTTTACTTTCCATTAGATATTGAGGATAATTTTTTAAAAAATTTTGTTGCTGTTCAATTACAGTTGCCCTCGTTTTTTCCCCATTACTCTCCCCTTTCCTCCTCTCCCCTCACCTTCCACATTCAATCCTTCCCCTGCCCTCTGTTGTTTTTGTCCATGGGTCCTTTATACATATTCCTTGACTCGACCCTGACCTTTGCAAAGCACCATCCTCATTCCATTTTTATTGTTAAAAATATAATAAACACATTATATTAGAAACTCCTTGTTTTGGTTCATGTGTGTCTCTACTGTTTGATCATTTGTTCTTAAATCCATGACACTCTATGTTTTAATCCAGAAGTTCTCATTTGTTTTGGTTTCTGGAATCCCCAGTCTCTGTAATTATTTTATATTATCCTGAGACCAAAAGAAATAGCTATAATATTCATTTTTTCAAGTAGTTATGTCCAAATTAAGTATTTATACCTAACAACATAGTAGCTATATGAAACAAAAATACCCATTAATTGAAAATAAAACATGTATCTCATTCTAAAATAACCACACTTGTTTACTAATGGAATGCGTATACATGCACGGCAATGTACATATTCTATTGCCTTAGAATCAGATAGGACACAAAGTACACACAGTGTGTACTAGAGGCCAAGCATCACTGATTCCCTCAAAACTTACAACAGCCAGGACATTTCTGAGCATTCATTACAACGTCCTGGAATTTCTCAGTACACGGTTTGAGAACGATGCTTTTAGACAACACTTTTGACATATTTATTTGACAACTTTGTGAATATATATTTTTGAAATATATTGTTTGCAAGGTTACCAGGGATTAGCATAGAATTTCCACAAATGTTTGCCTTCTTTATTTGAAAAAAGGAAAACAAAATTTTTTGACAAAGGATTTCTACCTATAATACAATATTTTAACATCAAAGCAAAGTCGAAGAAAGAGAGTTGGTCTTGACTCTGTTGCTGTCACGTCGCCTTGATATTTGCCTGTGAGCAAGCTTGTTACCTGTCTGTCTTCAGATTAAAAGAATAACTATTTGACATAAAACCTTCATTTTCATAAGTAAAAATATCCAAGTAGGCAGTGTGCTTTCATAATAATTCACAAAGCTTCAAAAATCCAAATATCTCACTACTCACCCAAATTTGAGTGTGAAATTCTCCTACTACATTAGTTATCAATGACCATTTGGAATTTCTGGAGGCTACATTACATTATATAAGCAAAAAAAAAAAGAAATAAGACAAAAGTAATGTGTGAGACAACTTCTTTTAAAATGGTCTCTTCTTGTCCCTCTCATTTTAGACTATAATAACTGTGTAGTAATGTCTCTTATTTTGAAAATTTTTAAATGTTAGTCCACAACCAATATCCCTTTTGAATATAGCATTATGCACTTTTAAAAATCATAGTGATTATTTTCTCATTTCATCTCTGTAATATAAAGAGTTTGGAGGTTGTGATTGCTGTCTTTACAAAATTAATTCCATTTTGGTCTGATATCATATCTTTGTATGATTTTTAAAATTGATAAATATATTTTATGGCCTAGAATGTGATCTATTTGGGATAATGTTCTGATGATGTGTATAATAAACCTTTTGAAAATTCCCACTGTTCTTGGATGATCCATTCATTTTTTTCTTCATTTTTTAAATATTGCATTTTCAGTTTGGGAAATTTCTATTTATCTGTCTTTAAGTTCAGTGGTTATTTCATCAGTCATATCCAGTCTCCGGATGAAACAATTCTGGTTATTCTTTTTTATTGAATTTATTAGGGTGATATTGGTTAATAAAATATATGGGTTTCAGTTGTATAATCCTATAACATACCATCTATATATTGTATTGTGTGCCCTTTATTTTTGTTATACTGTTTTTATTTCATTTTTATTATTTTTTAATGTTTTTCAACTATAGTTGTCACACATTTTTCCTCATTGCTCTCCCCTGCCCCTCCCCCTCCCCCCCACTCACTACCCCACTCACTACAGTCAATCCCCAACCCATTGTCTGTGCCCATGGGTCTTCTGTACATGTTCCTTGACTTGCCCCTTCCCCTTCTTTCCCTCATTATCTCCCCCTTCCTCCCCACTCTGGTCACTGTCAGTTTGTTCTTTATTTTCATGTATGGTTATATTTTGTTTGTTTGTTTTGTTAATTAGGTTTCACTTATAGGTGAGATCATATGGTATTTCTCTTTCACTGCCTGGCTTATTTCACTTAGCATAATGCTCTCCAGTCCCATCCATCCTGTCTCAAAAGGTAGGAGTTCTTTCTTTCTGACATATAGTATTCCATCATGTAAATGCACCACAGTTTTTTAATACACTCATTTACTGATGGGCACTTAGGCTGTTTCTACCACTTGGCTATTGTAAATAATACTGCTATAAACATTGGGGTGCATAGATTCTTTTGAATTGGTATTTTGGGATTCTTAAAATATAATCCCAGCAGTGAAATTACTGGATCAAAATGCAGTTCCATTTTTAGTTTTCCACAGTGGCTGCACCAGTCTACATTCCTACCAACAGTTTACTAGGGTTCCCTTTTCTCCACAACCTCACCAGCAACTTGTTTGTTGATTTGTTTATGGTGGCCATTCTGACTGGTGTGAAGTGCTATCTCATTGTGGTTTTAATCTGCATCTCTCTGATGGCTAGTGATGCTGAGCATCCTTTCATATATCTCTGGGCCCTCTGTATGTCCTCCTTGGAAAAGTGTCTATTCAGGTCTTTTGCCCTTTTTATAAATGTATTGTTTGTCTTCCTGGTGTGGCGCCATGTGAGGTTTTTTGTATATTTTAGAGAACAAATCCTTGTTTGAGGTATCCTTGGCAAATATGTGTTCTCATACAATTGGTTCCACTTATTTTGTTGATGTTTTCTTCAGCTATGAAGATTTTAATTTGAAGTAGTTCCATTTATTTATTCTTTCCTTTATATCCCTTGCCCTAGGGGATGTATCAGTAAAAATATTGTTGCATGGAGTGTCTGAAATTTTCCTGCCTATATTCTCCTCTAGGACTTTTATGGTATCATGACTTATGTTGAAGTCTTATATCCATTTTGAGTTTATCTTGGTTTACGGTGTAAGTTGGTGATCAAGTTTCATTTTTTTGAAAATACTTGTCCAGATCTCCCAATACCATTTCTTGAAGAGGCTGTTTTACCCCATTTTATGCTTCTGTCCCTTTTGTCAAATGTTAATTGACCATAGAGACATGGATTTATTTTTGGTTTCTCTATTCTCTTCCATTGTTCTATGTGTCTGTTCTTAGGCCGGTATGGGATTGTTTTGATTATATGGCCTTGTAATATAGTTTGAGTTCAGATATTGTAACCTTTCCATTGTGTTCTTCTTTCTCAAAATTGCTGAGGCTATTTGGGGTCATTTATAGTTCCATATAAGTTTTTGACATATTTGTGTTGCCAGCTTCAGTCACCCTGTTGCCGAAACAGAGGCCAGAGCAGAGCCAAGACATGAATGGTAACTACGCTGCCTGTCAGCCACCACCAGGTGAGTAGGCCAAGAGCTGGCAGAGGCCCAGAGGAGAGCTTCCTGGGATGTGCACTGTGAAGCAGATACCCCATGATTTTCCTTTTGATTCTTTCTTAGAGTTTCATCATTTCTGATCTATGTTTATATTGTCTACTTTTTTGTTACATTTCTTAATTTTACTCATTTTAATTATTTTAAATTATCTTTCTTATAATTCTAGCATCTTTGTCATATTGGGGTGTAGTTCATTTCTTGTCTCTTCACACTATGGTTTTGGTTGTTGGGTTTTCTTGTTGTTGTGCATGTTTGACTTTTAATGTACTTTATCATTTTTTTTTCTTGAAAGCTGGGTGTGTTTTATCATGTCACAGGAACCAAAAAGTAAATGGGCTTGTAGTATGTACAATTATGTGACCCAAGTAGTGATCTGGCTGGGTTCAATGTTTGCCGTGGTTGTGTGAGGGGTTTGAACTGTCTCTACTCCTTGTTTTGGTTTTCCTTCTTATCTCCCTTTTTGGCTTGATTTCCAAAGATTCTAATATGAGAAGAAAGGGAAAAGGTAACTTTTCAGTAAGAAGCCTGACAGCACCCAGGTAATTGAGATGAATAACACTGATAAGTCATGTTAATGGGATATGATGAAAATGTCACCTTACCTCTGAATCCTCTTTCCAGAAATTCACAAACCCAGTCTAACCCTGAGTAACACCAATAAAAAGACATTCTACCAAATTCCCAAGTAATAATTCCCCAAAATATCAAAGTCTGAAAATAACAAGGGCAATTTTAGAAGCTATCTCAGCCAACAGGTGCCTAAGGAAACATGACCATTAAATGCAGTGTGAAAACCTGAAATGATTCATGAAACAGGAAAAATTTATTAGGTAGAAATTAAGGAAACACAAATAAGTATGAGCTTTGGTTAACAACATTGCATTGCTATAGGTTCATTAAGTAATGAACCCAATGAACCTGCGTAAGCCATTTCACTAACCTAAGGGGTTAACAATAGGATAAACTAGGTGTGGTGTATATGGGTACTCTGTACAATAGCTGCATTTTTTAAAATCTAAAAGTATTCTGAAGTTATATAAAAATCATGATTAGCCCTGGCTGATGTAACTCAGTGGATTGAGTGAGGCCTTGCGAACCACAGGATCGTGGTTCGATTCCCAGTCAGGGCACATGCCTGGGTTGCAGGCCAGTTCCCAGCAGGGGACTCACAAGAGGCAACTATACATTGATATTTCTCTCCCTCTCTCCTTCCCTTCCCCTTTAAGGATAAATAAATAAATAAATAATGTTTAAAAAATCATAATTAGTTGCTATCTGAATTAAATACATGTTTAGTATTTCCTTTGAATAAAGGGGAAATAAACAACTCTTTGAATAATTCAATTTAATGGGAGTTTATTCTGCTCAAGAGAAGCCAACATAAACAGGTAGATATAAAGCCCATTCTAAACAATCTGTGATGTTAACAAACAGTAATGTTGACTGGGAAGTATTGTTTTTAATAATAGCAATTTGGAGCCAAAATTTGAACTTGACAAACCCTTTCTGGAGTTTAATTTTCTAGTCTGTTCTCTGCATAGAAGCAATAACTTATGAAATAAAATATTGCTAATACTGAGAGGAGGAGTTATCCTGAATGGGCCAAAACCTACAATTGGAAAACAGATTTAACCACACACATAATACAGTTCCATATGTATTTTTATATTGTGGTTTAGAGGAAAAACAGAAACTACTCATATAATTGTCTCCTAAATGTCAGCAGAAAAAAAAAAACTTCTAGTAACAGAATTTATAATCTGAGATAGCCTGGACACAATAAAAAACATGCTTAAAGAGTTTTAGCCAAAGAGTCATTAAAATAAAGCTGCTATTAAAAATGTGCTCTTGAATTTGAATTCTTCTGTACATTAGAGAGCAGCATGCAAACATACATTTATAAAGCATCATCAAGCCAGTGAATATATATAGGTTTAATGATAAATTTTTTCTTGACAAGAGTATGGAATAAACAATGTTAAAAATGTAATAATAGTGCATATGCTATTAACTTCTCTAATTTGAGGAATTATAAAAGCTCCAGCATTGATGTATATATTTTCACTTTTACAATAAATTACTGAATTACTTTGTCATGGAGTCCAGGGACTGTTAATTAGCTTCATTTTTTTTTTTACAATTCAAAAATCTGACCAGATCTGAATACATCCATTATCAAAATTCAGTAACATTCTTCAGTTCGGTAACTAATTTTGTGGCTCTTATTTTCTAACTGTTGACTTTATCAAATTCACCCATTTTAGTACCGGTTTTGCTTTCATATAATGACAGCACTATTGAATACCAGGAAAGCATCAGAGAGTATGCTGTAGTTTCTCACACATATTTTTATTTAATGTTTATTAAACTTAGAAGTAAAGTTTCTTGATTGTAGTTTAGGGATGATAATTCTGATGCTCAGAGAGGGTTAATATAGTTTTTCAGCTAATACACCTAGGAGGCTGACACAGTGAGATTTGAACCCTGAGATCATCTGTCTCTCAGGTCCATTCATTTTTGAGAGAGCCCAATCCCTCCAGTATTTTACAGCATGCAGTGAATGAGTAAATATGACAACATGACCTGAGTTTAGTAAAGTTGTTTAGGTATATAAGATGCTCTGTAAATATTACAGGTTAGGAATCATTAGTCTGTACAGGCACAGGAGCTGCCATGTGCCCTTTTGTGCTTGTTGCTGAATGTTGCTGAAATGGTAGCTCAACAGTTGCTGTGGTGGATAGCAAGTTGGCTACAGTCAGTAGTATTTCTGGACCATTTTAAACGCACTGTAATGTGCCAGACAAAAAAGCAAAACAAAACAAAAAATGTATCAGAAAAACTAGCAGGGAATAGAGCTACTGTGGGGAACATGGTCAACTCATTAGTATTTTTATCCTTAGAGTTATTTAGTAAAAGTTTACTAGATTATATATTTTGTAAGGGTGCCTTGTATTCAGGCTGGGTTAGATAAACAGGATGTTAGTAATTCTGCTCTCTACATTGAAAGAGACACCATGAAGCTTTCTCACACCTAGAGTTGATGAAGATCAAGTCACTATAAATTGATGTTTCCAGGCATTCTTAATCTATAAATAAAAATGTCCTTCTATACCAAACTAACAAATACCAAAGAACCTCAGCCGGTACTGACTTCCCCAGCAGCGATTCCAGTTCATTGTTGCCTTTCTTTGCCCCCAAACACTCAGTGTCTCTTCATATGAGCCAATGCCATTCTGTGCAGAACTTTTGCCGCTTGCCAGGAGAATAAATAATTTGAAACTACTTTTGAAACAAAACCACACAGTTTCTGCTGCCCGATGGCTCTCATAGGTTTAGCTCCCTCAAAAGTGTTGCCTCTTAGTCTAGTCTAAGAGCTGGACATCGACACTATCTTCTCATTCAGTTGTGCAGAGAAGCTGAAAGATCCGCCCACTCTGAAGGTTACTGCCAAGCCACTGCATTGGCCTCAGTTCATAAGGCTCCTGATTACATTAGTAAACAAGATCTCTGAGGAATTAAAGTTCTTTTATCCTCAGGGCCTATGCAACCAAACTAAAAAAAAAATGTCCTAGTTTCTAAACACTTAAATTCGTTTTTTGGTTTAGGCTATCTTCTCATTCCAGTGCATTTACAAACCATCTAGACCCAATAATGTCATTGTCATCACTGCCCTCTGACCCACAGTATATTTTATTTGAGAAAACAACTTCAACCTATGTGGTGAGGTACATCTCCCATGGAGTACCTCCACTCCCCTACCCCTGGACCATTATACATGTGGATCAGTGTGTTGGTAGTAATGGCCTAAGTCTCTGTTCATTTTGGTTATAAATAGAAGCACTGCATGTCTGAGTGTGTGCTTGTGTCTGAGTGTGTATTATGTGATGTGATCAAGAGTGACTGTGTTTGACCCCTCCTCATAGCATTCAAACTCCCAATGTATATGGTTGTAGTAAAGGGGAGAAAATATAGCTCAGCCAATTACAAATCAAAATTATAGCCTCCATGTACCAATATATAACCAGTAGTCACAAAAAATCATTAGCTAATTGTTCAAGATTTATAGTTTTGAGCATTTGTTACATTTTGGGGGGTTGTTTCTTTTTTTACTTTTTATTTTATTGAATTTATTGGGGTGACATTAGTTAATAAAATTATATAGATTTCAGGTGTACCATTCTATATACATCATCTGTATATTGTATTGTGTTCACTATCCCAAATCAAGTCTTTTTTCCAGCTCACATTTTTCAGATAAAAGCTGACATTTGAAAAATCCTGTTAAGAGTAAAGGTAATATTATACAAATGTCCTTTAGTTTTGCTTTGAGAGTTTAGGAGGCAATTTAATGGTTCAGAAACCCCAGTCAATTTTTGGTATTATTTTTCATCTCTGATTAAATTCAATTAATGAATAAAACAGAAGAGTTTTTGAGATGTTTTCAGGTCATAAATTCCTAGAGCCATACAATGTCCATTCCAGAAAAGAATACCTTTGGTATGATTGCTCCTTCTTTTTAGAACATTGCACAAAGATGTGATTTAGGTTAAATGCATGTGTGAAAAAGAACTTCTTAATACAACCTACAAGCATGCTTCTCATGTACTATGATATGATTAAAAGCCAATAACATGTAGGTTATTTTTCTGGTCTCCTGAAATGCAAATTTATCAGAGATTAATAAGGACTCCAGTATTTAAGACAGCCGTGTTTCTTTACAGAATATTGTTGTCTCGAGGCAGATTAATGCACTAGGTTATAAATACTACAGATATTTTACAGGCACAGATACCTGGAACAGACGGGTAGTTGTCAGAGGAGGGAGGAGGACTATATGAAAGCAGGTGCAGGGGTTAGTGAGCTAACATATATGACAACATGACCCGTGACAACAGAAAACCGTGATGGTGGCCGGAGGGAGCGGGGTGAGGAAGGAGAGGAAGTGAAAAGTGCGGGGCAGGGGCCAGGAGCAGGGCATCTGTAAGAGTTTAAACAATAAAAATAAAATCAAAAATAAAAATTAAAGAAATAAAAATAACATATTCATTCTAGAGAACATCAGAAAACATGAAGTTTCAGAACTTAAACATACCAGTGTTAAAGATGAGGTCTGCTCGCGTCAGAATTAAAGTTGCTGTACTTTAGTCACAGTGAATTTGGCAAGAATTCTAGTTCTCTCTTTTCCAGTTCTATAAATTTTCTACTGTGCCAGGTCCTTGAAATATTTGTGATGCAAACATAAAAATTAGTTTAAAAAAGGAAACTTACACCCTAGTTGTTGTGGTTCCAATTTCCTTTCCCAGAAGTTCCAAATACCCCAAACTGTCATCAGACAGCCATTCTCAACTGGGGCAATTTTAGCCACAGGGAAAGGTTAGCAATGTCTGGGGGCATATTTTTTGGGGGGGGCATATTTTTAAATTATTTTTTATTGTTGTTCAAGTAGAGTTGTCTGCATTTCGCCCCCTCCCCCCCATGCCAGCCATCTCCACCTCCCTTCCCTGATCCCACCCCCTCTCGGTTCTGCCCACGGCTCCTTTACAGTTGTTCCTGAAAAACACTCTCCCTCTTTTCCTCCCATTATCCTCTCCCACCTCCCCTCTGGTTACTGTCAGTTTGTTTTCAATTGTTACAAATGCAAAGTCGTGGAGGAAGAGGGGAATGGTTGCTACTAGCAACTGCTTGATGCTAAACGTTTCACAATCCATAGAAACTGTAATCCATAGGAATTAGTCCAGCCAACCTGGAATTTTTTGGCCCTGCATGTCACTGGTACCAAGGCTGAGATAGTCTGCATTAACTTTTCTTTCACCTAAATTATCTGATCTCAAATGACAAATAGAATCTATCTTGTATGCCACCTGCAGTCAATTGTAACTATCTTGAGTTTCATGCTGAAAACAAAAACAACAGGCATGTGTTCCATCTGCTCAGATAGAAGAAAATGACTCTACTATGTATTTGCAGCTTAACCAACATTTTTTAAAAATTTAATATGATTATTTTTTCCACTAGTGAAGTTAGAATTGCCAGTGTTTGTCATTTCTTAAAAGCCTTTTTTCTAAATTCACTCCCCACAGATTTTTTCAGAATACTGTATTTTTAAATTGGCATTAATATAACTCTTCTGGCATATAGAGTTTTATGTACCTTATTCATGGCACATATAAATAATCTAAGAGTATTTTTCTTAAATTCTCAGTTATAAAAGACATTTTATTTTTTGAAATATATTTCTAGTCTGTCACAAATTGATACTTTAAAAATATAAAAATGAGTAACCACAGAAATATTTTTTAAAAGACATACGCACGGGCATCTCAAAATTATTAGAGTCAACAAACTTATGTAAATGACCTTTCAATTCATTGTACAAGTTCTAAAACATTCTCAGCTATAGTATTCTTCTCAGTGAGATTAGGCAACATTGTTTATGGACCAGCAAGGATATGAGGAGTACAGCAAGAGCATCAGTAATCATTATTCTATTTAAATCTTCTTTTCCATTCAACAAACATTTATTACAAGCCTGGTGTGCCATGTACTTCACTAGGTTCCAGGAATGCGGAGTTGAAAAGCAGCCTCAGTCTTCCTGGAACTCCCCCTCTGAGGCAGGAGTTATACATATTTTCAATGGAACTGAGAGCTAATAGAAGATATTAGTCATTGTGAGTAACATGAGAGTGTAGCGGATGCTGAGAGAGTCTCTGGACTGAGAAGACCATGTCACAGATATTTCTCTGGTGTAGGACCCATCTGTCAATTTAAGAATAGTGTCTTTGCTAAAGGGAACTTCTTTGCCAGCTTCACTGTTTAGAAATATCTGCTGAATACAAGTGTTGCCAAGCTGAGGAGGTAAACACTGCTTGTGTATTTACAAGATGACAGGATAATGATTGGCCGTGACTGCTCCTTGAGTCATTTATTCCCCTTTAGTTCCATTCCTGGCTGTTTAAAGGTGTTTAAAGCCCAATGATTGCCAGAAATGACACAATAGCCACTGCATTTTTAGGAAGAACACGTTTCCAGTAGGTTTTTGCTGCGGGCAATAGTAGTCCATCTGACTTTGCGACCAGGAGTTGGTAGCCAAAGCCAACAAGATGCTTAAATGGGTGCTTTGCTAGAACTAATGCCTAATAATTAAAGTATTTTTAAAAGCTTATTATCATCCTCAAAAGGGATACCATTTATTATTTTCCTACTGATTTAAAACAGATAGCTAGAAAAAACATATATGCTGTTTATTTTTATTTACAATAAATTTTTCTTATTTTTAATAACTACACTCTCAGTTGATCTTTTCATGACTTGCAATTTGAACGGCTAACAATACCACTCAGACTCATTTTCCAATGTAAAACATGTTGGTTTTACATTACGTGTATCCCTATGAGGCTGAACAGCCTTTAAACAATGTTGCTGGAGTTAGGCAGTCACAAGGTTAATGCAGGTATTAAAATCTTGCCACTCTGTAATTCTGAAGCAAATGCTGTTGCCAGTGCACAGCAGATTAATTGTATTTTGGTTTGTTTTCCCCTTCACCTGAGGACAGTTTTTTCATTGCCTTTTTAGAAAGACAGAGGAATGGAGAGAGGAAGAGAGAGAGAGAAACATCGACGTGAGACAGAAGCATTGATTGATTGCCTCATAAAAGTGCCCCTATTGGGAATCACAGGAGGATGAAGCTCCAAGCAATTAAGTCACATCAGCCAGGGCTGTGCTTTAGTTTTTAAAGATTTTATTTATTTATTTTTAGACCAAAGGGAAGGGAGAGAGAAAGAGAGGAAGAGAAACAACAATGTGTGGCTGCCTCTTGCACGCTCCCCACTGGAGACCTGGCCCAAAACCAAGGCATGTGCCCTGACTGGGAATTGAACCAGCAACCCTCTGGTTCACAAGCTGGCTCTCAATCCACTGAGCCACACCAGCCAAGGCTGTACTTTAGTTTTGATGTAACATTTCATTCAAACGGTTTAGAAAACTAAGATATTAAAATTATTTTAAAAAACTAATAGTCTAATCATCATTTCTATTCTCATTAACTTCAAGTGTATTATACCAAAGATAAATAAGAGGAGCATGCCATACAAATAAAATAGAACTGTATATGGAGACATTATTATTAATGTTTGTAAGTGATTAAATAAATCATAGTGTATTTTTCTAATGACAGATCAAGTATGCAAAAGTGATGTAGACAATGGAAATAATAATTCAGAAAAAGCAGTCATCTGAATAGTGGATTACAAAACTGCAAATAGTATTTTCCTATTGCCTGACTTATCTAAATTTTCCTATTATTATTCAGAGTTCTTTACCTATAAACCTAAAATATAGGTGTGTGTTATTTTATGATGCATTGTGGACTCTTACAATCTATGTGACTCTGGATAAATCACTTGTCCCCCCACCCCAATTTGTGACCTAGTCACTTGTTTTCTCCCCCAATGTAGCCCCAATTTGTGATCTGAGGCTAGTTTAAGCATGGGTAGAGGAAAATTAAAATACAGATGACAGTAAGTTTGATGACTATGCATTGTCCTGTATGATGGTGAGGGCATTAGCATCAGAAAAACTAATGCCGCTTTTATCTGACTTTGATCATTTGTCCTGATATCATAGCACAGTATATTTTGCCTTGTTCTTGCGACTATCAGTGGAGAGTGGAAACCTAACTCAGCTCCAGCTCGACACTAGACCCTGCTTCCCGTAGCTGCCAGCCTTCTCTAGGGCTGCTGCTCTCACCACCACCCTCACCCTGTAGGCCCTGCTTCTTTCGAACAGGCCTCGATGAACACCTGGCCCACATGCGCCTCAATTATCCAAGTACAAATTATGAGTCGTACTATACTGTGACTCTCAATGTGCATTGGAATCGTGATGCCCAGATCCTCCAGCAATTGATAGTATTTTTTAAGGTTGAAAGTTTCTCCTGTATTCTAACTCTTTACCTTAAATTAGTTAAAAATTCACAAGAAGTTGAAACAAAAATACACAGTTTTCACATACTCTTCACTCAGCTTCCCCTACTGAGAAAATTTGACATGGACATAATACATTATAAAAAAACCTAGGATATGGACTATTGATTATTATTAACTTATAGATCTTATTTGATTTCATCAGTTTTTGCACCCACTTTTTAAATGTTTAGTTTTATGAAACTTTATCACACTTGTAGATTCGTGTAACCATCACCACAATCAGAAGAATACGGTTCTTCCATCACCCACCAGCAAGCTCCTTAGGTAACTTCTTAATAATCATATCCTTTCACAACTCAAATGCTTGGTAAGTAATAATCCATTCACCTTCACTATTTTGTGAGTCTTGTATAAAGAGAACTCTTCAGTACATAACCTTTGAGACTGACACATTTCTTGAAGCATAATAATGGATTTGAGTTCCATTTAAATTATTTATGATAGTTCATTTTTTTGTTGTTGAAAGATACTATTCCATGATATCAATGCGACACTTTATCTGTTCACCTATTGAAAGGCATTAGGTTCACTTTCTATCATCTACTTACCTATCATCTATCTGTCATCTATCTATCATCTACCAAGAGAGAGTAAGGGAGGGAGAAAAAGAGAAAGAGAAACACTGATCTTGGAGAGAAACATCAATTAGTTGCCTCTTCTCTTATATGTACACAGACTGGGTACTGAACTTGCAACTTTGGCACGTATATTTACCATTATTCCCTATTGGAATAAATAACTCTATAGAGATTCATATGCAAGTTTTTGTATAAATAAACAGTTTACATTCATCTAGGACACCTATGTTTCAACTGGTGTGCTACGAGACTTTTTAAAACATGTAATACCTGACTATTTAGTCAGGAGCACTGAACTATTTTCCCTTAGACCACAAAAAAGTGACAATGGACAATATATCAATAGCCATCCATTATGAATGAATCAAAATTATATGTATTTTTGTCCGATTGGCAAAAATATTATATATTTTTGATGTGCCACAGACTTTTAGTAATTATTTTATATGTACCATGAGATGAAAAGGGTTAAAAATTGCTGATCTAGGATACATACCAAGGAGGATGATTGCTAAGTTTTGTGATATGTTTAATATTAAAAGAAATTGACATGCACAATGTGCTCCCGAGGGCCAGTACCACTCATCTGCCCACCGGCAATACACGCAAGAGTCAGCATCCTCACAAACACTCGGTACCATCCTCACCCACACTCGGTACCATTGGTAATTTTTATTTTATTCATTCTGATAAGTCTGTGGTAGTATGTCATTGGAGTTTTAATTTGTACTTTCTTAATGGTTAATAATGTTGAAAGTATTGTTGTTTATTTATCCATATTATTTATATATATTCTATATATACTCTATGTAACCTCCTGTAAAGAGGGGCTTTAAATTTTTATTATTTTCTCATTGAATGCTTTTTTTTTACTATTAAATATAAAGAGTATATAAGGCTAAATGCACAGAAACACATTAATTTTTATGCAATCAAATTTATTGTCCTGTATTTTCATCTACAAAGTTTATTGTTTTATATTTTATATTTAATAGATCTGTAACATTGTGAATAATGTTTGTTCTGTAAAATTTTGATTATTTTTAAGATTTTTAAAATATATAACCAAGGAATAGGCCTGGCTGGTGTAGCTCAGTGGATTGAGCACGGGCCTGCGAACCACAGGATTGCATTTCGATTCCTAGTCAGGCCACATGCCTAGGTTGCAGGCCAGTTCCCAGCAGGGGACTCACAAGAAGCAACCATACATTGATATTTCTCTCTTTCTCTCCTTCCCTTCCTCTCTAAAGACAAATAAATAAAATCTTAAATGTATATATATATATATATATATATATATATATATATATATATAAAACCAAGGAATAGAAATACTATAGGAGTTAGAATAAATGTAAGTTTTATTTTGTTTGTCAAAAAATGCAAAATTTTTATTTAAAAATGATAATCTTGTTTTTAGGTCTGCAAACTAGAATTTATATATTTTATTAAATCAACAATTTTAAGATGATAAACTACTTATATAACTAAGTATGAATAGTTTAAAATGTGTGGATAAACATATATAAATGTATTTCAAGATAAAATTATATTGTAACTTTGCGTATATAATTTCTATGATAATTATGGACTTGCTTACACAAATATAATTTATTTTGTATACTAAGAGAAGTTCAAAATTCAAAGAGCATTTATGCTTTTCTTGTCAAATGTGATTAAAATCTTAATTAACTTAAGACATTTTTTCTTTTAGTATCTTAAAAAATTATCCAGTACTAACTAAAATGGCTAAAGGATTAACTATTTCTTGTCAATATTAGTTAAAATTATGAGTCACAAATTTATCGATTTCCTCATTCTATGTTTGCTTTAAATTACTTAGATTTTATTACTTACCTCAGCCTTTTAGTATAGAGGGATAAGGAATGAAATTGAGATTACCTAATACTTACCCATCAGAAATGAAGGTCTCCCTGACCCACTCCCGTACAGAACACAATCGCATTTCATCTTCAAAACCACCTGAAAGGGCAAACGCCCTTCTTTTCAGTGAGGTAATGAATTTCCAGACAGATGAAGTAAATTGCTGCAGAGTATCACTAGGTAGCATGGCCAGGGCTTCAAAGCAGTTTTGTGTAATTTGTGAACCCCGTATCACCTATGCAGGCCTGTGTAGTACCTTAGGTTACTTAAAAAATCTAGTTGAAGTAGTTGAGTGAAATAATATTGTCTTCTATTATGCTAGAACATGTGGAAAAAGTACAAAACAAAAAATAATTTGCTGTTGATTTTCTTGTTCCATTTATTTAGTTAATAAATTATCGACAGTGACAGCTGAAAATAGGTATTTTATTATATTTAAAAAATGACTCCTACAAGTCAATAACAAATACAAAGAGCACAATAAAACCGGCAATTTATTTGAGCAAACACTTACAAAAGAAGATACACGAAAGTACAGTGAGTGTATGAAATATCTAATGTTGTTATCAGTAGAGAAGTGAACACCAGATGCACAGTGAGCTGGCACTGCTCACTGCCTGGAAAAGTTTTAATTAAAAAGATGAACAAACCCAAAATATGGAACTAAAGCTGAAAGCCACAGTCACTTTAACAACCTCATTGGAAATGGTTTGGCAGGTTCTGATTCAATTAACTCTATGTAAACTTAAAAACCACATTTTACTTCTAGGCTTTGATTGAAGAAAGAAGAAACACATGACAAATATAAGTGAGTGTTCCTAACAATTTTATTTTTTATAACAAAAATGGACCACCATCGACTGGAAAGTAGCTAAGCAAAGTTTGGCCTAGTTATACATACTAAGCAATGAAAAGGAGAGAAGTATTGATACATTTGACACTGACAAATTGCTGAGCAGTGGGCAAAAGAGTATATACTCTGTTGTTGAGCTGGTAAGAAACACTAAAAAGATAAAACAAAAAGAACTAATGTCTAAAAGGAGACAGTATTGCCTGGAGTAAGGTTTGAGAAGGGATTGATTGGGGGGCCGTCTGGGAACTTGCAGAAAGGACAGAATATTCAATATCTTGATTGCTGGAGGTTACACCAGCGGATGCATTTGTCAGAGTAAACTAGTATATACAGGGGTGGGGAGAAGTAGGTAAGAGCTCTGGGTCAGTGTGTGCTTGAGCGTAGCAAGTAGACTACCGGATGTGTAAATAATAAAGGCTGGCAATGTGAGCACTTACAAGATTGCACCCAAGTGCCCTGTGCCAGTGTGACATCCTTTTAAGTCAGTAAAGTTATTGTAATAATCATAACCTGCATGCCATTTTCCATGCGAACATCTATAAACCTATTTTTTTGCCCTCCTCCATAGACGAAAATGGGTTCACTTTTATTTCTAAAGATTAGTTTCCAATAAAGTTGATTTAAAAAACATATCAAGCAAATAAAATTTGAAAAATACAGTAGTGAAAGTTATAGTAAGACGGAAAGCCCTGGCTGGTGTGGCTCAGTGGGCTGAGCCCCGCCTGCTGGCCAAAGGCTTGACAGTTTGATTCCCTGACTAGTCAGGGCACATGCCTGGGTTTCTGACCAGGCCCCCAGCTGTGGGCATGTGAGAGACAACCGCACACTGATGTTTCTCTCCCTCTTTTCCTCCCTTCCTTCCCCTCTGTCTAAAAATAAATAAATCTTAAAAAAAAAAAGAAAGTGTCTGGGCTCCCAGATCTGTGTGTTGACATTTACTATATGTGGGCCTTTGAAGAAATATCTTAACTAAGCTCTCCATAATTCAGCTTTCATAAATAATTTTTTTAAATGAAGCTTTAAGATCATGCTCTAGGATTACCCTAGTGATTAAATTAGGTCTATGAATCTGCTGGCATAGTTTCTGGAGCTCTTTGACCTAAAAATACTGTAGAATATAAGAAGAGCTTCACTTTATAAATGTGTATTATAAATGCGGTTTCAATGAATACTTAATTTTTACATTTTACTATTTAATAAAATAAGACAAAATAATTTTAAAAATAATATATTCCATACTAGTATTTCCTGAACCAAACACTAATATTATTAGTTGTGATGAAATATACTCCAAAAACTATAAATTATATTTGACAGTGGGCTTGATAATTATATACATCAAAATATTTACTTAAATGTAATGTAATGTAATTTATTGCTTATGTCAAGAATATTGTTTAGGACATTCAATGATTTGCAGCTTCTTGCAAGCAGAGAAAGTTAAAAAAACAAGCTTAACAAAACTTTTATGATGACATAAGAACCAATTGTTTTCCCAAACGTTAATGTATTCCATTATAGTCCAGGAATTACACAAAGAAGTGATGCAAGCTAGACAAAAGTGATGAAATAAATTTAAAGTGTAAAAAATGAAATGAAAAGAACACCACCAAACAAATAAAAACATAGTAACACCAACAACACAGAAAGATAGTTAAGCCTTCATTGGAATGGCTCAGTTGGTTGGGATTCATCCCGCAAACCAAAAGGTCAGGTTGCTGGTTCAATTCTGGTCAGTACACGTGCCAGGGTTGTAGGTTCGGTCCCCAGTCGGTGTACATATAAGAGAAGAGGCAACTAATTGATATTTCTCTCCCAGATCAGGGTTTCTCTTCCTCTCTTTCTCTCCCCCTTGCCCTCTCTTGGTAGGCGATAGATAGATAGATGATAGAAAGTGAAACTTCAAAATAAAATGAGGATTCCTTATGTGCAAGGGCTGACACTACATAGTTCATCCCTCTGTTGAGTGATGAGGAGAGGAAAGAAAGGAGAAAAGAGTGGGGAGAGGGAGGGAAATGAGATATAGAAATGGAAGACAGAGATGATTGAAGTGTCTGGTGTTCTACAGCAAATGCTACAAAAATAGAGATGGATTCGCAAGTGAAAAAGAACTAGTTTCATCAAAGATGATGGTTACCAAGGACAGGAATGAAATGAAAAGATATGCCAGGAAAGGAGAAGGAGATAGATAAAACAAAGGACTAGAAAATCAGTTTGTTGAGGAAAGGTTTTTAAAAACCTGAATACTATTTCAAAAGCATTCTGAATTCAAACTTTTGAAAAACTAGATGAAGACCACTTGAGAATATAAGGTTGTCAGAAATAGGAGGTGTGGCATATAGTAAATAATTAATGGCTGATAAAGAATGAAATTTAACCAATTGGCTTATTAAGTAAGCCATGAATCAGGCGGCATCTCATCCAGCAGACAGAAGGAGCCCCAGGGGGCTGTACAAAATGCCCAGAGTGTGTGGGAAGTCCTGGCCATTGTGGCTCAGTTGGTTGGAGTGTTGTCCTGTAACCAAAAGGTTGCAGGTTTGATTTCCAGTCAGGGCACATACGTATGTGGGTTTGGTCCCTGGTCTGGATGAATATGGGTGCTTCTCTCTCACATAAATGTTTCTCTCACTTCCTTTCTCTAAAAAAAAAATAAAGATTATATAGGAAGACCAGTGAGTGGGGCAAGCATTGACCAGAAAACTCCAGGCTGGCTGATTAAAATTAAATTTCTAAAAGAGGCTGACATAGAATCTATATCAAGTATTAAATCTAGACTTTGAATCATGAGCACAAGTGATGCCATTTTGGATCCGTGTCTTTCTTTTAACATGGCTTCTCACAGGTAGTGAGGAACATTGACATAAACTCTCCTCCTATCATGGAGGGCCATTGACATCCTATTTAACAAATAAGTCACGTAGAGCTTTATACCAGTTGTCCCCAATTACAGATTTACAGTTTTTCAGCTTTATGGAGATGTGAAAGTAATGCACATTCTGAAAAAGCCATACTTCAAATTTTGAATTTTAATTTTTTTCTAGGCTAAAAGTGTGATGTCAATCACACTTTCTTCCGAGGCTGGGCAGTGGCAGTTAGCTGCCAGGGTTCACGAGACTGAACAACAGGTACTCTGCAGTGTTGTATTGAATGTACACCACGTACAGACAGGAACCAACAGACCAAAGTGCAGCTCTCGTCACTATAGGCAGACTTGGAATGGGGCATTTGAGCACGCCATCACCTTCAGGTTCTTGACAGCAGCGAAGGAAAGAGTTCAAGATCATATCCAAGTGAAAGCAAAATAAAATTTTACCTCGGTTGAGAGAAGAAGGCCGGGATGTGGGTTCCCAGAGACAGGACTGGGGGTCAGCCTGGGACTGGCTGCCACTGCCTGCTGCTCCTCTCATTGCAAATGCCATGGGGCGCTGCTTGAAAGAAGTCAAAGGACATGTCCAAGTGAATAAGAGTAAATGCATGAGTGAGTTGCATGCCGAGTCTGTCTGTTCTTGCAATTTTATCTTTCTCGGGGTGGGTTGTACCTGAACTTTGTGGCACCAAATTCTGTCTCTACCTTCTGGTTATGAGGGGGTCTTGGTTCCAATATGGTTTGTTCTAGAAGTATTGCTGTGCATCTTCCCTCGGCCACTTTTCTGCTTGTTGTGTCAGTTTTCATTACAATGATGGCATAATGAGATTTGGAGGCAATGTCTGGTCACTTTTTCCTCTATCTTGAATTAATCTGGTTTTAGCCAGTTCTTATTGTTGACTTCTGCAAACTCCACAAGAATTTTCTGCCATAAATTGTTTCTCCTTGAGCATGCATGGCAGGCAGGGAGTCGGGAGCAGGCTCTGGGTAGAAGGACCTGGGGGTTCATGAGTCTCCGTGTCCATTCTTACTTCCTCATCCTCTTGTGAGGAGCTTTCCCTAATTTCTTCCCATCCTGCCTCACTCTGATTCAGCATCCCTCTCTCAGTTGAGTCACTATTGTTTTCTACTACAAAGGAACCAAAATAGTTGCTTTGGGAGGTCTCAAGTAGACTACAGTGCAAGTCTGGCTTTAAGCTTCAAAACTCATTTGTGTCTCAAGATTATTCCAATTCTCTGTTCACTATGTATTCTTTAAAACCAAGAGTTACTCAGGGGAATGTTGTGAACAACAGGATTTTAAGCATACACCATAAATGTGGGGTAAAAACAATAGGCTTTTAAATGTGCTTACCTTGCTTTACACACACACACACACAAAATTAATCTGAAACATTTATGATAAATTATAGTCATTAAATGTTACTTTTAAATTAAATTTTAATGTTATTGAACGATATCTTCTAGATACTATAAAATCAGAATTCCTTAGTATTTTATGGAAAATGTTACTTTTCCCAAATACATATTCTTTATGCATCTGAATTTTTGTGTATTTTATTCGATTTTCTAGAGTAAAATATATGTTAGTTGAGATATATTGTGCTAAACCCCTAAATTTTGTAAAAGGTCCCTGGACTAAGAATCATAGAATATTTACTGTTGACTTGATCAGTGTGCAAGGGACAGGTTTTCCCCAGGTCTTGGGTCTTCGAGCAAGGGCTTTCTTTTGGGTTCCTCACCCTGAAGCCCCAAGTTCTACATCACACTGACATACAAGCTCCACAGAGTCTGTGGAGGTGGGATCACTAACCCTGGTGAGACAGCCAGGTGAAGGGATACTGTCAGGTATTTCTATGTTGATGCACAGAACGCTGTAGCTCATTATTCTCAGTTCTGAAGAGTTACACAGGTGTAACCACATTAATGTAATCATGTTTTTAATGCTGTGCAATTATATTCTCTACTAAATACTACTTATTTGAAATAATGTTTCAATAATGTGTTGTATATGATTCTTTTTGCTTATTTGTGACTATGTCTCTAGAATAGTTATTTAAATGTAGAGGTACTATATTGTTTAATCCCCAGAAGATGTATTCCTTTCAAATGACTTTGATTAGTGGTATGTGAGTAAATAATCACATTAATGGGGCAATCTCCCCATACACTAAATTCTGTAATATTTTTATATAAACCTTTTTGTTTTCATGTATGTCTCTCTGATCACTACTGAGATTATCATTATCTCATTGTTTCCAAGGACCTTTTAAGCATTCAGATTTAAAAAAATATCCTTTAGACTTCCGCCAAGATGGAGGGATAGGTGGAAACATTGTGCCTTCTCCCACAATCAAGTTTGAATACAACAAAGGTTTGGAGAACAAAGACACAGCCAAAAAACAGAAAACTGAATTATACGGAAGTCTGACTACATCTAACCGTTCAACAGGGATGGTAAGAGGGGCAGAGCCAGCAGCGAAGCGGAGTCGGGCAGGAAAGATCCTCAGACCTAGGCGCGAAAGTGGTCTGGACCCAGTCAGGGTGTGGAGCAGACTGACCACGGTCGCACATTCGCGCACAATGAGCGCGACCACGCAGGCCCCAGGGGGCAAGGGCTGACCGCTGTGGCACACTCACGTGCAGTGGGACGAAACGCATGGGCCCGGTGATGGTGGCAGCTGCCGCACCTGTGGGGGCCATGGCAGGAGACATCAGACGAGATGCCATTGCTCCTCTTTGACCCCGCCCCCACATACAGTGTCATAACCCAGCGACTGAGTTGCCCTGCTCTAGTGAACATCTAGGGCTCCGATCCTGCTATGGAACAGGCACGAACAGCCCACAAGATGGTGCAAGAAGAACTCAAAGTCCCAGAGCCGTAACTCTAAGCGACCGAGAAATTGCCAGCCTCTCAGAAGCACAATTCAAGACACTATTTATCAGGATGCTCACAGAACTGGTAGATTATAGTCACAAATTAGAGGATCATAGTCACAAATTAGAGGAACATATGAAGGCTAAACTAATTGAAATGAAGGGAGATGCACAGGAAACCAATAGTGATGGAAAGGAAACTGGGACTCAAATCAATGGAATGGACCAGAAGGAAGAACAAAACATCCCACCAGAAAGGAATGAAGAAATGAGAATTCAAAAAAATGAGGAGAGGCTTAGGAACCTCCAGGACATCTTTAAACGTTCCAACATCCGGATTATAGGGGTACCAGAAGGGGGAAAGAAACAGCCACGAGTGGAAAACTTATTTGAACAAATAATAAAGGAGAACTTCCCCAGTCTGGCAAAGGAAATAGACTTCCAGGAAATCCAGGAAGCTCAGAGAGTGCCAAAGAAGTTGGACCCAAGAAGGAACACACCAAGGCACATCATAATTACATTAGCCAAGACTAAAATGAAGGAGAGAATCCTAGAAGCAGCAAGGGATAAGGGGACAGTCACCTACAAAGGAGTACCCATCAGACTGTCAGCGGATTTCTCAAAAGAGACCTTACAGGCAAGAAGGGGCTGGAAAGAAGTATTCCAAGTCATGAAATCCAAAGACCTACAGCCAAGATTGCTTTATCCAGCAAAACTTTCATTTAGAATGGAAGGACAGATAAAGTGCTTCTCAGATAAGGTCAAGTTCAAGGAGTTCATCATCACCAAGCCCTTATTATATGAAATGCTAAAGGGACTTATATAAGAAAAAGAAGATGAAAAATATGAACAGTGAAAGGACAGCAAACTCACAGTTATTAACAACCACACCTAAAACAAAAGCAAACCAAGAGGACAGCTAGATCAGGAGTGGAACCATAGAGATGAAGAACACATGGAGGGTTAGCAACAGGGGAATGGGAGGAGGAGAAGGGGGGAGAAGGCACAGAAAATAGCATAGAGGGTAGGTAGAAAATAGATAGAGGGAGGGCAAGAATAGTGGGGGAAATATAGAATCTAAAGAACTTGAGACACGTGGTTATAAACTAAGGGGTGGAGAATGGTGGGGGAGGGAGGGTGCAGGTGGAGGGGAATGAAGGGGGGGAATAGAACAACTGTAATGGTATAATCAATAAAATATATTAAAAAATAAAATAAAATAAAATAATATCCTTTGTACATGGTATGCATCATAAATATTTTCTCCCATTTTGTAACTTGCCTTTTAATTTTTACAGGGCATTTCGTGGCACAAAAAGCTACTTAAGGGTGAAGGGAAAGAGATCTTGATTGATTTGCTTTAATTTCATGTAGTATATTTCTGTGAAAATGTTTCTCATTATTTTGGGGAGTTTTTATTCCAGCCTTACAATGTTCAAAAATACATCTAACATTTTAAAGAAATAGAACAATAGTATTCTATTAAAACCTTTATGTGTTATGCATTTCACAATAAAATAAAAGGCAGGTTTTGAACTGAGGAATTTATGTACTACTATGTTATGTACAATGGTAGGTAAAAAAATTGATGCCCAAACATATCTTTGTCTTAATCACAAGAAACTATAAATATGTTACCTTAAACAGCAAAAGAGATTTTGGAGAAATAATCAAGAATATTAAGTTAGGGAGCTTATTTTGAATTATCTGGGTGGGTAGGATACATAAAATCACAAGGGCCTTTAAGTTTGAGACAAGTAGGAAAGTCAGAGGAAAAAAGGATAACGTGCAGATGTGACTTATATGCAGAAGTTAAAGTGGTGAGATTGTGGTTTTGAAGATGGAAAAGGGTCATGAGTAGAAAAATGAGTAGCCTTGAGAAACTGGTACAGGCATAGAGTGGAATTTTCCCTGGATCCTTGAGAAGAAACAGCCCTACTAACAACTTGATTTGAGTTCACTGTGACTTAACTCATATAATGACCTTTCAATTGTAAACTGACAAATTTGAGTTCTTTCTAGGCACCCACTTGCGATAATGTGTTACAGCATCAATTGGAAATAATACACACAATACACATGTATACATGTTAAAATAAACAGACAATCTCAGTAGGTGTGTACTTGAACAAGAGGAAAATGTGCAAGGTTAGAGAGTGAGGTTTTGCAACATGGTAGCCATTAACCATGTACTGTAGCAGAAAAGAAAGATGGTTTTTGTAGACAACTGGCTTCTTCCGATACAATATTGGCGATATAAATGATAATTTTTAGAACGGCAATGTGATACAAAATTCCAAGGAAAAAAAGCATAGAATGAAATAGTGATATGAAATTTTGGTAAAATGTGTGTTCCATTTAGGAGATTAAAATGATTCTAAACACTGGAGAACATGACAACTTGGTTTCCTTTGGAAACAAAACCATGAGACAATGTATAAAAGGCTGACAAATTCAATGTACTATGTGGTAAAAGCTGTCAAAAAGTAACTGTGACAGACTGGGAGATGTAATTTGCAACATCTGCTACAGTTAAAAAATCTTACCTCTAATATGTCAATGATCATGTAAGTAAAAATTGAAACACAGGTAAAGGACACAAACTACAGAAGAAAATATTTGCAAATGAAAGAACATTTTATGAAAGAATAACAACTGACTAATGAATATGTGGAAGGTTGGTCAATTCTAGCTTTATTTCTAATTATTCATCCAAAACTAATCCTGAACCTAATTTTATGACTACTTTTGGCAGAGGGAGACAGAGATTTGTACTGTGCCTAAAAGTAAATTCCCAGAATCTTTTTTTATATCACTACACATTTTATTATAGTATTTTATATCACTATACATTTTCCATCAACGTGTCATACCCTTTCACATTGGAAATAAAAAAATAATTTAAAATGAAAACATACTGAGGTTGAAAACTCAGTTCAGAGTTAAAGAATCTGAGTATCCAATCTTTCATTTCCAATCTGATAGTTTAGCCTTTGAAAGTATTAAATTGAAAGTATTAAATTGACTTTGCTTAAACTTAGAGTCTTGTGTGTTTTTTAAGATTAAATATCCACCTTAAAGGTCAAGCCAATTGTGATATCACGACAAGACAGATTTTTATTCTTGTTTTTAACATTAGTGATCTCTTTTATTAGTAACTCCTAATCCATTTTAATTTTTGTTTACCTGCACTTGGTCTTTGGAGAGCCCTGTCATCTTGTCATCTGTGTGAACCTTCAGTGTCCTTGTGTGTTGCTGCAGGGTGTCCAGCCTCATCTCAGATATGCATCTCAATTCTTCTTCAGTGGCTCCTTTTTCAAAACGTGTTTTCTTTTCTGAAGCTGTGCCTTGGGTCTGAGGTAGACAAATATTTTGCTACAATCACATCTGTATCATTTTTCCTGGTCAATGCTGTGGAACTGATCAATATCCCAGTCTCCATATCCCAAGACTAATTATCTTAGAGTAATCTAAATTAAATTAAATATGCTATCTTCTAGCCCAAACAACTAAAGAGGAAAACATTGTGGAAATTTCACTACTGGATATAACATTAAAGGAGGGAGAAAAAAGCAAAATTCTTCAAAGTAAATTTTAAATGTGTCATGGCAAACACACATGCCAGTAAAAAGGTAGAAAAGAACTAAATAATTCTGTTTGAGTGACATTTTTGTATCTCATGATCCTTTTCATCTCTAAAATAACTTGTAATGCTAGGCACTATAACTGTCACTTTGATTTTACAGATAGCATTCTTGACGATATTTATACCGTGCAGCTATAACGTTCCTCAGAGGAGCACGTTACAAATATGTATCATCAAAACAACCTATCTTTACTTGACCCTTGAATTTCAGAAGAGTCATGTGTACTCATATGTTCCACTCCAGTGATTTAACTCTCCATACTCTAAGTCAATTATCTATCACTGTGTAAATTGTGAAGTGTAGACTGACCGTTGTCAGAGGGGAGAGGAGGTAGGAGGACGGGGTAAGAAGGTGAAGGGATTAAGCAAACAAACCTCACAGACACTAGCAACAGCATGGTGTTCACCAGAGGGAAAGGGGAGGGGGCGGGAGTAGGTAGAATAGGGGAGAACGGTGATGAAAGGAGACTTGGCTTGGGGTAGTGAACACACAACACAAAATACAGATGATGTGTTATAGAATTGTACACCTGAAACCTGTGTAATTTTGTTAACTGATGTTACCCCAATAAATTCAATTTTTAAAAAAAGATTCACTTGAGAAGCTTTCCAAATTTAGCTCTCTGATTTTATTTAACATTTTCCCACCTCCCAATAGCTCTGATGTAGCAGATCTAAAGCAGGCTTCAGATGATGCATTTTGAATTATCACACAAATCATTCGATTACATAAAAGGGTACTTTTGGTAAGCAAAGCAAAACATTGTTGAATAGGGAGCAAATATTAGGCCTTTATTATTATTACTATTATTATTATTGCCATTTCACTTAACAATACAATAAAACTTATGCTTTAGTAATACGTAATGCACAGAGTAGAACTAGTTTCTTTAGGTAGTGACATGGCCTATTGGTGTGTAGGATATATTTAAGGAAATGTTGGGTTTGCGCAAAGTGAAGTGTTTATGAGAGCCAATCTCCCTCACTTTCTGCGTGTTGTATCATAAGACAGTCTCTATGTTTCCAGTTCAATGGATTTGCAGATTATGTTTCCAGTTTTAACTGAGCCAATATTTAGAAGATAGAAAATTGACTTAAATCTTCCTACAAAGAAATCAGTAATAAAGGATAACAATAAATATTTCAGAATGTTACCTATTAAATTTAAAAAGAAAACAAAAAACCAGTGGCAATATTTCAGAATATAATGCAGTTTCTGTCCACACTTCTTACTTAGTGATAAAAAACAAGAGTCATATAACATCACTCAAATATTTGCTCTACTGAAGCAGTAAAATTAGCTAGAATAGTCCACAGAAATAAAAAGAGAGACAAATAAAACTGCATTCTTTTATCAGTATGCACTGTTAACAGGTGCCAGAATGTATTAATGATGAAGTTTCAGGAAAATTATACACCGTGGGAAGTTTACTGTAGAGTTAAATGACAGTCCAGATTATTTAATGCATCTCCTATTATTTCCTAGATCTTGTTTCACAAACTAATATATCAAGAAGTATTTTTTGTAAACTACTAAAGAAGACATATACTGGAAAATGTACACCTTTAAAAGTAAACAATACTTTTAAAATATTTTGGGGAAAATAGTTAAATGTTTTAGGCTATTTCTTCAAAGATTATACCATGCAAGAATTTCATTCACAGTGTTTTTCAGAGGAAAGCTGTTGTTCCTTTAAATCAGGTGTGCACAAATTATATTTACAAACATCCATGTTATTAATTTCACAGAATGAGATTTACGTATAAATCTATAGAGGGATTTTATAATATTTTATAATGACAGGGAGAATATGCTGGCTATCTTTTGCAAAGTAGCTAAAATAATGAAATAATAATGAAGGGCAATTAAAAAAATAAATATAAGCATTCTAAATTTATCAACTGTTTTCTGATGACAAGTATCTGTTAGTAGTACACTGATTTGTAGGTATTTTAGAAAGTGTAACACAATCTATCCCTGTAGTGTAAAGGTTATGATTTTAAAATAAAGGAGAAAATGTTCTGTGAAATATTTGGTTAATAAGAAACACTTGATATGAGTATTTGGTTATTCCCAAACCTTTTATAATTTTGTTACCTAAAATTATTTTTACAACTTGAAACAATACATTTAAATCTATACTCTTGAAAATGTAGAAAATATATTCTAATCTATTTAAAGTGTTTCAAAACTAATATTTAACACTCTTTGAAGCCATTTGTTATTTATATAAAACACATTTTCAGATTAGTTTATAAGAGCCACATTAAAGAAGATAGGTTTTTAACCTCTCAGTTTTAACAAAACTCTTTGCATATTTATAAATAGAGATTGAAAAAGTCATACTTTGAAGTTAAGCTAACACTTTCCTTCTATTTGTGTATATTATATTGGGTTGGTTTAAAAAATCTGTTTAGTTTTTCCATAAAATAGTATACCCATTTTCACCAATAACTTTGTTCATTTGGGTATTTTGAATATGTTGGCGTCTGTCTCCCACTATTAGCTTCTGGTGGATAGAAGCCGGGCTGCTGCTGAACACCTTCCAATGCATAATACAGCCCCGCAGCAAAGAATTATTTGGCCAAAATGTCAACAAAATACCAAGAAACTTCACAAATCACTTTTGACAGTCACAGCCCTTTCTCCACACACTGCACAAATCTTTTTTTGCATGTTAGTTGTGTTTTTACCTTCTTTGAAATAATAAAGCATAATATACCAAAAATGTTGCATGTCTTCTTTCATCTTCAGTGTTAAAATGGCTGCACAAAAATTCACCAGTTTTTATTTTTCTTCTAAATGTACATATTGGTATGACAGCTATAACAATACAATCTAACAAAATTGTTTCAAATGAAGTCAGAAACAACTAAGCACTACTAGAACTTTCATACGGAAAAAAAATAAACAAACCTTTTGGTCAACCCAATATATCTTTCTGAAGTCTCATCTTCAGGTACCACAGCTAATTCAACCAAGTATGCATATATATATATATATATATATATATATATATATATATAGTATGTATGTATATATATATGTGTGTGTGTGTGTATATGTATATATATATGAACTTTAACATTTTTCTTTCAAAGTATTTCCCCAATGTATGAAACCTGAATAGTTAGAAATTATAAAGCAAAAGCAAAGTGTGTTGCTATACAAAATGTATATTGCCTATAACGTAGAAAAGGCCAAAACATTTTATAAAGTTAATACATTAGAAATCACAAATGTAAAATGTTATTTATTTTGACATACTCCTATATATCTTGGTTTTTGCTTTTTTACATGTAATATGTAAACTTTATTAATAGTGTGGCATATATGAGGTCCATCTGGTAAAAGTCCAGCCAGTATTAATATAATGAAAATGGTTTGTGTGACATTGATGCAAACTGGCAGCAAAGGAGAGTGGCCTGGATGCACATGTGTGAGCAGTGATGACTTCACTGTACTAGTCAGTGGGGGTGGTAGACATTATTAAGGGGGCATGTATACTGAGTGGCCATTGCATTCAAAATGACTGAGTGAGTAGAGCAAAAAATCTGTGTCAAAGTTTGCGTTAAGCTTGAACATTCCCCTGCAAAAAAAAAACTATTTGGATGATTCGGAATACTGCAGCGATGGGCAACTGGTGATTGGCAGCTTCATCATGACACTGAGCCCGCTCACGCATCATGTCTCATGCAGAGTTTTTTCTGGCAAAACATCAAATCACCCAGGTCACACATTCCCTTTACAGCCCAGATTTGGCACCCTGTGAATTCTGTTTTTTCCCCAAACTAAATTAACCTTTGAAAGAAAAAAGATTTCAAACGATCTATGAAGTTCAGAAAAATAGAACAAGGTAGCTAATGATGACTGGGAGAACTGTGTGAGGACCCAAGGTACCTACTTTGAAGGAGATTGAAATGTCGTTGTCCTATGTAAAATGTTTCTTATATCTTGTATCTCCTTCAGAAATGTCTCTATTCTTCATATTACATGGCTGCTGAATACTTTCTGAACAGCCCCTGTCATATATACTCTCCAAAATGTAATTAAATAAATTTACATATATTAGGGAATATATAACTTTTATATTTGTCAGATGCACATTCAAAAAGTGTGGCAGCCACTGACATAGTTTACTATGCTCTTGAAGAAATCTAGTGAACTCATTAGTATTAGAGGGTCTTGTATAGCAGAAGTGGGAGACTGACTGTTATTAAAACCAAAACAAAAATTGCAATGTGCTGGTGAAGGTTTACAAACAGGATGGGGTGGGAGGAAGCTCTGATTTGTAGTGTTTGCTGATTTTCTTAATGAAACTACTCCCACAGTGGACCGATTTCAGAGTGCTAAAAGGACACCGTGTGGCGTTGGGAATTGATGGGCTCAGTCGACTCTTGCAAACTGTTACACGCTGGTGTAGCGCAGCATTGAACAATAACCATGTCCTGCGGGCCATTGTTTATTCCACTCTCATTTGTCAAACATAATACGTGAAATTCCAGCAAAAATATCCTGACTCAAATTGTTTTTTTCTGCAATATTTAATAAGTACTCTGTACATGTTTGTTCAATAAATGGTGCTGTCTAGTTTTAATCATTTTCACTCTCACATTCTTAAACATCCTAATGAATATATCTATAGGCACACATATTTCCTAAGTATGTTTGATAGAAAAGACGTTAAGACATGGGGAGTGAGGAAGGGAGGGAAGGCATGCTTCTGCAATAAAGAAGAAAGCTATTTTAGTATTACATTAAAATTGTTTCAAAAGAGTTAGCTTAAACTGTTGAATAAGAATTACAAAGAAAACCAAGTCTGAAATACAGAAACTTCCCATCATCATAACTTCACAAGAACCCATGTAAACAAAAACACATACTACACTCAGAGACTAGTTACATCAGCCTTGAGTAAACTCCCTCAGAACAAAGACTGAAAGCATTTTGCTCTCATGTGAACACATTTCTATTCCAGTGTTTTTCCACTAAGCAAGCTATGATTTTTCCTTATTCATTAAGATTAATTTAGAAAAGAACAGTATTTGATTGCTGGTGGATCTCTCCTCAATGTTCTGCTCACATACAAAAATCAATTACACTTGGCTCATCCAGTGCTTAAAAATGGTTTTACGTTGCTTTATCACTCCGATCTAACTGTAAAAGTACTCAGCAGTCATCGCTGTGTTCACTAAAGCTGGAACAAAATTATGTTGAAATAACAGTTTGTTTTAACGTCCAAAAGTTGAAAAGAAGATAATTCAGCAAACACTATGCAAAAGGCGATTAGAAGTGATATTTTGAGTTACTTCATATTAGACGATCAAACTACCTACATAAAATGATATCCTTTCTATGATGGGAACAAGGCACAGATCCTATTAATTTTTCTCAAATATTTTAAATGAAAAGCCACGGACTTTTTATCTTACTAACTGAATCTGCTTCAGCAAAGTTACCTGTATTGTTATGCTAACCAACTTTGCTCTGTGGCAGGAGAAAGCACAGTAGTTCATAGCTTATTGTGCCAGCCTTCTAGCAGTACTGTTTGCCGCAAAGCTCACTCTTCTCTACTCTATTGTCTGCACTCTTGTCAAGGTAATTTTCCATTTATATCCCCCGATTGGCTTTTTTTTATTTGCTCCCATGGACAGAATTTCTATTAAAGAAACTACACAGATGGTATATATCTTGGAATGAATCATGCCTTTAGTCTCGCTCATCTATTCATTTGTTCACATAAAAATGTTTTTAAGCTTTGTTTACTAAAGATTTCCCAGACATATATGACCATTTGATAGCTGTTTTAGGTTCATAAAAAATCGAGAGGAAGGTACAGAGATTTCCCAAAACAGCCCCTGTCCCCATACCTGCATAGCTTCTCTCATTATCCACATCCTCCACCAGAGTGGTACATTTTTTTACAATTGATAAAGCTATATTGTCACATTTAGTTACCCAAAATCCATAGTTTATCTTAGAGTTCACTAGTTGCCTTGAACATTCTAGGGTTTTGGACAAATATATCATGACATACAACCATTGTTATATTGGAATACAGAGTATTTTCACTGCCCTAAAAACCATCTGTGCTCCACCTGTTCATCCATCTTCTTTCCCTGCCCATGGAAAACCACTCATGTTTTTTTTAAAGATTTTATTTATTTATCCTTAGAGGGGAAGGGAAGGAGAGAGGGAGAGAAATATCAATGTATGGTTGCCTTTTGTGTGTCCCCTGCTGGGAACTGGCCTGCAACCCATGCATGTGCCCTGGCTTGGAATCGAACCGTGATCATGTAGTTCGCAGCCCCGTGCTCAATCCACTGAGCTACACCAACCAGGGCACCACTCATCTTTTTACTCTGCATAGGTTTGCATTCTCTAGATGGACATGCAGTTGGAATCATACAGTATGTAGTCTTTTCAGGTTGACTTCTTTCACTTAGCAATGTACACTTAAGGTTTCTGCATTTATTTTCATAACTTTTTAGTTCATTTCTTTTTAGTCCTAAATAATATTCTATTACCTGAATAGAATTTTTTCTATAATTCAATGCATATTTTTGGTCTCCTTTTATATATCTCAGATACCTTGCTAGGCATTGAGAGGAAAAAGCTGTGGACCTAGTATCCTTGAAAAGAACATCTTTAGGTATCTTTCACTTAGGATATAACTTAAATCCCATTGAGGGCAGGGATTAATTTATACTTGTTCGTGGGGGCGACTTTTCCCGCAAGCCCCCTGGTCTGCCACGAATGAAAATAAACACTACCAAGATGTTTTATTAGGTTGTAATACGTAGGAATACAGGGTGGCAAGGGTCAAACAGTAGATAACATTTCAAAGAAACCTGAGGGCTTAGTCTGAGTCTGAGTCAGATTCTGTCAGGAAGGCAGTTTTGCAGAAACTTTATGGTTTCCTGCTTGGGCTCTTAACATATAAATGAAAACATTCTTAGCAGAGCAGGTTTCACAGGTTTATCAGGAAGTCTTTGTGATGCCAGATTTTTCCCCCAGGGGATCCACTCTAGCAAGGCAAGGAGCTGCACCCCTCCCCATCAGGTATTCAGGCTTAAGTGTATTAGAGCCAGGGAGCACTTCTCCCACAGAACATGGGAACTCGGGCTATGTTACATAGCTGGGGGGCAAGAGTCCATTGCTTGTTCTTTGTTGCAGCCCCCGAGTTCTTCCATGACGGCCTCCCATGTGATAGAGTCTGGCTTAGGTTGCCCCTTCTTTGAGGGGTCTTACTCCGACCATGGTCTCTGACTTCTGACCATGCTTTGGGGACAGGGAAGAAACTGAGGCAGCATTTGCTAACAGAGACAAGCTTTGTCTCCTGTGGCTTGCATTCTGGAGATCATTCACTCATCCTTAGTCACAGGAAGGGGGGGCTAGGATGGGGGTAGAGTTACAATTCCTGAGACCAGGCAGAGTGGTGCACAACACTTGTTAGCAACTTTGAGGAAATGCAAAATAATACAAGCACATTTTAATGCTTTAAAATGTATGTTGTTGTTGCTGTGGTGATTACCATAAATATAATGATGGTACTAGATAAAGAAAACAGGAAATACTCTGTGATTTTACCAGTAATAAATCATCACAATTTTGAACGGTAACCTTTATATCTGGATAAGCTAAAACAATCAATACAGTGTTCAATGTGATAAACCTTGTCACTGGAATGGTTTTCCCAGTCTTCATCCAATATCCCTCAGAACCATGGCTACTGATTCTTAATATCTTACCTTATGTATCACTTCTTGAAAATAATCTCTCAAGTAAAGGTTAAGAGAACATTTTGATGCACTTTTTTGTGCTTGTTCTTCATGGCATTTATACCAATGTCATATTTACTTATCTCTACTCCCATCAGTGTCTAAGACTGTTAATGTCAGGGGTTTGTATATCTTATGCACCACTTTACCGTCAAACCCGAATATATAATATGTTTAATCAATATTAATATTTATACTAGTAAATATTAATAGTAAATAGTAAAATATTAATACTCAAATGTTTCATGATCACAGTTATTGTTACACATCTAGGTTTTTTCATATCTGATGACAGAGTATGATAACACTGCCTTTTTATTCCAATGTTGATATATATAATGCTTCCATATCTTATTTGTCTGTATTTTGAGTCACTTAATTTTTACTTATGGAGTACACATTCACAGTGGTACTGATATTTATTTTCAAGTAGTCATTTACCACACAGGTGTGTATATTTAATACTCATTCTTAAAACAGGATTGAGTTTAGTATTATCAGCTCTGCTTTGTTAAGAAGGTCCGACATGTGGCTTGGAATATTGTAATATTTCTTGCAAATATTACAGTCGAAATTGAAACTCAAGTTTGTTCAGGACTCTTCTCATTGTATTACTACTATGAGCAGATCCTAGTGTGTGACTCACCACATTTGAGTTATTTTAAATTATTCAATTAGTTGTATTTAGGATACTTTGCAACTGTACATTCTATAGTAATTAAATTTATTCAGTAAACACACACTATGCATCAGTGTGATCTCAATGATCACGCTAAGCATCGTGCAGAGGTGCAGAGGAAGTACATTAGGTATACAGTCCTGAAACTCATGAAGTGAACCTAGGTTAGGGAGATAATTAGTCATCTGCATCTTTTAGCTAATTAGATTTACATCTTTGGAAGATTGAAATGACCTATGTAGACTCCTAAGAAACTTTGCACTGGGAAAATACAGTTACAGAAAATGAATTAAGTAAGAAATTGCAAAGAAACTGCAAGAAAATACAGGGCTGGGGAAAAGTAGGTTTACAATTATGAGTATGTGGAACAGAGTTTATTCTTGTATTATTAGTTACTAATAATTAATTATATTAGTTCCCATATGAAAACTATAAACCTACTTTTGCCCATCTCTGGATAATGAAAGATTAAGAGAAAGGTTGTATGAATGGTAAAGAAAAGAGGCTCTTCAGTTGAGAGTGAAAATGTTGTCAGGGTTCATTTTCAGGTGGGTCTGAGAGTATAAGGCAGAGACGGAGAAAATCTCTAAAGGTGTTAAGAATGAGTGGCCAGAGGGAAAAAATGCAGCACCTTCGAAGCACAATCTAACAAAGAACTCAACAGAGGTGGCTTGAAGCAAAAAGGAGACATGTCTTATCAATTAATTCAGAGTCCTGAGCCCAGTTTGATAAGACTGTCAGGTGTCCTGAGCATCGCAAGCAAAAATTGCACAGAAGGAGGGGAATCCTTGAGACTCTGTGCTGGAGAGAGGAGCCTCTGTAACAATTTCACTAAAACAAAGAGCCTTTACCAACTGAAAGTGAAAGCCTCTGTAGCTGCACATTTTACCCAAGGGGAAGGAAGAGGAAGAACCTAGAAACTGATGAAGGTATATCATCTCTGAACCCTAATAGTCGGCACACTTAGGTTTGCTAAATGCCCACTTGTAGCCTTGGCTTAAGTATATAGAACAAACTTACAACTTTATTTCCTCTATACCTAGGGCATTTAGACTAGCCGAGTGCCTGCTTACAGTTTTGTGCTCATATATGTTTCATAAATAAATTTGCCATCTCATTTCTACTGTATGTGTTGTCTGTTGTTTGAATTAGTCTCTTGTTGGGAGATAAGAACTGAGGCAGGGGATGGGGTCTCCCAACTCAGATGTCTCTCCTCTATAACAAAGGTAAGACTTCAAAGACATTACTGGTTTTCTTTGGCTTACCATCAACACTGAATATTTCTTTGTATTCAAAAATACATAAGATTAGTGTTTCCATGAATAAAAAATGGAGTCACCTACCAGTCTTACTTCAGATTTACATGATTCCACCTACACTGTGTTCCTCAGAGAGATGTATGCAAGCCAGGTTCATTAAGCTCTCCTCTGGAAGGGAAATAATAAAATATTTCCAAGGAAGAGGAAACAGGAATTTTCACAAAACATGACAGTATCCATTCTGTGAATAATTGATTAAGACAGAACAGAATGGATTTAGAGAAAGATTTTACTATAGGCCAAGACATGGTTTTGTCAGTATAGTAATATGAAATAAATGTGTAGTGAAAAAAGAATATAGATAGACAGATATAGGTATAGATATACATATGTCATATAATG